>NW_025221207.1:2934041-3415232 GCF_014066325.1 Apis laboriosa
AAAAAAAAAAAAAAGAAAAAAAAAACAAAAAGAAAAGAACCGATGGCTAATTATAAATTACTATTGCGTACTTATTACCGCTAGATATTATTATTACTATTGTCACTGTTACAACCACCGAAGATCGTTTCTAGGACTAATCCAATTATTATTATTGCTACCACTACTCTTACTATTGTCTGATATAGGATACTATAGCGACGAATATACCGGCGCATTTATATTATCAACGAGTCTACGAAACGGCGAAACACGTTGTCCATAGTGTGTACATAGTCGACAGAGAATATTACGAATATTATATTATGACGATTCGGTGGTGATTATCACCGATCCACTTGGCTAATTGTGCGTAAAGATGGCCGATGAGAGAGGAAATCCTGCGCGGGAAAATCACAAAATTCAATTCAACGGTACAATGTACACAGTGATCGTCGTGGATACAGGATTAATTATCAAAAATGTCAATCGTAAACACGGTGTATTTATCGAATTAAGTATCGAATCGGGCGTTGAAGGATGCATCGAGGATCGACGAGCTGAAACACGGGGATGATCCTCGTGCTCGTGAATCGTCGATCGATCAAGAGTGAGGGCGAAGGATACTCGTTCATTTTTTGTGCAATAGCTTGAGAAACGTTTCTACGTTTGTTTCTTTCGTCGATGAAGTTTGTTAATAATAAACAGATACACGCGTGCCTGGTACGCAGGTTGTGTCTGTGTAAATTGTTATTTTTTTGTTGATGCATCTACGTCCCCCTACATTGTAAGTTTTTTGATGAATCGCGAATTGCGCGCGAGGAATCGAGCGTGTAAATATCGATGAGTTCCCGCGCGTATTTCGCGAGAATATCTTCCGCCTCTTGAATAATCGATCGAGGGCTCGACGAAGGAGAGCATATATTTCTGACAATACACATCGTCGAATCAGTAGCGTTTCTGGTTCATTACTCCGGCATTGATACGTATACGAGAAAAATTATCTTTAACATTTATCAAGTAACACAGTGTGTTAATAACTCGAGTATTAGTTAACAAAAAAAAAAAAAAAAAGAAGAAGAGAAAACAAATGAAAATGTAGAAAGACGCGAGACGATCAAAGGGGACGAAGATATTTTGCGTGCAACGCTTATTATATTTTGCGGACTGAAATAATTTTGTTACAGTAGAACGAGGCGGTGTATATATAGGAAGTGGGCGAATACAGGAGATATTATACAGCGGAATCAATTATTCGTCTGTTTCGTGGACAGACGGGATGAAAGATATCGTGAGAAAAGGGACATACTTTAACCAAACACCGTGTAGTGAGAGTAATAATAAATTAAAGGAAAAAAAAAAAAAAAAGTATAGCGATAGTCGGCCGATGATTACGATTAATCTTCGACGTTATCATTATTCTTGTCATTGTCATTATCATTATAATTAACATCGTCACTGTGATTAGATCTATTTTTTTGCTCAACCACGAATCAAATACACACAAAGGGATGAACGGAGATATTTCACAGTCAACATGGCGCCCGTTCCTCCTCCCAACGAGTTATCATTCTGACGATATTATTGCTATTATTGCCATTATTACCACTATTGTCGTTACGTTCTCTCGTCATTATTATGATTATTATTGTTGCCGTTGATAAAGTTGTACGAATATATAAGTTCAATGACATGCTTTAAGTAAGTATAAATGTTACTCCGATTGAATAAAGGGTATTTATCGATGAATCTTGAAATTATTCCTTTTTGAAAGAAAAAAAGAAGATGGGGTTAGTTTTTTTCCTTATTTTGAAAAAATTAGAATCACGGGATATTTCTTAATTTTATGTTGCAACGAAATTTTCCAAAATTTTCCACTTGTTCGTTTTCATCCTTCAACACGATATTATTTTAATCGTATTGTAAATTTTAATACGCCGAATAAATTTCGATATGTATTGTTGGAATGAAATGGATAAAATTTTTCGATCAATATTTTTTATATATCTACATAATGGAAATGGATTATAAAGAAGAAACTCTCGAATTTAAAATTTGTTTATCATTATATTTTGTATTTTCATTATAAAAAAAGAGTCTTATTTCACAAAGCAACGTCATATTCGACATAGTGACGTATATCGTATAATTCTGCATCATTTTATATATCACAATAAAATGGACGTGCGAATGATTTTTCGCATGTGGTATGTACATCGTGTAAAATGACAATCATCGAAATCATATGGCAAGCAAACAGTTAATCTCCGCTAAAAAGCCGCACGATTGTCTAAGCAATGAAATTTGAAACTTTTCCAGTTCCTACGCTCTTTTTTTTTTAAGGACACCTACTTTTCATTCTTTTATCCTTTCTCATCTCTGAGGATCTTTTTAAATTACTCGACAACGGTGAACGCCGTCATTCTTCACAAGGAATACATTCAGATTATGTTCAGATAATATAGACGCAAGAAACGTTATTATCGAAGATTCGTATTTGCTATTTTAGACACTCTCTAAATTAGCCAGACGAAATCAATAATCGTGCCCAAGTTACAGATTCAAGTTCGCTTGAAGTTTCAACAATTCTGCAATTAGTTATCGAGTCATGAGTATTTCGTGCAAACATTTAGGCTTGTGTCTCTCTCTCTCTCGCTCTCTCTCTCTCTCTCTTGTTCTCTCAGTAATAATAGGCGCTTTGCGGAAGGCACAATGTTCACATCTCCATTGACTCTTCTTCTTCAGTTCTTCGGTTCTTTTCGTTCATCGAGTTTCTTGAGAACGTTCGACGATTCACCATCTTCGTCTCTTTCACCATTTGGAATCCATCGATCAAACCGTGATCATTAATTCAATTGACGCTTCCATCTTCGATTCTACCTTCGATCGTGTATCGTTGCGTTGATACAGTGACAAATGCGGTGCCCTGTATGGAGGACTTGCTTGATTCATTGAACACAAATCTTTAATCTACTAAAACAAGGCCCAGTGCTACGACGAGATATAATTATCCGTCGTAAATGATTGTTTCGAGTGCAACCCCTATCATCAATGCTACCGTGACAGTTGACACACAAATGACGGAGTTCTTCGCACCCTCTTTTGTACTCGGGCAATCTGTAATTTGTATTGCAATACGCTGGACCTCCAGCACGCCGCAAGCCTTTCGTTTAGTTGCGATCATTATTGCTGCTGCCAAATATCTCACCTGGAATGGAAAAATATTCAAGTAAAGGAAAAATCGTATGCAATGATTTAATTATTTTATTAAGAAGTTTGAAAGTTTAAATTATTATACATTGATAATTATTATATAACAATTATATTGATAATCTTTGCAATTAATTAATTTTCATTCCTGCCCTCGTATACTACTGAAACTCGCTTTCCTTTTGATTCAAAAGAAATATAAGACATTGAAGCGTTAACAATGCTCCATCTGAACTTATCAATTCTTGTCTATTACTTGAGCAAAAGATTCTAACTAGTAGGAAGTATTAGTTAATTCCAGTTATAAATTCCCCAGACAGGTTAAGCTAGATAGAGATTTGCTATAGCTATCACTGTATACTCGTCATGACGTCACTAAGTTTTATAGAATAACTAGTAACACTACTCGGAACAAGTCCGAGTAGCGAAATCGCGTCATAGTCCCTCCCACATGTATAGAATTCCCTTTCTTTATTTCACCCCTATCTTTCAACAACATGACGGACAAGTTAAGTAGTTCTCACGAACGATTTACGAGTGAAATTATTCATCCATTCTTTTTATACGTACTCTACACCATGTTAGACCGATCGATCGTTTCATTCAAGAGTAAAAATAAATTTTACCTCGCGTAAGGCGGCGGCGGTGATGGTGTAGGGTCCCTAGAAACGATCTCCACTGTTCTAGGGATCATTGTGTGCACAGTTGGCAACGACAACGTGCTACTATTGTTCCTAAATAGGTGACTAGGATTTAACTTGATGGCGTCATCGTAGCTAGGTGGCGCATCCGTGACCGCCTCGTAATCTGGTGGTTTTTGTCTGGATACACTAGATGGTTCCTCGATGGAGATTACATGGATCGGATCATCTATCTGAAAGAAACGGAATTACATTCATTCGAGCATCTAATCGAGAAGAGAAGTAAATCAAATGTAAATCGACGATCGATAAATTCCTAAAATTAAAGTTCTATCACTCCAAACGTCTACGAACGATCAATTTCTTTCACCTTTCGAAACTTTCGACTTTTCTTCCATACGAATCGATTTTTATATCGCTTTAATACTTTATGACGATATTACACGTTCGACCGCAAGGATATTAACCCCGAAATGATTATTCTTCTATATATATCGCGGTTGGTCTATAGATATCCACCTACGTGTTCGCCTCGACACTCTTTAGAAACTTTATAGCTGGCCGGATCTAAGTCACGAAAGGGCGCGCGTTTACCGCAGAGTTACGTATCGCGGATACAGTACAGGATGAAAATAGCGGCGGTCGGGATTCGAGGCTATAAAGAAAGAAAGCTCCGCGGAAAATTGCATAATCGCACAGGTTTGTATCGTTAGGTGAATGACTGAGAATAGTACCAATTTTTCTTCTTCGGATTCGAATCGACGTTTCTGTTTCTTTTTTTTTTTTCCTTTCGCCAGATGAGACTGCGTTGACTGCACCATTTGCAGTGCAGGTATTTTGCAACGCTGGCAACGATCGTTCGAGCCATGCTATCTCATAATGCCATTTCGTGACTATTCCTTCGTTGAATTGTTTCGTGTAATAATTTATTTATAGAGATGTTTTTACTGTTTATAATTACGAGTTTTTATAATGTTACATTTCATCAAATTTATAGAAATTGCATTTATAAAAATTCAAGCAAGTGAGAATTTTTTTATTGATCTAAGAGCTGTTCGATGAATCATCTGTTAGAACAATCTTGTCCTTATTATGTAGAAAAGAAGATGAAGAATCGTGAGAATAAATATATTTTTTTATCTATGTTTACATGATACTTCTATACTGTGAATATTACGTAATAATATTATTTACAATAATTAAAAATTTCGATGGATATAAATCTTGATATATCATGTTATGTTTCATAATAATAATTAATTAATATTTTTAAGTAAATCTTCTGATTAAAAGTTAATGATCTATGATATAATTGATATTAAAGTTAAAATAATTGATAATTGAAGGCATAAATTAATACTAATATATTATTACGAATATTTGAAATTCGTGTTGAATTAAATATTTTTTAGCAAATCATAGATAAAAAAAATCATAAATAACAAACTTTTGATTACATCATCGCGTATTTTCTCATTAGTTTCATTAATGAATAAATAAATTCAACATTTCACCATTTTCTATCGAATATAATACGATAGAGAAATTCTATTTCTATTTCATTATTTCTTATATATTTAGAAAATTATTTTCTAAATAAAATTAGTTTTGTTAATCATTAAATAATGACATAAATTTTCAAATTCTCGTGTAAAAGTAATTACACAAGAGAGAATTGGCATTCGTCTTATCCTTCCATATATCAATTGCATCTATGACACGGTAGAATAATTGAAGGATGGCCGTTGATAAATATAGATAGGTGCTTCCGGGTGAATATCCTTACGGCAATAGATAAGTGCACTCTAACTATCAGCGACCTCCTTTATGCATCGAGCCGCAGATAGACCTTTGCATTTCTATTGTTTCCCCGTGTGCAACGAAAAGAGGAACGGCTGCTATTTTGAGCCGAGATTATACTACGCCTACATACCGTTTTAGAAGCAAAAAAAAAAAAAAAAGAAAAGAAAAGAAAGAGAGAGAGAGAAAGAGAGAGAGAGAGAGAAATGAAGGAGAGAGAGAGGGAAGAATATGAGTTTTCGAGATCAAAATTTTTGCACGATCAAGATTCGAGTGAAATGAAAGTGCACCTACAATGACACAGGAAGAACAAAAGGAGATATTACGAGCAAAGATAGAATAGCGAGAAAATATGCGATAAAAGACTTTGCCTAATGAAAATCGGAGAACATGAGATTTCGATCATTCACACGTTTCTGAAATTTATATAAGTCTTGTAAATTAAGATATTATGATATTATTCCATTAATCTCTTAATACAATGGAATATATTATATATATATATATATATATTTTTTATTTTAATTTGATAATCATATTTCCTGCTGTTATCGCGTAACAAGTAATTTTCTATAAAGGAATATTCCCAATATAAGTAATTTTAAAAAATAAAGAAGAAAATTATTTTGAAGAAAAATGATGTCAAAAATAAATTAGGTACACGTGCACTTCTAAGTAATGATTTTAATAGACCTTAATGTAAGTAGACATATCTCACTTGCTGTTCTTACATACGTTTATAAATATGGTTAATGTTGAACTTTATTAACATCATCGTATCATATTACTGGTTTATTATGGATTGCATATAAGTACCTATCGATTTATTGATTCTTATTTATCGATATTGCATATTATATTTAAGTGCTCTTAATGTCACAATCAATTTTTTTGGAAAAACGATTTAAAAAAAAATTATTATTTTATCTTCAATTTACTTTATTATAAAAAATCTTAATTGACATTATCAAGATGGATTTTACACAATATAACATATTTTTTTTATCAAAATCTGAAGAATAATAAATTGAGAAAATTCATTCTTTGTATTTTTATCTTAGAATGCAATTTCTTTATTTTGTTTTTCTTATTATTATTAATCATTCAATTTTTTTTGAAATAAATGAATATTATTACCTCTTATAACGTTAATTACAATCTGATAATTGTAATTAACGAAGCATAAAGTAGTAGTAAAAAAGAAATAACATGTTTTACATTAATTAATTACGAAAAAAAAAATTCCTCCACGATTGTTTGAGATGAATTCTAAAATGAATAAATTACTATATAGGTTTTATGATGCAACGTGCTCGTTAAGAAGAAGAGAAATTACAAAAATTAATCATCGATCGTCACGTTTGAAATATCGATTTTTATCGTCGTGCATAAATTTTCACTTCGAAAGAAATCGGTCTGCACGAAAAATTTACGACAATTAACGCTGATTTACGAAAGACCACATGGCGTGTGTTAACTACTTCGAATTTATGGTCCATCAAACGATTTATGGAGTGAGATAAGAGGCGTAGCAACGATTTCGATCGTCCCATATTATTTTTATCTCGTAGCCTGTTTACAAACGCTAGGTAATTACGACTAAGTCGTATATACTATTACTCATGTCTATAGAGAGATACCGATAGGTTCGCGATCTATAATAGGGGGTTGACCCGAATCGATCTAAAAAACGATGTAATCTTCTGAGGTCTCAATCAAGAGCACACGATTTCGAAACCTTTAAAATGCGATAAAACGGTTGGTAAATCGAAACGCGGAGAAAGGACTTTGACGCGTGAAATGGAATCCTCTTGGTTCAATTGCTCTTTCGGTCGATGGTAATTATAGACGGTAACTGGTTGGTTCTTGAGAGATAAGAATTTCTCGGTGCTATATGTGGGAATAATTATTGAATGGAAATTATTAGATTGGTAAGAAAGTTCTGATATATATATATTCTTTTCTCATAAAAAGAATGATAATAATAAAAATAAATAGAAAAGTATAATTCTTTCCTATATATTTGTTTAGTTTGATGCTGTCAAATTTTTAATTTCTTTCGTTAAAATATTTATTTCACAAGGATCTGAGCAGTTCATGAATCTATTCATAGTATCTTCATCTGGCATTTACTCAAAATGTTATGTGTACGCTACACTTTGTCATTATTGTTGACTTAGTAAACGAGTAAAATTTATTTGTAAAATTTTACTTGTTTTTCATCTATTTTTATCCTTAGTTAGTAGTATATCTTAGAGATATAGTACATGGGTGTATCAAATGTATCGATACACGTGACTAGTTCTTAAGTTGCTTGAAATATAAAGACGTGTAGCGTAAAAGAAGAAGCATATATTTGATTATTGATTTCAAATTTTCTTAGAAGATGGTTGTTTGCACGGGATTAGGTTTCATCTATTCGATCAATCAAATAAAATTATATGAAATTATAATAATTATGATGATAAATTGTTATGATGTGTCTTATCCGAATTCATGATTTCAATTATTCAATAAAATCGGAGAAATAATTATCTTTCCCACAATTGAATTAATATTATTAATGATATTTTACAATGCAACAATGTTGTAGCATAAAAATAAATTTTATTATTCAAAAAAGAAAAACTTAATTGTGAAACAAATGAAATCTAAATAAATTATCTAGTATCCTATATAAAACTCCCGTATAAAACCTATGTTGATAAAGGACAAAGAGAGATGAGGATGTATCGTATATTCATTTTTCCAATCATCTACGAGAGTGCACAATCACTTATTCAAAAAATTGAAATTAAATTATAAAAAACAAACCTGTAAAAGTCTAAAATTTGTATCGCTTATTACTATATTATTAAAATTCAAAATTTAAAAATAAAAAAATAAAGAGAGAGATAATACTTTATGCAATTATAAAATGGAATCCTTTTTCGATCAATTTACAATTGATGATAATTCAATAAAATTATTCTGTTCAGTAACCAGTTTTCAATGTCTTCTTACTTCGAGGATCTATATCCTCGCTCAAAAGTTTTAACAAATTTAAATAATAATTTTATGTTAATTTTAATTTTATTATAACATAATTAAAATTGCAAATTTATAAATATCCTAATGTATTTAATTAATATTTAATTAAGATAAATTAAGATTTTATAAAAGGCATTATAAGGCTTTTAAGCCGGAATATATTTTTCTTGACTAGATTTGGCTAATCAGTCAAAGGAATAAAATGGTTATCGTTATCGTGGCTTAAAAAAAAGAAAAAAGTATGAAGACTTACTTGTGCTGTGATTGGATGATTTGTGTGTTGTGTGTGCATGGCTGCCCTACTTGGCGGTGCGTGCAGCCAACAACACATTGCGGCACATATGAGAAGAGCGCCTGCTATTATGCAAGCAACACCGACATATCGTACCGGTTCGACGTAGTTCTCCGCGAGGCCTAACCAGTTTATCAATGCACCAACGCAAAGGAGAACCATCCCGTACCTGTACGGACGCTGCGAACGCCGCGATTCCTCCAAGGACATTGCTGAAATCGCAAATCAGAATACAGATCAGTTTTATAATTTTCCTCCAATATATGTTTTAAGTCAATGGTTCATTCGTGGTTGGGAATAAATTTTGAGAAGAAAAATCTCAACTTTTTTAGAGATTGTTGTTTTCTTATTGAGATAATCTAAGAGTATATTCAGAAATGGAAGCATTAATTTATTTTTCTTTAAGAAAAAGTGGACAACTTTTATTTAAAAATATATATGATGAAAATATATATTCGAATTCTCTGATAATTTTAATTATAATATTATTGTTTAAAACATGAAAGCTTGGACTATTAAAAAGGACTAGAAAAAATAAACTTAATTATTTCAGATTTAAGTTTTATAACAGTTAATATTTTCGAAGAGTGAAATCGCACTTATAGAAAAAATATAAAGTTTAATCTATAAATACTAAATTAAACTAGACAATGTCATAAATAATAGCAATATTTACACAAAGAAACAAACGTTTCAAGTTTCAAAGGAAATTTCAAAGAGAATTTTATTGTTTTATATTTCTTAGAATTTCAGAAATAGATTTGTGACTAATAAGTTTGTAGTAAAATAAAGAAAGAGTATATTTACTGTTAGATCATAAAGATGAAAGAAACCGCTTTTTGATTACTTAAGTAAAGTATAATAAACAAAATGTAATAAAAAAGCTTTCCGATAATGGGATAAACCTTTAGATATAATTAAAAATTATTTATAGATATTTCATTTTCATAATTTGATTAAATTGATATATGTATATATATGTACGGAAAGTATTGTTTATTTATAGTATTGGTCAATTTTAGAAAATAGAACTATATATAACCTCTGTGAGGATATTGCTACCTACTTTATTTCTAGCTCTATGATATTGATTTTTACAATACGCGATGACACTTTAGATAGCTATTTTTCTAAACTTTGTTTCAGATCAAACACAATGATGGCTATACTTCGAACATAAATGAGAGAAAATGATCGTATATATATATATATATTTTTTTTTTTTACTTTTTTATACAATCAATTTACTCAATTGTCAAACGCGATAAATAAATAATATTCTAAAGAATCGAATATTGATTTGAATTGCATATTTTTACTTATGCTTTTATATATTCATATTTTATTTATTTTTATATATATTATTATATATATTATATTATATATATTATATTTTATTATTATATTTTATTATTATTTTATTATTTTATATATTATATTATATATTATATATTTATTTTATAATATATTCATAAAAATGAGAGAAATTATTACTATCATTTGTAATATTTATTATATGGTTAAATAATAATTTTAATAATCCTTTAAATAATAATTTTTTTCTATACAAAATATCAAATTCACAATATGAAATATCAATGCGAACAATTCTTTTTAAAGATTAAGAAATTTTATCTAGCTTATCTAGATCGAAATCATCATGAATTTGAATTGATTTTGAAATAAAGTCTAGATAACAAAGTTCCATGATAAAATATTTATGATTCTGAATGTTATACACGTTGATCGTTATTCATATAACCAAAGTGAATATAAAACATTAGAATATCGTATTTTCGATAAAAAGGTACGAAACTCATTCTTTAAAGTGGGTTAGTCGAACAAACCAATTTTTGTTGTTCGGCGCCATCGTACACTAGTGACACACAATAAAATTAAGAGTTACACGAACGATAAATAACAGTTTTAGAGAGAAGGCTAACCGTTCCAAAACGAAAATTTATTTTTGTCACAAAAGCGTTTATTACCCATCGTCGCATAAAAAATCCAAATGATATTATTTCTGTTAAAACTAACATATCTTTTAATCAAAATATATTCTGTGTTTTTCACGTCTTCCCAATTTCATTACTTTCGAAATGACACGATATCATTCTATCTTTATCAATCTTTGCGATTATTATATATCTGTTATCGCACATGACGTATAATATTCAATACGAATGTATTTAGTTTCGATTCACATGTTTATTATAATTGTATCAACATGATATTATCCAAAGATATTTATGTTTACGAATGATATTTATCGTTATTTTATCAAATATATATATTCAACTTCGTAATTTATATATATATTTATTAATTTTTTTAAATAAAAAAATAATAAAAAAGAACTTTATCGAAGTTCGATGTTACTTAGAATTATTAAAAAAAATATTTAAATCTATGATTCTATGAAATTTTTTAAATTTCTTGTAATTAAATAATAAATGGAATAAAAATTATCAAGACAACGAGTTGAATTTCGTTCAAGTTCAATGTTACCGAGTACGATCAAACATTTGGTATACGTTATTTGCAATTTAATTCAGATATGTATATTTAACTTCGTGACTTTCACGTTCTCTTACAGTGGTTTCGAATGAAAAATAATCTCGTGTTAATTACTCTTGATATCCGAGCAAACGTTGAAGTTTGCAGAAGTTCAATGACGCCGAACGCAATCAGCGAAAACAGCGCAAACACGATGAAATATAAATCGATCAGCAAGTTTGTTTTGAACGAGGAAATATATTCACGCGTGGAATAAAAGGCTATAAATATTTTTCGAGAAAAAGAGAGGGAGAGAGAGAGAGAGAGAGAAAGAAAGAAAAGTAGGCTGAACGAGAGAATGAACATAACGCGAAGGTAGGCCATCTCGACATCGGTAATCGCGACGATCGATATCTGTCACTACTTTGTACCGCCATATGCTATTTTAGAAATAAAAACCGATCAAATATTAACGTGGCCATTTCGCTATCGCGAACAATGTCCTCTATCGAGGTGCCGATATTTTATTCTTTCGCACGAAATGCGAAAATTTCACGTAATCGGAATAAAAATAGTTTATATGACGTTTCTATATTAATCATCAAATGAGGATAACGATATTCCGTGGTTTAAAGGAAAAATTCTTGTGAAAATTACGGATAATGGATTAGAACGAAATAAATTATTATTTAAGAAATATATTAAATTCATAAAACTCATCTCAAGAAAAGATGATTATAAGTTATATAAGAAAGTGTAGAATTTATATAGAATATATATAAAGATATTTAATTATTTTTTACTGATGAAAGCGATGAAATTTAATTAATTTCGAAATATTATTTAAATTGTATAATCATTCGAATATTCGAAACATAGAATACATCATGTTCTTTTTACAATTTGATTAAAATCGAGATTGAGATTTTAATGATTTAAATTAAATATAAGAAAGTATGCAAAAGCATTCTCTAAATTGCATATAAAAGATTCAAGTGTTTCATTCAAGCAAGCGAATTATAAAATTAAGAAAAAGAGAGTATTTCGAGCGTGCGATTTAAGAGAGAGATGAATGGCTACAAATAAAAGCGTGATATACAATCGAACAAGTGAAACGAAAAGAATTTACTTTCAAACTTGGATATCACACTTTCTCAAAACAATTAAAAATAACTTAAACGCATTCGTCACGATTGCAACCGTGTCAAAATTGGACATATGTCATCGTGACCATTGATAACCAATGATTGATATTCCAATACATTTGTATATATTATACAAAAAAAAAAAAAAAAAAACACTGTTCTCGAATCGCGAAATAATCAAATGTTATTCACGGGTGAAATATCGTTTAAGTGATTCGAAATTCATTCAGATGGATTTACCATTGAGCTCGTCCATATTCTAATATGGCACTCGTACACTCGTATAAATCGTACTTTGTCGTATGTCACACTTCCCGTACGATTAAAATACGACTAAAAACTATATCTATCTGCGGCACACAGAGTTACGTCTTTATATCTGATAACGGGGCAGAAATCATAAAGATAAGGGATAATATTTTTGTAACTTATCGCCCACTTGTCATAAATAAGTTTGCCTTAATACACGCCAAATGGTTAATCAGATCGTTTCTTTCCTTCGTACATAATAATGCGTGATTTTTTTCGTTGATTTGCACGTGATTAAGCTGAGACGATGACGTGATGAACAAGTAAAATCGATTTTTGATCGGTATACGTGTGAAGGAACAATAAAAAATTAGACCATAACGAGATATGACTGTTGAATATTATATTGTAACAGAATAATTATGAACGGAATTTTGTACATATTTGTTCTATGAAAATATAGTTTATTAATAGAAGTTCAGATGCACGAGATTTTCTTTCCTTATCACAAAGAAGAAGAAGATAAATGATTATAAGAAATTCTGTTCCGAAAATATGAAAGATTTTTGTCACGCTTGTATTAAACATGTGGAAGCAATTTTTCAAAATCATTTAGAAAGATAAATATTCGTATCGTTTAAATTTATTATTACTAATTTAAGAATGATTCGAATAAATAATTTTAGTTATAATTTGACTATACACAAATAAACAGATAAAAATAACATCATATCTATTCCGCTATGTGCAACATCATGACGTGCATAATTATGAAAATCCGACACATGTTTTACGATGAAGGTTGAAATAAAGATAAAGATCTGGAATTAATAAAAAAAAAACAAAAAAAAAAAAAAGAAGGAAAAAGATTCCTCTTCTTATTAACCGTTAACAGATACTTCTTGATTTTAATCGATATTACGATATCGTTCAATATAACATGTACTATAATTATGTACTATAGTATAATAATTATATATTATAATTATAATTTTCTTGAATATCGATAATTTAATGTTGATTATATATTAATTACATCTTTTAAGGAGAAATATTGCAAGTTTCATTTATAATCGTATCTTGTATTTTTGAATGAGGAAAAAATTTTTTATAAATCTCATTTTGTTATTTTTATATCTCTAAATGCGAAATAAACTTTTTCTAAATAAAATCTTAGAATTGAATTATCCTAGAATTGTATACATCGTTTTAAAAAGAGGAAAAAAAAAAGAAAAAAACAATGGGCATCCGCGATACCATAAGTTGGACGTGTGAATTTTCCCAACAGTAAAATCGGACTGCGCCAGTCAGACGTGTCTTCTGTCACGGTTTTATCTCCAATTCTTCCTGCCGTTATTTTCGCCACACCGCAAACTCATTAATTTTTTGAATAAGAAAGAAAATATTTAGTTTATACATCAGCAATATTTTTTTTTTATAGAAAGGAGATAAAACATAAACTTAATTATGCAATCTAATTACGTAAGAAGAATTATAGATGGGTGTGGATTTGACAAACACATATAAGATCTTTGCCTTGATATTTTTAAAAATTAATCTTCTTTCTTACTAATTGTTTCGTTCTAATTATATCTCTAAGTGTATCGAAGATTAATTAATTCAATGAATAAATTTCAAGAAAAACAAAAATTATTAATACCACAACGATTCTTTATACTCTTCACACAGATTTAATAAGGACTTAATAATCATTTAAATAACTGTTCAATTGCAATCGATATGCATTGTATTTCTAT
Organism: Apis laboriosa; assembly: GCF_014066325.1. Lineage (NCBI taxonomy): Eukaryota > Metazoa > Arthropoda > Insecta > Hymenoptera > Apidae > Apis > Apis laboriosa. Next base: position 2,948,641 of record NW_025221207.1, read on the forward strand.
TAATATATCTCGACAAGTTTTACAATTATAGTTTTACAATTATAGTTTTTGTTGCAAAAATTGTCGCAAAAATGGTCAATTATAAAGATCTTATGATTAATTCATCGTATCTTATTTGCAAAACATTAGAATAAATAAATAAAAAAATATTGGACTATTATTTAAGAAAGGAAATAAAAAGAAAGAGAGCATAAAACAAATTAAATTTCTTATCAACTTGAATCAATGAAAAAGATGTTAAATCAGATCTCTAAAAATCAAGTTTTTTTTTTCTAATGAACGATGTTATTAATAATTTTCAAAAAACGAATTAATTTAAATATTTTAAATTAATGTATACGCTTAACACGGAAATTATAATATCTCGTCTCCATCTGATAATTTTGATTATTTTTAATTGTCGTTTAACTTCAAATTACATGATATATGAGATGATTTATCAAAAAATACAGTTCTATGATATTGGACTAAATATTAAATTAATATATCATGATAATTAAAATATTATGATATCGTACTATAAAACTATTGCGGTATTATAATATTTTGACATTATAAAAGTATAAAATGTGAATATTATATCGTAGCAAAAGGAATGTATGAAGAAGGAATAATGATTTGAAAAATGAAAAATAATAAATCAATTTATTTGAAAATAAATACAATTTATTCTGCCAAATATTTAAATTAATAATTGTTGAATAATTATTTGGCCACAATCTTATTTTAATCGATTCTAATAATTGTGATGTTGCAAAATGTATATTACTACGTATAAAAATAGAAAACTTATCTATTTAATAGATAATGAACAATAATACTAATGTTATTTTAGAAAGTCATTGAATTATCATAGGGATATTACTGATTAGACTGCGGTGTAATATTAAATTAATATCCCCTATTTTTGCTAGCTATTCGGTTGATAACACAACAATGGCTCGGCGTTGGGAGCGATGCAAGATAAAACCTTGAGTAATTGCGCAATGTATAAGCAACCGTGATAGATTGAAATGAATGAAGTGCGTTTATAATAACGACAGCGGTATATAGTAGACTTACGAGTGATTTTGAACGTGGAAATTGTAACAGTACTATAACTATTAGGATAATACTAGAAATATAAGTTTTATATTTGAATGATGAATTTCAAATCTATTAAAAACATGGAATAAAATTATGTATCAAGAGATTTGTAATCAACAACGCATAACGATAATTATTACTAGAAAAAAAAATTTTATTTCCATATAATCACGATGTATTTATAATATTAATCATATACATAATTAATGTACATTAATTCACATACATAATTAATCACGAACCGATTTACATATAAAATAAGCTACACATTGCAAATATATCCAATTATATACAAATTGTATAAATTTATCCGTACAGTTTTTTCCCTCAAATAATAACGAATCAATTGAAAAACGATCGTTAATTATTAAATGTGAACTTAAAAATCTTAAAAGCTAATAGGTTAAATTCGCAAACGTCGCAAAAAAGATCAAAGAATTTGCGTTTTTCATTATTCCAGCAGGAATATATCATGTAATAGTACACGTGCGCGCAGGAAACGTGGTTCGCGAACGTGAGAAATATGAGTGAAATGCAAAGTCTACGAGCCGAATCAGCATCTGTATTTGCATCGAAATTTTCTTCTTTCTTCGTTTAAGTATCCATTACGCGATATGTTCACATGATCGATATGATTTGCGTGCCGACAATCATATGCAAAATTTTCATCAATATGAATCCAATAGCTTATCTACTAGTTTCTATCACACAAACGATAAAGCGAAATGATACGAGGATGAAACGGAACGAAATATGACAAGATAAATTACATAACGTTTGAGACGATAATGGTCATGAAACACATTGGAATCGAGATTCCCCCAACACTTGCAATTTCTAAATGACGCATGCAATGATCACGTTGACCGAGAAAATTCCCTCATGCATGTATAAATTAAATATGCTATTGCGAAGCTAATTTTCTAACTAATATCGGATACCTGGTATTATTACGTTGGGAAACATTTCTCGTCAATTCTTGTCAACACACATCCCCATTAAAGTTTTCGATATATAAATTTATTTTTCTTTAAATCGTGCGACGTTCAACATATTAACAAGAATATATCCAGAGGTACAGTTAATCGAATCAACGTAAGATGTTTACTGGATCGTTCCGCACGACAAATAAACATCTATCTTATTTTCGTTTCTGGAACGAGAACACTCCACATACATTTGGCATTCGCATTATTGTTTTAAGTGGAGGAATTTCGAATTAAATCGACCACGCGTAGACACACTGTTCATAAAAATAAGAAAGAGAAAAAAAAATATTCTTATACCTTTTTTCCAATAATAACAAAAGAATATTTCGTTCCTTCGACATCTGCAAACGACTCACCGCGAGACACTGGGATTTTAAGTGAAGAAATTTCGAATTAAATCGACCACGTGTACAAGTGACTCTGTTGTTTAGACTCCGATACAAGGAAAATATCGGATTTTCACTCGTTCGATATCCACGAATAATCGTCATCGAACGTTCTTTCAAGTGAAACAATTTCGAGTTATTAATCGGCCAACACGTACAAACGAAGTTCCTTGAAAATCAGGAGAGTGAAAAAAAAAAATTGGATTTTCGTATCACTTCTTCGTATCTCGTATCTCGCGCACAGTTTCGTGTTTCACGAAACTTCCCGGACGAGGCAGATCGATCCGCGTGCACACTTTCTCGCGTTTCGCGAGCGAAGCGTTATCGCGCGTTGTGCGCCGCTCGCGCGAGCGTGACGTTTCAACGCTCCTCTATATTTAATACACACGATCCCCCGCCATAAATTATTCATGTAACGTTTCCCTGCATAGAGTGCCGTTTTCGACCGACGATTTCTGTCGATCGTTGCGTCAACGGCGTTTGCAACTGTTACATGGTTACCGGCCGGTTACATGGATTAACCTTAACCCAATTTCACACTTTATACCATTCTGCTCGTTCTGAAAGAAAAGCAAACGATCGAATTTGCTTAGATACACGGCGAATTGGTGGCCCGTTCAATTGGAAAATGGACAAGCTTTTTCAACGATTTGTTGATACTTGTTGATGTTGAGAGAAGTGGAGTGAACTTGAGAAATATTTGGATTTTATGTGTGGATGTGTGGTTTCAGATTGTTAGATTTTTTTTTCTTTTTTTTTTACGTAAATCAAATGAGATTTTAACTTAAGATTTTAACTAAGATTTTGAATTAAAATTGTATAACTTGTAATATTTTTAGTTACTTTTTTTATTTTGTTTGATTTGTGTTTTATACTGATTGAAACGATCGGAAGATTAGCATATTTTTCATATTTAGTTAAGAAGTTATCCTCCAGAATTAATTAAAGAAGTAAATAAATAATTAAGTATATATTTACATGTATAATCTTCTATTGCATATTCAAGAGTAATAATATGAATAGCCAAGGACATTTTTTATTATGACATATTTTATTCGCAATCTTTAAAAAACAAAATCTTTATGTGTAGCTGTAAACATTATTTCTAATTCTTTCTAATTCCTATTCTATTTTTCTATATTATATTGAATATAATATAGAATCATATGATAATGAATATAAATAATTTATATTATTTATTTTTTTTCAAAAACTATGTTTTTCGTTCATGTTAATTATTCGATGTAATTATTATTGAAAAAAATGAAGAATCTTTCTTGAGTGGAAACGATTGATACAGTTATCGATTAAATTGAATATGAATGCCTGGAAGGAACATTAATGCCTTCGTTGTAATTTCCGTATTTTTCCTAATACTGAATTTCTATTATATTTCATCGACATCAATAGATATGAACTTAAATTGTTTCTTTGTTTTATCAATAATTCAAAATGAATGATGATAATAATTTTTTTAGATCTATTTTTAAAAAATAAAATTCTTCATTTTTGCGGATAAAAAATTGTATATAAATATTTTAACACGTTATTTCTTCGATTTTTCATTTATTTAACATAATTATTCGCAATTTTTCGTTAGCATTGTTACCATTTTAATTAAAAATTCACGATAGATTGCGATTATAATCACCGATTATATATCATTTGATAAATGATTAATGGTGATGCTAATCAATAATTATCAACATTGCTTTTTTATTCCACGTTTAAATTGCTTGATTGCAAGCAATTTAAAGTTGATAAAACTAGCGATTATGCCGGTGAAATGTCAGATTGGCCTTATTATAAAACTCTTTACTTTTTCTCAGAATTAACACAATTCGCGCAACTTCACGCTCGATGAGATCATTTCTGAAAACTGTTTAAATTTCATCAAAAACACGATTTCGAATAAAGTCACGCCGCTCTTCTAAATATTGATACCGGTTTCATAAAATTGATACAACTTCCGAACGTTACGATTCATCGTATTCAAATAATCACGAATTATCAATTACAACCATGTTCCACGTGTTTGATCGCGATTAAATATTTACGAACAACCATAAATATTTCCTTCAACGAATCGATTCATTTATAAGAAACAGACGCCGTATAAAAAAAAAATTGTATCGCAATTGTTACTCAACGATATTATAAAAAGCTTATTGAAAGATAATCGTGCAAACAAACATTTTTTCGATCGCTGAATTATCAATGCTCGTCACTATGTAATGATAGTAAATATAAGGAATTCTTTGAACTTTGATCCTCGTCACGCAATGCAAAACAAACACAATCTCACATAATATTTGCTATAAGATTCACAAGTGCATATGATTGTGCCTAAAGGTATGAAGTATCTTGAAAGTATATTAAAAAATATGTGGCGAATAGGATTAAAAGCGTGGAATTCCGGGAATCAAATTGTCACCAATGATATTCTTCCACTATAACAACTTATAATCATTAGAATAAGGATGATTACAAGTAAATATGGAAAATATAAATATAAAAAATTTACAGAATTACAAAATACAGAAAAAATATTTTCAATATTATTCCTAATTTCTAGTAAATAGTGAGCAATAGTTGTGTTATACAATAGTTTCTAATTGTATGTACAATTGATTACACTTTTTTCTTAATCGCTTAAAATAGCATAATTATTTCGATAAGTTTATCAACAAATAACTCAAAATGATAACTTAATAATAACATTAAAATTTTTTGAAACGTAGTTGGTTAAAAATTATAACTTCTATTAACTTTTCGAACTTTTTTTTTGCAATATCATTGATAATTTATATTTTTTGTTTTTAAAGAATAATATTTTTTAATAATAATTTTGAATGAAAAAGGTTTTAAATGAAAATTAATCGATAAAGGTTATCATTTCCAATATTAATTATTTATATAATATTCATAAAGCTAAAAATTTTGTTTTTCCAATTGTATTCATGAATTTGCATGATGTAATGTAACAATTACGTAACACGAAGAGAAAAAATTGATGGTTAAATTTGATTAGATTCATTGCCCTGCGAACTGACCTTACTCCTGGGGATGACGAAAAGAAGCAAAGAGGAAAAAAAGAATATTTATACTCAGAAGCATCGTAAGCAATGAACTTACGTCATTAATATCGAGAATTATCGCCAACTCAATAGTCAAGATCATGGCTCTCGTGAAATCAGTCTCTCGAGTCTCGATTTCGTGCCAATTGACATTACTCAAGGATCGAGAAACGAGAAAATCACAAGAGGATTGAATGAAAGATAGTATCATCATCACAAGTATCGCTCTTAAGTGATTAAATCACGATATTATAGTAGCACTTGTATTAAAATGCTATTGTGAAATATGTTTAGAGTCTGATATCTTAGAATCTGAAATGTTTTATATATATGTATAGCAATACTAAAGGATAGCATATTTAAGTAACAGGAAGTTTTATAGTATAACTAATAATAATTTCTTTTCGTTTTTTAACTGATTGAAAATGAATGATTTAAAAAGTCATTCATTTTTACATTTAATTTTTATGAGATGACAATGTCTTTTAATTTTTGTATACTAGAGAAATAAGTGATAGAAATAAATAATATGAATTATTTTATGATCATATATTTTCTTCTGATTTTGATATATTATATTTTAATAAAATTGAGATAAAATAAAATAAAATAAAATAAAATAAACAATTTAGGATTGAAAGAAATAAACATAATATTTGTTAAAATGATTTCATCTATCTTGGTATTTGCTTTTTCATTAATCATTGAAAAAAACATGTACCAGCTTTTTTATTATATAGCTTTTTTTTAATAGTTTCCTTCATTCATACAGCTTTACATATAATAACGCAAAAAATGTTTCACATGCGTTGATAAAAGAATTGGAAGGATTTGATCTTTAGCTAAGAATAAACAAAATATTAAAAAATAAAATTTTTATTATGCGGTTGATTTATTTCACATTAAAGATGTGACATTGGCAGACACTTTATTGAGCGATGAAGTCACATGAGCGGATGATTCTCTAATTATTTTAAGCAGCATACGTGCACGTTAATTCATTGGTGAATAGCTCAAACCCTGATTGAATAGAAATTACTTCATTTCTGTTTTAACTCAAGTAAGGTCATTTTTTTCTTGTTATGCAAATTAACGTATTTATCGTAATATGTATCTTAGATTAAGATTTAAAGATTATAACAAAATTTTATACAATTATATAATACCATACAATATCAAATTTTACACGATTGACCTATATTACTCACAATTATATAGTATTTATTTTAATAATTATAAATAATATCAATGCGATATGTTTTGTTTCTATCCAAGCCAACAATAAAACAAAAAAAAACGAAGAGAAATATTATTTAAATCGATTATTTGGCGACAAAGAATTTCAACTCTGTCGCGTCAAAAAACAACAATTGCTTATCTTGAAATGGAAATTTCTGTTAAAGACATTTTTTCAGTCGTATTTAGATATTGTATTTCTTTCAAGATGATTTTCGTCAACGCGAAATATATATTTAAGGCTTCTTTTTATGGAAATAAAAATAGAAAGAAGCCTTAAGAAAGAAAACAAAAGAAAAAAAGAGAACAAATAAAATAAACATTCTTTGTTTTTTGAATAAATAAAAATTTGAATGCAAATTGTTGAGATGAGATTTTTTGACAAATTTTTGTCTGATTTCTTCAAAACAAGTTGAACAAATTTGAGTTATAATAAAGAGCAAATATTGTCTTGGAATTTTTAATATTGTCATTATTTAACCTAATTTTAAATGATGAATATAATCTTATCTAATTTACAATATGACAATCAATTGTTGTCAATATTTCAATTATGAAACATAATTATTAATTAAATGAGTAAACAATATTTTAAATATATTATTTTGAAATTTTTTAACTTTTAATATTTAAAATGTTCAATACACATTTATGTAATAATTAATTTTTGAATATTAAATATGGAATATGCATTAATTTACATTTGTCGAGACTAATTCTTTTTATTATTAATAATATTTAAAAAAAAAATGAAAAAATTTAAAAAATTATTGTCTTCATTTTAAATTCAATGTAAGATTAAATTAATTTTTCTATCTATGATTATTTCATCATTATTTTTAAATTTTGTTAATATTTCAGAAATGATATCGAATATACCTGCTATAGTATTTGATAAATAATGACAATCTATACATATGTACATAACTTTGAAATTATAGACTCAAACTAAACGTAAACCGTTCATATATTTATACAAACGAAAGTGTTGGCTATCAAACAAACCTTAGTTGCCGAGGTTGTTAAATTCGATACTGCTTTACTATCGATCCTTTACTATTCTTGCTATCTGTTTCATTTCAGCACGCACTAATGAAAAAATTTATTAAAATAATTTAACTTAAAATGATTAATTATTTAATTATATCTTATTTATTATATTTTCATATAATTATCACAATGAAATTTTTTATAAAAATAATTTTAATAATAAGCATATTGATTCTTTTAAGAATTGTAACTCATAGACTATAAGAATTGTACAAGTTTAAAAAAAAAAAATTATTTTAAAAATGTGCAATATTTAAAATTTCCATTTTAAATATTTTCATCTTTATAATATTAAAGGATATTTGAAAAGTTATAATTTAATATAAGTTAAAATATTGATCATCAAAAAGATTAATAAAATGAACATGTTTTCTAACATCAAGCACATAGTTCTTATTTTTAACCAATGCATATGGTTAAAAGCATGTATTATTGACATGTTATATCCGAAGATCTCGTACAACGATATAGAAATTGTGAAATAGTGAATGGCGATTCTGCATCAATCGTGAATAATTCTTACTTCTACATATCTGATTTTTCATTTTGATTTTTCTTCTTATAAGTATTAATTGCAAAATATTTGCAATTAAGAACAGGATAAATTCAAAATTTTTGAATTGATAAATATATCAAATATGTAGATGTTATTATACTATAAGCTTGAGAAAATTCTACAGGAAATAATAAATAGCAATAATGAATAATTAATAAGATAAAAGTAAGATTAGAAATAATTAAAAACTAAAATCTATCAAAAGGAAATGATCATTATTTAAAAACATTGTTACATATTATAATTATAATAATTAGCAATTGCAATATTAAAATTATCAAAGATATTGCAAGTATATACTAATCAACTGTAGAAGAATATAATTTTCATCTTATTATCATGCACTTATCGTCCATACTATTTGTCGATTTAATTAAATTATCGTACTAATTCTAATTTTCTTTCGCAATTTCGAAGCGTGCTCTCTGATTTATCGTTAATAAAAATATAAAATTTACTACAATTATCACGTGTTTTAGACCCACAATACCGAATTAATTATGAAATAACCAACTATTACTGTTTTCTTTACATGTTTCTCAACAGTAAAATGATATATTTATTTTTAAAACAAAGTTCTTTTCATTTTTTATATATTTCTCGATGATTCAAAAATATAATGTGGTTTTATGTAATGATATTGAAAAATTTGTTATCAAGCTCTATTTTATGATAGTAATACTTATCAATGAAATAATGACAAGTTGAAATTTAGAATTATAATTGTTATATATCATATGTTATATGACAAATTGAAATTTAGAATTATAATTGTTATGAATATAGAATTATGAAAATAACGAACCTAACTATAAAATATTTTTGATAAAAAGTTATATGAAAAAAGGAATCAATATTCGCAATAAATATCAGATATTCTCCTAACAATTTAAGTTAATATTACAAATAGAATTTGAATAGATAAACGCTTTTCCTGACTTTCACATTTGAATTTGTAAACACAACAAGCACGAACGTGTTTCATAAATTTCTTGGAATACTCCAAATGTTATCAACATAGGATTACAGAACGACAATAACAAAGGATAATCTCTTCGACAATTAAGATCTCAAAAACGGAACAATAATATATTTTAAAATATTGAACTACATATAGATATTATTATTTTAATCACATCGCTCTTCATAAATTGATAAATATTTCAAATAGACATTATTTCTATATAAATTTATCTATAAATTTCACAAATTCTATAAATTTTGTTAAACATAGTTTTAATATCAGAGCTTGATGATTTTTTAAAATAATAATAATTCGTAACAAGAAAATTAAATACTAGGCTAGTGTAATAACAAGAAAAGAAAGCAAGAAATAGAAAGTGATGCAAATTTGCAGACAATTTATCCAACTTCTCAGAAATCGAGTTATATGATAGTCACGTTTCCAATCACATTCTAAAACTTGAAGTTTCATCTTTAGAACTTCTCTAGTTTCTATTGAAACTATCTATTTTTTCTGCATCTTCCTCCGTTCTCTTTTTTCCTCTTTTTTTTTTTATTCAATAAAATCAAAGATGCGTCATACTCGTGATATATTCCCAATTAAAGACACGTGACCAAGAGATGCGCCAATAATCACGTGTATTCAATCAAACGTATGTAACCATGTTAATAATAATTTTTAAGATAGACAGATAAATAGTTTCTACAAGAAAAAAGAAAAAAGAAACGATAATATTTACGAGCAACTTATTTATCACCATTGGAAAAACGGTAAAAACGAGGTATATATGAAAAAAATATGCTCAAGATTGCTAATTAGCCGTTTTGCAATTAAAATATTTCCGTGTCTACGACCAATCACGATCGCGCATTCATATTGCATCGATTCACGCCCTCGGAATCAGAAATGTTTCCCATTTTTTTATACGTTATTCATTGAAATATTCTTCGACGTAAAAAAAATTTTTTTTTTTTTATTTTAATTGCAGCACAAATAATGACACAGGTTTGACGATATCGTGTATTTCATTAATTCGTAAAATAAATTACCACGATTCCCAGATACATTGTGTGTATCGTGGTAATTGGCAACATCGGCGAAAAATCATTCCACCATGAAAATCCTGTCTGACCACTTTCAAGCGTGCGTCCCTGTTTACCATGGCGATACATGTCGATGATATTCTTAATTCCTGTTTAAAACGATCGATTTACCCGTATCCGGATCAATGACTGATAATATAAATCAATTTTTCCTATATCGATCCGTTTTATCGCGATTACGATTATTAATTATTTTTCTTATCTGTCTCGTCATCTAGGGAAACGATTATTAGTAAACGTATAAATAGCTTTGCCTTTTTAGAAAGTGTTTTCAATAGATGGACCGTCATTGTTCAATCGTTTGTTTCGTGAGAATTGTTCATTTTAATGTTTCCATGAACTTTCTTAACAATGAATTTTTCACGTCTTAAGTAAAATGAAATAAATTAAATAGGTTTAAATCGAATAGGAAATAATATAATTTAGATCAAATGTATCACCTTAAGTAATACATTCACATATTATTTAAATATATTATATATATAATTGATCAAAAGTGATCATAATTTTAAATAACTATATATTTAACTAAATATTAACTCTAACATTCAAATATAATCAAGCAGTCGTATCTTACAGAAGTTTCTCTATAAAAAAATTATAAAAAAAAATATATTTTCAACAGATATCAATAAGTAAAATAAAATACATATACAGCGACCAAAATATTTTTCGCATGAGAATCTACCGCATCTCTCATAAAATTACCATACAACATTACCAACTAGAAAATCTTCGATGTAATTCACGTATAAAAGATGCGATCAACGATACGCAAAAAGTTAAATTAAATTCGAGATCGAGTTTCTGTCATGAGTACTCTGAACGAGGTTCGTGAGAGGCAGAAACAATGTCCGGCACTTACCTCTGGACTGAATGTGGCTATCGACACGCTGCGTCTTGACGGTTCTTTATTTTCACTGTTCCTTTCACAAAACTGAAGATCAATTCACTCGTCGTTTACGCGATACAAGCTTTCGCTGCTCCTCTGTGAAACCGGAGATCGATCTGTGCGCGTTCGATCGCAAACAACCCCCACGACGACACCAAGAGAGCGCAGCTCCCACACGGAGAACTCGCCGCGGACTGACGCGATTCTCGCTTCTGCACGCTGTCTAACCCGCGGCGGCCAGTTTTACCGGGCCGAGAGTATAGCGGCGAGAGTATAGCGCGTGTCATTGATGCGAGCGCAGACGTTGCTTTCATTCGGTGCGTGGGGAACCCGGTTCTTGAACGTCGCGATACACTTCATGAACGAGTCATTTCTTCTTTTTTCTAGATTTCATCTGGATTCGTCGAATTTCGTTCGCCGATGAGACGCGTAACGTACGTTTGTTGATAGAATTATGTGTAACTGCGCGGTTTTCATGAAAAAGTTGTGTTATTGTTGTTAAGTGATCTTCTTGAAGGAGATTTTGTGACGTCAGGTGGTGAATTGGCGGTGGGGAATGGGAGGTGTAACGAGATCGGATTAAATTATGAAGAATATGAGTAATTTCTTGATGAATTTGTTGATTCATAGTTGATTCATAGTTGTCCCTTATTGAGGAATTAAATGTATGTAAAAAAAATAATGAGTAATATCTTTTTAATAATTTAAATTTTTATGGAAAGATATATTGGTTAGGATCTATGCTCATTCGATATTTCTTTGTATTGATATTCAATGCATGATTACTTTTATTAATAATTGTAATTATTAGTAAGATTTATTTTTGGAAATTATTTGTACATGGGTTATACAAAAATCTTGTAAGATGTACTAATTGCATACAAATATTTAATAAATGTAAGTTTAGTAATTTTTTCTTTTTATTTTAATATAAAATAAGTTTATTCTTTTATCGCTACATTTTGCTAATAACTAAATTATTTAGTTGAATCAATACAATGATAGAATAAAAAATTCATGTACGATAAAGAATATGAAACAACGTAATTTGAGAATGTACGATTTGCGTCAATTCATAAATGACACACTTGTGTAAATGTTTATAAAAAAAAAGTTTTTTCCTTTATTTTGATTGTTTATTGATATTGCGATTCATATATTTTTTCTCAGATTTTTTGAATCGATACAAATAATTGTATCTACAAATTGATTCCTTCATTGTTATTATTGGATATTTTACACAGTTTACAAATTATATCTTATCCTGATCATATTAATTGAATAATTTTCAATTTTTCTTTTCTTTTGTTTAATTTACATGATTCAATATTGATAGAGATAAATAGGAATACAAAATTTTGAAAAGTTTCCAGAAAGACCTGGATTATTTCAGAATCATTCAAAAAGTAAATATCACGTGAGGTACCTTGTATTTCTTTTATATCTTTATATCATCAGAATACCTTTGTAATACACGTGTACACATATAATAGAAATGCACAAATGTAATGAAAATTACAGGGTTTAAATCTCGGCTCCCATCATGTTTTGATACACGTGTGTTTGAATGAACATGTGAAATAGAAACCTTTAGCGATATGTGTTTAACTTTGATCGTCTGAAACCACTTACTGCTAGTTAAAATGAAAGATATAACTGACTTCGCAAAATTCGATGAAGATAAACGGTTTTCAGAAATTCGATATATTTCATCATGCGACGCAATAAAATATAATTATACGCACTTTTACATCATAATTAATTATATTATGAAAACAGAAAATATGATGTCCTTTGATCTTTCGAAATTTAATATACTCTTTTTAAACATTTATTAACACGAATGCATATTCGAATAAAAACTTAAATAATGAACAAGGGGTCAAGGATAGTTTAAAACTTGAACTAATATGAAAACTTTTCTTATAGAATGTATACAATGTTTGATACGTTCGATCAATTCCAAGTTTCACGGAATATTCCACATTTTATTATTACTTAAATAAAAGGAGTAACATTAAAAAACACATAAAATATATAATCTCCTATAATATATTAAAAAAAAAAATTTGTGTAAAATTTTGTATTTCATTATGTTTCATAAAATAATAATATGTTTCAAAAAATAAAAACAAAAAATTACAATAATCTCTTATTAACAAAATTTACCCGTTCAATAAATTGGATACGATAATTCTTCCCTCCAAAGAAAAACAATTTTTTTTTATACTATTTATTCACTTTTTTTTTCTATTTTTTCAAACACCTCGTGCACAAGTATACAAATATTTGCAAATATATGATTCATTTCATTTTTATTGACAATAATTTTTTAACCGACCGTTATATCTCTCGAACGAAGCTCGAAATATTATCTGAAACTGCAAACAAAGTCACGGGAGATAAAGAAACGACTTTGCGTTAATCCGGCTCTATTTCTACGTTCGTGTGCAACATTGAAGCAACATTGAAGCACGGCCAAGAGCGCAGACGTTAATTTCAATTTATCGTCTATTACCACTTCTCAATTGACCTGTGCCATCTTATTGCGACGAAAGATATCGAGATATTTGTTTCTCGTTTACCGAGATCGTGAACAATAATAAAAATAAAAAAAAAAAAAGAGAGAGAGGAGAGAGGAAAAAAAAAAGGAAAAGTACACGAAGAGCGTATGTATGTATCTGAAATGAAGAGAGAAATGACCAGTTGTTCGCTCCGCATCGTGGGCACGTCTCAGGCCTCGTTCAAAGCAACGGTACAATTAACGTTCTCGGGACGAAATGGCTGTTTCGTGTCTCGTTCTATTTGTAAAATCTCACCGATGTATCTTGTTTCGCACATCGGTGGTCGGGTATACGATGAATCAACCAGCTTTGTAACTTAATCCGATGCAATTTATTATATGATGTAAATAAAATATTGAATTGAAAGCATATCGAAGGAGACGTATCATTGAGGAAAAGTGCATCGGATGAAACAAAAGGATAACGGAGATTTGAAAGGTCAATGCACTTAAAGAAGTGTTATTGTTCAAATTTTGTAGGATTATAATTTGAATGGGCTTGGAGATATGTATCAGAACGTGTTGCCATCAACTGTGAAATATTGTTTCCTGTGTTTTAAATAAGGTGTGATAATAAATTTCTTGAGAAATCTATATTATAGTATCTTAACATTGTAAGATCTAATTGTTCGATTTAATTGTTACTTTTTCTAATAAAGTAATTGCTTGGATATTTTTGAAAATTGGAAAAAAGAGTAATACGATGATAAAAAATAAAAACTTATCCTATTTCATATAAAGTTTCTATAGAACTGATTAAAAACTTCTCACACTTCTTAGTCGTGACAGATGTCTCACCTTGTATATGGATATGACTCATTTTAACCCGTCAGTATACAACGCTTCACGCCATTGTTCTTCTGCCCAATTAAAACATTTTCCCCTTGACTGAAATCTTTTATCTCTTTTTTCCTTTACTAGATTCAATAATGGTATTCTTTGACGACCACTCCTTTAAACTTACTAACTGTAAAATGATGCTTTCTCTTTACTATTATAATCCTCGATACAATTGTTCACAAACTTTTAACTTTCCTGGTATCGTTTAATATCCTCAATATCATCGATTTTATTTTAAAACGTATTTTTGTTTGAAAGAAAAATTTTAAATGATTTTTTAAATTTGTTTCTTTTTTTTTAAAAGAAAAAAAGATATTATTCATGAAAAAAGAAACATACATATTTTTGGCAATAATTGGAAGCGCATTAAATTTTTTATTTTTCTTTTAGCATTCGAAACAAAATATTCAGCTATTTTTTTATATTTGTTCGAAAAATATTTTGCAATTATTGCTTAAACATTCAAGGACAAAGTAGATAAACTATTATTAAATATTAATATTAATAAAATATTAATAATTTAATTGCCCACTTATATCTTTAACATAAATTTCTTTGAAAAATTATGAAATCAATAATCTAAAATCAAATTTTATTTTTTAGATTAATTTCTATAATAATTCTTTCATATTATTTTCTTTCATATAATTCTTTCATATAATTCTTTCAGATTATTTCATATAGAAATCGATAAAATAATAGTATTTCCCTGACGAAGATCACGAAGATTGATATTTCTCTAGATTTTTCTTAGTTTATTATCATCATCATGCGTATAATACTTCTTGATTTTCAATCCATGAAAATTATCAATATATATAAAATTTAATCACGAAAAATTTCGAAGGATAACGAGAAGAAAAAAAAGCGATAAGAAAAATTCCACTGTTATGAAAGATACCGTGCACCACGTGAAACGAAATTTTTATTTCTCTCCCATAGCACTTCCGCAACCTTCGAGGATCATAATCTGCGCATGGTACTGTTACACATTGTATAAGAGGAGATATCTCGTAGTTGAAATCAAGAGGGATAGGTTTAGAAGCGATTCAATGTAAATCCAGTGGTGGAAACGAAGGTAAATCAATGTATGCAAATCGATGCATCAGCCAATTTAAGCTGATTGGCGCGTTGTTGCTAATATTGCAAGACGGATCGTTGTTTCGAGAAGAAGTCACGGAGGAAGGATGGAATGTATGCGGTGGAAAGACAGAGAGATTTGATTGAAACAGAGGTTGCGTGTGTTTCGCATTGATATGTTTATTTTGGAAATAACGTAATAGTATCAACCCTCGATGAAAGCCTCGAAGGAAATCGAAAATATTTATCTCGAACATGACTTTAACGAGTTAGTGCAACACAGAGTGAAATTTAACAGAGATTATTTGATTTTGAAATTGCATTAGATTAATGTATATAAAACTTTTTCAAATATTTCTATTTTTAACGATTGATTCTTTATATTTTAAGTATACCTATCGTCATATGTAATATTAAGTATAATAATTCTTATCATTTATATCATTTATATTATCATTAATATTAATTTTTATATGCCAAAGATAAAATATTTCCTTATCGCGAGGAAGTTTCAGGAAATGCAATCCTGTATTTAATAACAAAATTAATTTTTGTCACTGCAAATATTATAAAAATTTATATACACGTAATTTTCGAAAGAAATTACATATGAAATTACATTAAAATTTCATTCCAAGGAATAATACTTCACATTTTTCCGAATTAATGAAAAATATAGAGAATATATTCATGAGAAAGTATTAACTTCAAAAAAGGTAAGAGATCAAGAAATTTTCACATCACAAGAATCGCAAGAAGCAGAAGTTTAATATCGCAATAGGGGATATTTATTTATACTTTGATAACAGATATTTAATGAGAATAATAAAAAGAGACACCGAAATGAACGAAAACATCATAACCTGCGAGGCGTCACGTAATACGCCAGAGATAAAGGTGTCGTCCTAATGTTTTATCTGCGATATTCCCGCTGAGATAAGATATATTTTTTCTCTCTCGTCCGCGAAATATTCGACGCAACGATTTTGTAAAAAAAAAATCCTTAAAAAATGGTTTCTATCCAAGTGAACTATCTAAATTCTATCTAAATATCTAAGTGATACGGATTTATTAAATATCATTTATTAAATTTACTTACATAGGAATAAAATCCAAGGCATGATAATTTTTTGTTGAAACTTTCGTTTAAATTATAAACTAATTTAATTATAAATCATTACAAATTATCATTTTTTCCTTCTTTGTAATTTTACGAGAGTAGTCCTCGTTTGAAACATGGCGAATAATTTTTTTGTAAATTTATTGGAAACGTTTCAAATCGATAAAATTTTAATCAACGAAATTGTTGAAAGAGGAACAAAGATTGATTCTGCATTTCCGAATGTGAAGATACCGCGTCATTATTTGCCTCTAAACGAATAAAGCAACAATCAAAAATGCTATATTTAAAGTCGTAAATCAAGTGGCAAAACTTCTCGTTATCTAGATGAAGTCCTCGTCGAAATTGCGTCTAATTTGTTCCTCGCGACATATTTCTCGCACCACGTGGCATGATAATGCTGTTGCTAACATCGAAAATCGACGCTAAATAACAAGATCGATATACGCGCGTAATTCCCAGTTTGGTCTTGAAGAGAGAACACAGCCAGGGTCATTTTTAGACGATGAAATCATCGGGAGACATTCTAGAAATTACGTCGCGATATAAAAGGTAACAATCTCTGTGAGATAACAATATTTTTGATACAAAAATTGTCAAACGCGAAAGTTTTTTTTAGAATGCGATAGAAGATAAATGAATCTGAATCCTATTTAAACCATTTGCATCATCGCCAATTGTATTTCTAATCGGTCATTATCCAGTTCTCACTCGTTTCAATTTATATTTGTTGAAAATTGAAACGAAGTCAATAATTGTTACTTATCGAAGTAACAAGTTTCAAATTGGTTTCAAATTTTTCAATTAATAATATATTATATATCTTTTTGAAATAATTGTTTAGTAATATTCGAATATAGAATTTTCTTGCACAATAATTTGTTAATTAATAATATAAGTATATCTGTTGCACTAATTTTAAAATTTAATGCTGAAGGATAATCTCAAATAATAATTTATAAAATTGTATCTATGAATCTTTACTTATTGCTTACCATACAAAAAAATTTATTTATAAAAAACTTATAAAAAATGTCGTTAATATTATTATTAAATATTTAGGATAATTTGCATCAGTATAATTCTTATTACACAAGAAATTTATAAAAATATTATATCGATTATGAATAATAGTCTACGCTAATTATCAAAATTTCGAAAAAGAATTCTCCACTCCCCAATAATACAATCCATTATGAAAAAGTAATCATCTGACGTAAAATGAAAATATTTCGCGTGTCATATTATGCAACGCTCAGTGTCATTCGATTCGTCTATTAATCGATCACGAATCGTTGAACTTACTGTAATATCCGGATAATATTGTCCGGATAAGGAGAGCAATAATATCCGACACAAGGGAGAGAAAAAGAAAAGAAGATTTCATGATCCGAGGTTAGTCAACGAATCCCGTTCCTTGGCCGTTCTTCCTTTCTCTTCGTTCCTCTTGTTCCAGAAGGTCATCCGGTTTTAAATACGGAATCGCTGATCCATAAGCAGAGCCGTCATTTTAAATATCAGAAGACTGCGATACTTCCTGTAATTTGCCACTAGAATCGTGGTCACATAGTTTGCACGTGAATCATTGATAATTTTGCTGAAATGTTAGTCGATTGCAATTATATTCCACATTTTCCGATCTTCCCGATCTTCGAAGAACGATTCGGTCTTCTCGAAACTTTAGAATTCGCATAAGTTTTATGATCTTGTGTCACCATTCCGTGGAAATAGAATTTATTTGACGTCGAATATTTTTATCTGTATTTTATGGATATAAAACATTTCTCTCAAATTGTTGAATGTTTGGATTAATAGATTTTTTTTTAGATTTAGATTTTCGATGTGATCGAACAACGCGACGTTTGATCGGTATTTAATTTATAATCGTTGCGAAATATATCTTCGTTGGTAACATTTGTATACAAGTTAATGTTTTTGCTTGTTTTCCTGGTTTAATGGTACCTTAAAATTTCTTTTTTTTTATTTCTGAAAGATGTTAATTTTTCGAAGAAGAGGACGGAAGATATGTCAAGAAATGATTAATTTAGAAATAGATTATATTATTATGCCAGTAAAACATTAATTATTGCATCATTTTTTCGACGAAAATATTGAATAATTATGGATGATATCGAATAATCGTACTAAATATACTTCGTTATGAAAGTATCTAATTTTATATAGAATTACGAATTACCAATAAAAAATTACTAGTTTATTCTACAATGATATCGTAACAATTTAAAAATAAAATATTTTAAGGAAAACAGGAATGAAGTAATGAAATAATAATAAACTTTTGCGAGATCAAGTATACCTAATTAAAAATTAATTAATGAGATTAAATAATCGTGAATATAAAATTATGAAAATAGCTAGTCTAGTCAAAAAACAAATATTTAAAAGAAAACATTCTACTGATATTATACAGTACAAAGATCGTGGTAAATTGATTAAAGATTTTTTTTTAGTCTTCTTCGATAAAAGCTATTGGTTTAAAATTTATATCAAGAGACGATAATTGACATAATAATGATTAGAAATGTATGCTGCTTAAGTATTCGATTAACACGTTGATAATTGATATTGATTATTATAATACATGATCGATGGAATTATATTGAGATTGTACCTGATTAAAATCGTGTCAATCGTTTAACGAATATAAAACCATTTCATAAGCGCCATACAATTTATTAAAACAATTTATACGTTGTTATTGGCGTTGTAAGCTGGTCTTATCTAGATTCGACAGATCAACTTACATATTCAAGCGATGCTTTCTATTGTACAATCATCATTGGATCTGACAAAATCGTTGCACGTTGACGTTCGGTACAAGGCACCGATGAGATGTAAATATTATTAAAACTAAAGGTGATCGTCTGTTAAACAAAGAATGGATTCGTGACATGATTAAAAATGTTTGGCATATAGTTAAAAAAATATTAAAATATATATTACGTAACATGAATCATATGGATTATTTATAAATAATTTCTTGAGTTAGAATTTTTTTTAAACTTTTAAACTTTTTTTTTTAAGAGAATCGAATTGTATAATGTCATTGTATAAAATCGTATAATTTTTGTCGAGTTTGAGAAATTGGAAAACAAGAATATCAAATAAATCAGAAAAAATAAACATTTGACATTTCCATTCTTCCATAATTCATTTATTATTTATTTAAATAATAATAATTAATAGTGTGATAAAAAAAAAATTAATTTGAAAGAAAAATAATAAGGATATTAATTATGAATAGATTATAATTTGTAAAAACTTTATAAGTGACAATATTGATAATATTATTTTGAATATAATAGAAATTTTTTAATTTATTATATAATCAATTGAAAAAATGAAAAATTAAGTTATTATTAGTCTATTTTTTTTATTATTATTCATATCATATTATTCATATTACATTCTATATATTATAAATATGATGTAATTTGATAAATTAAATACAAAAGCTTTATTTTTATTTATATTAAAGACTTTAGATCAAATAAAGCAATTTTTAAATGATTTATATATGATAAATATATATTATTTACATGATAAATGATATATTATTTAAATGATTTGCTATCTATGACATAATTAATACTTGAATTAATATCGAAATGATCAAATAGTTCAATAAATTTTTAAAAATATCATACTGCTAATTTCGAAAACATCATGTAATAGAAGAAAAAATTTTGATATGTCACATAGATGACCTGTATGATTTAATACGCATTGCGAGAAAATGTTTGTCTAATTATATAAATTAAGCAGAATAAGAAAAGTTGAGTTATATTATAATAGAACATCTTGTATGTAATAGGACTATTTCATAATTTTCTTTTTATAAATTATTATATTTAAATTAATAGAAATGAAGCATTTATAATTTCTATATTTTGATTATAAAATTATAAAAATTGATTAATTTTAATTTTCAAGTATATAAGATTGATAAATTCAATAGGTAACTATCGATTATATTATATTTAAAATTAAAAATGTGAAATAAATAAATATATGTAAAATTTCTCAAAGGCAAGAAAGTATATTTAAAAATTTCTTGGTAATTATCTTATCAGACTTTGAATAATTTACACTAATTTGTCATGTGTGACCTTCTATTTATATGTATACTTTAAAACTATAGTACAGAATAAAAATTATAATAGATAAAATAAATAAAATAATAGATCGAAATTGTTTTGTTATTTAATTTTAGAGCAGTTAATGAAGGAAATATATTCAATTCAATTAATCAAATTGATAAAAAGAAAAAAAAAAAATAAGTGATCAAGTTTTATATAAAAATAAGTAATCAACTTTATATATCTGTATATATCTCTATATATCTGACATAAATATACAAAAATAAATGTATAAAATATATATACTTACATCATATAACAATTGGTTTAAATAGATACTATGAATTTTATTTTTAATCAATAAGTTAAATCAGCATCGTCTCCTGAACACATGACAAGAAGCGCGAATACTAGGAAAAGGATAGAGATAGGATAAAAATGTGGAAATTAGCGCCATCTCTAGAGTACCGCAAATGAAACTCATGTAAACAAGGAAAAGAAATACAAGAAAAAGGACAGAGAGAGAGCAAATTTGGAAACTAGCGCCATCTCTAGAGTGCTGCAACTGAAACTCATGTAAACAAGGAAAAGAAATACAAAAATAAGGACAGAGAGATAGCAAATTTGGAAACTAGCGCCATCTCTAGAGTGCAAATGAAACTCATGTAAACAAGGAAAAGAAATACAAGAAAAAGGACAGAGAGAGAGCAAATTTGATTGATGGCGCCATCTTTCGAGTTCCGTAAGAATTAAATATTAGCACCATCTTATGGCTAAAAATATTTGATACTCAAGAGATGGCGCTAGTTCCTCGAATTAACTCTATTTCCATTCAATTATTTGTTTTCCTTATTTATATTTATTTCATTTATGACACTCTAGAGATGGCGTTGATTCCTAAAATTTTATTTTATATCTATTCTATTATTTACTCTGTTTACATTTATTTTTAGTGCACGAATGAATGAAGATAAACGTATTTCAGTAATGTCTTTTTTTAAAATTACGAAGTCTTAATCTTTAATATAAAAAATGTATACTTAATAATCAGATAATTAAATAGTAAGAAACTTAGGAAATAATTAATTATTAATATATTAATTTTTACATTTGGATTTAATCATATTGTAAATAAAGTATTTATTAAATAGTTTTAATTCCTTGCAGTTTTTATATAACTACATATAAAAGAGACCAATAATAAGGTAAAAAGATAACATTATAATAGTACAAATATAATTAAAATTTTGAAACATATATGATATATATAATTTATAAAAGAGATATCATGTATTCATTGTATCGAAATTTTCATTTGCTGTATTAAAATCACATGTACACACATTATAATAATAATGATAGTTTTTAGTACTTAAAGAACACCTTGCTAATAAAATGTAACTTCCATTCTCTTAATTACACTCTTTGAATGACAACTATTCACGCAGAGTCTTATATTCAATGTACTGTACATATATACAGAGATCTCTGCGCAATGTGTCAATGCAATAAAATACTGATAATTATCACTTTTTATGCTTCTAGAGCAATAGCTTCTTGTGTTTTTTCTTTTCTCCGTTCTGGGATGTAATAAAAAGAAAAAATAAAGATTGAATATATTTATATGTAGAGAATAATAATTTAAATTTGATAACGGAAAGATTTTACCTTCTTTTTTTTCTGGTAATTCTTTGGGTACCTCTGGTAGTATTATATCCTCTGTTACTTCTGGTGCCTTTTCTTCGACTTCTGCTGCTAACAAAACATCAAGTTCTGCTTCAACTTCAGTCTCATCACTTTCAGTAAGTTCTCCTGACAATATATCATCAATTTCTTTTTGTTTTTCAATGCCTTCTTTGGTTTCATCCATGATTTTTTCAATTTCATCAATAGATAATAAATTGTGTAGTTTCTTCAATGCAGCATTGCCTACTTTTAAGCCATCTACAACTCTTAATTCTACTTGTGCAAATTCTAAATCATGTACCATGTGTTCAAGATTTTCTAACTGTCCATCAGTCTTTGATAATATTTGTTCTTGGAACTTCTTTTTTCGTAAAAGAAGTAAAGCTCGTCTAAAAAATGTATTGTATTTAATAAAATTATAAAATCATTACACCAAATATAAATATAAATACAAAATCTGATATTAACTCTCTTTGCTTATTTTGTATAAGTTTTTTCGCAAGTAATCGTTCTTTCTCAAGATTTTGTTCAATTCTTCGTTGATATTGTTTGATTTTATCTCTAGTTTGTTTTAATTGCTGTAAAAAGATTTAATCTCTTAATTTATGTTGAAAATAAAGACAGTTGAAGGTTAGAAAATTTATGAAACACATACTAAAATAGCCTTATCTTGTTCTGTGACACGACTTGGTGGTTTTTTCTTTGCAAAAAAAATACCCATTTCGATTTAAATGATGGACAACGTTATTAATTAAATTGTCATATGGTATTTGGAAGAAAACTCATGTCACATTTGACGTATCACTTGAAACAGTGATAACCAAATGTATCATGGTTAACGCCATCTTCCTTAATCGATTTATCGATAGTTCTCGATTAAACAAAATTCAAATATAAATATTGCAAGAAAATATTAATATTCATTATATTATTGAAAAAAGAATTTTTTTTTATTATGGAATTTAGCAATAAAAATAAGAATTTAGTTTCATAAAGAATTCAATTAAAGTTAATAAATTCAATTAAGTAATAAATTAATTTCTTATTTTTTTATTTTAAAATAAAAAAGTATTATATTTTTAAATAAAAAAGTAAAATGATTGTGTAATTCTAATATGATTAATTAAATAATAACTACTATATACTTTTAACATTTAAGAAAAAATATAAATTTCTAAAATGAGAAAATTGTAATCAATGTAAAATAAAATAATTTAAAATAATGATACAATATAAAAGTAGAAACAAGGAAAGAGAAAAACAACAAAGACGTTGGATTGAATTGAACAATGTCCATTATATTATATATTTTATTCCCACATACACACGGCACGTTGTGAACCTTTTCTTAAATATTAATAATATTATTATAATAATAATAATAATCATCATCATCATCATCATCCTCGTTATCATCGCAATGATAATAATTTTAATAATAATAAGTAAACAATAATAAACATAATAATGTGAATTCATGAGATATATTTATATTTATGTATATATATTTATAATAAATCATATAGTAATAATCATCGTATTATAATATATATTTATATGTACAGAGGGGTACAATATTGTTATTCTTTATTAGTTTAATATTTATAATCGCAATATTATATTTATTTTTTGTCTGTATACATACACAATGAATTAGATTATCGGCCCTTTCTTATGCCGCATATCTGCGGCAGATAAATTCTCTCACTTTCTATCTTTTGTTCACTATTTTGTCTCGCTTTGTTTTTTAATTTTTAAATTTTTTTGCATCTTTTTGTTATTCTTTTAGGTTTAAATTTTTAAGGACCGCAATTTCGCCCTTCGACGGCACATCTGTCCCTACGCTCGAATATATTCGCGGAAGAAAAGAGCCGCGATTTTCGTATTTTTTTCTTCTCTTTCCCTTTCACTTTTTTTTTTTTATTTTATCATCTTTTCTTATTCTTTTTATTTATTCTTTCAACGAGAAAAGCGTCGTCGAGTAAATTCGAGCTATCCCGAATACGCAATCGACTATACATTTCTCTGAACGCGATCTCAATATAATCCGTGATCGTTTTGCTTTATCTTACAAAACATCCATTATAGTCTGGCCGCTTTTGGATAGAGAGTCGCGCGTTGTTCGTTCATATCGTGAAAAATGTATCGACGATTTCAAATCATGAATAATTCGAACAAATTTTATTGATTACATAAAAGGCAAACGTTTCTTATTTGTTTGCTCCTATTTTTATCTTTTTTTCTTTTTTATTTATCCTTATTTCTTCTTCTCGTTTCTTTTATTTTAATTTTTAATTTTTTTTTCCGCGTTCGCGATCAACGAACACACAAAGAAACGCGCGGCTCTTTCGCCAGCAGCGCACCTTTCATAAATATTCTGTACAACGTTATAATTATTATAAATCATCATTATATCTTATATAGAACCTTACCGTTATGTCATTATTATCGTAGTGTAAAATTGAAACTTTTACGTACTTATATAGATTAGACATTACACGTCTGCATGGCGATGCACGCCTGCAGCCCGTACTGCTTTTTTTTTCTTTTTAGTTTATAATAATTATTTTATTTACCATTTTCTTTTAATCTGCTCTTTTTAAATCGATACATAATCGTATAATTTTTAGTATGTCGCTATACGTATTGTAATCGTTTACGATTAGTAAGAATATGTAAAATCGGTATTTCGTCTTAGTTCTTGGCTTTATTATTATTATTTATTTATTTATTTATTTTTTTTTTTTCATTTTTTTTTCTTTTTGCTCGTTTAATTCAATAAATCTCATTAAGCATCCACATAATTGTTTGATATACATGGAATTAAAAGTGGCTTATTTATTGCTTGTTATATTGCAAGTTTTCTCATTGCAAGCTGTACCATACCGCCGAGCTTCCGTTCGTTCTTTCATGCTATTCATCAAATCCGCCTTTTTTTTTTTTTTTTTTGCTTGTGTTTTCTCGCGAGGCGTCGTAAAAAATATTTTTAAAAACCTTTGCTCCGTTCCCTTTTTGTCTATTTGCGTTTTTCATTTTTTTTTTAAACAAAATCGCAATTATTATTATTATTTTTTTTTTATTTTCTTTTTTTTTCTCTAATTCGACAATGTGAACGACGAGACTCTAAGACTCTCCCTGTAATTCATAACATGCCGTGTACACAGAAAACACTCGGTGTTCCTCGGTTGTTTCACGCGACAACGAAAATACATATCACAAAAGTAAGGACAACGACGAACGGGATAAAAGCGAGTGTCTTGAAATTCTCGTGAACTCATTTCTTTTTGTTCGCTTCTCACACATGCACACAACGATCACGATGCAGTTCCTTTATTACTATTATTATTATTATTATTTTTTTGTTTTGTTTTGTTTAAAACGTTTCGATCTTGTCGAAAAAAATCGACAAAAAATTGTTTCTCAGACTTCTTGTATTTTTTCGTTCGTTTGAATCTTTTTTTTTTTTTTCATCATTTTTTTTTTTTTTCATTTTTCTTTTACCTTACGGAAGAAATGAATGAAATTATTGTGCTCGTATTTTATTCGGTTATGTTCGAGGTATACGTTTACGTGACCTGTTCGTATTTTGCATCGCGAAGGAAATTAACGAGGAGGAAGGTATATAGTGAGACAATTCACGAAGTTAATACAGTTATTATTACAGCATAATGATCGATCGATTCAGCCGATAGAAGCGAAAGAGGGGAAAATATTTGCAAGTTCGAGAAAATTGGTGATACGATACAGCATTAAAACAATTTTTAGATCTCGTAGATCAACACGATATGCAAATTGAAAAACAAGCAATAAATACGTACATACGTGTTTCTCGAATTTAACGAAATATATATATTTATATATATTTTTTTTTCGTTTACCGGCCACGACCATTACAAAAAATCTCGAACATTCGACATCTCGAAGATAATTGTCGCGTTATCTTGATTATCACCGTTCGAAGAAAACGAGCATCTAGTAGAAGCATCTATAACAATTTCTTTGCTTGACCGATTCGAGCACACTCGTTATCACAGTGAATCAGACCGAAGAGCGAGTAGGAGGAACGAACAGGGCATAGTGGCCGTTATTTCACGAGTTGCACAAACGGGATACCGATCGTTTGTGGTAAAACTGGAACGATGACATAATAATAAGGTAAACGAAGAACGTCACGAGTAATAGGGGGTACAATCGTATTGATGAATCGACGTCTCGGTCGATTTTCAATAATATTGAAAATTTATCGATATTGTAAATGGAATACTCGCTCCGTAATCGATTCGATTCGGTCATGGAAAAGTATATTCGTTAAAATGAAATGTATCTTAGATACTCGTTAAGATTAGCCTTTCGTTATTATACGGAAAGAAAGAAATACGATTGTAAAAATTTGCAAAATGCTAAATATTTTTTTCTTTTTTCTTTTCTTTAAAATGTACGAGAATTGGATATCGATCAAGTTTACGTTCAATCTTATTCGACCTTATTCCAGCGAGATTTAAAGCATAGAATTAGCTAAATAAGTTGGCCAATTGAATAATTTGGTATCGGAAATGACGTATCGTGAGTATAACGATGAGTATAACGTCGAATAAAAAAGGAAACATTTGATACTCTTATGGTGTTACTGTACGATGGTTAGCAAAACTTCATCGAAGCTCGTGGCTGTTTATATCCTTGTTCTGCACGCAGGAAGAATATTAACAGATTACGTGTAAACTGCTCATCCGAACGTGTGCACGTGTAATTACATGATTATATATTTAATCGTAATATTTTATGCTTTACGTGCGCGTATATATATATATACATACATATATGTGTACATATATATATATATATATATATATATATATATATATATACACATATATATCGTATGGGGTTATGTTCACATTTCATTAAATCGCGACTCGAAAAAATCGTTTGGAGATCTTTGTTTAAAACTGGCTTGTAACACGGATCATAAAATTGATATTTTTTATGGAATATTCTGCGAGTAAATCTATCTTTTTTTTTTTTTTTTTTTCTAAATTCTGGAACAGATATAATGTTAGCCGCACGATTTCTTCAAATCGCGTCTCTCCTCGATAAAAACTCGAAGTAAACGAAATGATCGGCTCAAAGACGATTGTATTCGTATATAACAGAATGGGTTATTGCAAATAGAAAATTATAACGGGCCGCATATTACAATAATATTACCCAATTTTTTATAATAATCGAATAACGATAGTGATAATTATTATTACAATACAATAAAATAATACAAGTCAACAAGAGGAGAAAAAAAAAGGAAAAAAAAAGAAAAAAGAAAAGAAATATGATATCGGTATTAATAATAATAATAATAATAATAATAATAATAATAATAATAATAATAATAATGATAATAATGATAATGATAATAATAATAATAATAATTATAATAATAATTATAATTATAATAAACGAGCTCTCCTGGCTCTCACGTGTTCCCGTGACGCGCGAATAAAAATAACATCCTATTTAGGATCCTTTAGCCTATGTCTTTGGCTGCGACGTTCCACTTAGAAAAAACACCGATCGAACACCGCGATCCCGATCGATCGATTATAATTACAACCGATTTGACCAAGTGATTCGATCGATCGAATCGTGTACTCGCCGGAGCGTTTCCCTCTGTCCGCCATTTTTTTTCTTATTTTTTTTTTGTTTACCAAACGCGACTCGAACAGGCTTAAAAATCGAAATCGGAAATCGAGGAATATACGAACAAGGTTCCAAGAGAGAGGGATAAGTCAGTCAGCAGAGAAACGCTCGGATAAATATGTATATGTATATCGTGTCAGGTCGCAGCAACGATCTTGTCAATATACGCACAAAAACGTTGTTTCGAAAATTGTCTATCTATCTACGGACTTCTGCGAGTTCGATTTTTTTTTCCCATTCACTCTTTTTCTCTCTCTCTTTCTCTCTTTCTCTCTCTCTCTCTTTCGCTCTTCCTCACGCTCTCCCCCTCTTTCTCTCCCTCCCTCTCTCTCCCCTTTCTCTCTCCCCACCCAGTCACATAGCGCACAGAGCGACGGGGGTTGTTTTTTTTATTTCTTTTTTATTTTTTTTATTCTTTTATTCCTCGAAATATCGTGGTAACGTGTTCCACTTCCACGTAACACAAGATAAAACGCTTTGTGTGTCGTCTGTAGCCGTCAGCTTTTATCTGAGGAAACCAAAAACGGAAATGCGCAGATTCGTGTCGCACAGCGAAAAGTACGCTAAACTAGCCGTTCTAGGAAACATATCAGCAGTCAAGAAATAGAGGGTGCGTAGAAAGTGATCGAAGGATCGATATCGACGAATCCGTGAGACGAAGTAAAACTTTTTCTTTTTTCTTTTTTTTAATATTTTTTTTTTTTTTTTTTTTTTGGTTTTTATATTATATACCTCTTAATCGTTTCACTTTTGTTTTTATGCTTGGTGTAACTTGTGTAATTATCGGTGTAATTTTATTTGCATGGTATAGTTTACAATTGGACGAGATTATTCAAAGTGTATAATAAGTGTATCTCCCTGTGTAAATTTGTATCGAAGATCGTATTGTTCTCGTTGTATCGCAGAAAAATTTGTGTGTAATTGAAAATGTCTATATGGATGTACGTGTATGTGTATGTGTGTGTGTGTGTGTGTGTGTGTGTATCGTGTATAGAACAATTGTACGGATTAGAAAGTGATACAATTAAAAAGAACGTTTGTTAAAATCTAAAATTTGAATCGTTTTGGGCCACTCTATTCGTCCGCTTCCAAATACGGAACAGTTAATATGTTTTATCACTAAATACAGACTGAACGTGAAACATTATCTCAAAATGATGAACGATCATTTATGCGCGAACAACTATTGCTGTTGGGTAAAGCGCAAACAGACTGAACTTTCTACGTGAACATTAGTGAACCATGTTGCGTTCAAGCCCGCGTACTATATTTCCTAATAGTTGTATAATCATTCTCGTACAACATGGTCCATTAATTGCAAAACGGCTTAAATACGCTTGATTATGTCGAATTTGCTCGCAGTGGCGTCTTCGTTAAATTATTACTCGATATTGCTGTTATTCTCTACGAAATATCGTATGATCTAATTTCGCGATTACTTTAACTTTTGTTTAACGCGAGGTGGTCGAAGTTGAAAAAACGATATTTAAAAAAATATAAATACAGAAACGAGATAATTAACGAAAATTGTCTTGCATCTCATGTGGAAATAAAATGATAAAATAAGATATCCCTTTATATGCTTTTTTACACATTCTGTAGAAAAAAACAATAATTTTCATAATAATGATAGTTATTAACGATATATAACATGTACAATGGAAACATCACTTATAACCTCTACTTGCACTCGAGTGCCGATAAGACTTAAATATTATAAAGTGATTTTGCTATTATAATTCATTGCACCCATTTTCAATATATATCATTGTATACGTGTGTTTGCGCATACCTATCGCAACGAAGATATTTGTCAGTCGTGTGCTTCTGATTTCCAAGTTCACTATTCAATCACGGAATGACAATAATCGATTATTCACTTGATTAACATCTTCCTCGCACTCTCTTTACAATACATTTTTTCCATTCTTCTACCCTCTTCTCACGCTGTGTATATTATTTATATTTATATTTATATTTTTTTCAATTATCGTTAATTATTACTTATTATTTATACGCGTGTATATTTATATTTATATATTTATATATATACGTGTTGGTGTTTGTATGTGTTTCTATCATACGTGTATAGTGTAGAAGTGTAGAATGTAGTACGTGTGAGCGTGTTAATTGCGCGACGAGTGATCGAGCTCGGTCGATGAGCATTATGATGACTTCTGATCTTTTACATCGCCATCATGCCCTACTCTTTCCTTCCAACCTTTTTTATTTTTCACAGAAAAATTCGACAGAGAAAATCTCCGTCTCGTAAAAAAAAAAAAAAAAAAAAAAACGAAAGAGTATTGCAAAACAAGAGAAGACTGGACTGCATCGCACAACGAGCTCGCCTCCCTCGTATTTCTTTTTCCTTTTTTTATCTCCCTATTCTTTTTTTTCGTGTCTTTCTTTGCATCTAACTCCCAACCCCTGTCCTACCCTCACCCACCCCTTTTGCACCCCCGCTCGGCTCTCCTCCCACGATCATCGGTGATGATAATCGAAAAATTGTTCAGTACAATAATGTATATTAGCTTTTAAAACATCAATAACTATATATATATACAAATGCATAAAACAATGTCTCAATATATCTGTTCATTTTCCATAATCCTCATATTTTTTATTTTGTCTGTTTGTCGCCTTAATCAGTTATCATATATATATAGTCATAATATATTTCTTGCCTTTCTTAATCATTCAATATATGTATATTTATATATTTATATATATATTTATATTTATATTTATATATATATTTATATATATACTAAATGTAGATATAGACGTAATATTTCAATATTAATGTATTTTATATTTATAAATATAAACGCGTAGAGACTGTACTTCACATATATATTTTGCTCTTGTTTCGCTTTTGTTTTCATCCCCTACGCTTGTCTTCTCTATTTTATGTCTCACGACATCCTTATCTTCTCTTTTATGTTTTCTCTTTATTCTCTTTCGCATATTAATTTGCTTGTATATCGATCGCATTTTTGTTTGTTTTCTTTGCTCTAATTAATAATTGATCGTAGATCTCTTTTGAATATGTATATATTTATATATTTATATATAATTCTCTTTTTAGAGGATTCTCGTTGAAAGTTGCTCAGGTTCCTGCCAATGTATTGATTGATTCACTCGATAAAAGAAGAATTTCAAAATGTATAAAAATAAGTAAAGATTAAAATTACGTTTAAAATAAATTTAAAAATTCTAAAATACTTATAACAATCAAAGATAATAACAATTATCATATTTCTCCATGATATATACCATAATAAAATTGTATACGTTTAAATAAACGAATTAGTATTAATTATAAAAGTTAAGGGCGCAATATGATCATTCTCAGGAACCTAAAATCCTTTCGACACGCTTTTCACCCTAATTGCGAAAACTTGTACATTTAATTATGACTGTCTTTTGACTGTGGATGCTTTCTACGTTTTCTCATTTTTGCCCATCTGTCTATGATCTTGCGCGCTGCCGTTCCTAAAATCTATATACGAATCTCATTATATTTTACGTTCTTTGAGCTGATGCTTATGTTCTCTTGTATTTTATTTCTTTTTCTTTTTCTCTATCTTGCCATGCTTTTTCTCCGCTCGACGTCCAATTCTCCGTCTAACTAACAACTGATGATACTTAGCAATGTATGAAGCGTCCGATGCGTCTATTTAACGCTCGTTTATTTGTCTATGTCTTATCAACCAATGTATCGAAAGAATAAAGAAAATATAGAAAATATTTGTTAAACAATGGCCACATTGAGTGCACATTTGTTCTCGTGTTTTCCATCCGATTATGTCGCGTTTCATTCATAAAACTCGTTTAACAACTTGTCTCCTACAACTTTAGAAAGCAAAGATTGCTAAGATCGAAAAATAAAAAATGGGAATAGTACGTCGTCGATGAAACGCTCGTTTCTTGCACTCGTTTGAAAGCAGCATCGCCCTGTCTATATAATGTACAATCTATCCAACAAAATACCAATTTTGTCTATTATTTTTGAAACGTGTACGTCTATTTTTTATATTGCACGTTTTACTTTAATTTTTCTAATTAAACAATTATTTGCATGAATATCTCAATCGATTATAATCTGTCCGGTATAATCTGTTTTACACGCGTTAATCTTGGGGCGTAACGAAGCAGCTACCATTTTGTTTCGCTTGCAAGAAATCAGCATTTTCAGCGTTGAAAATACGCGACTGAAATTCGTTTCAGTTTGTTTCAGTTCGTACGTTTCTTTTTACAATTTTATCTCTCATCACCTTCTTTTTTTCTTCTTCTTTGAGAACGAGCGAGGATCACCCGTCACGCGTGTACGCGTCACCAACTTAAGAATGAATATAAGTTTATCCGCGATATAGTTTACTCGTGTATATTACTATTATTATTATTATTATTATTAGTTTCTCTTTTTTTTTTTCGTTCATTATTTGCCATTTTTATCCTTTATGGTCATGACGAAGTATTGCTAACGTTCGTAAGAATTGACTCGTTTGTTTATTCGTTCTTCTTCTTTTTTTTTTTTCTTTCCTTTGTTTGAATTTTTTTCTCATCGTGCGCACGCATACCCGCGCACAGGAAAACAAAATGGCCGCCGTTCGACGTGACACGCGTCCCACAATTTAAAATCATTCTTATTTTTCAATTCTTTTTTCTTTTCTTTTTTTTTTTTTCTTTTTGTTTTTACCCTGTTGTTGAATACAATAATAACCGTACCTAGAATTGTCGCACGTATATCCGTCGTTTCATAATAATTATAATTATAATAATCGCTCGTTGACTCTCGCTTGGAGAATTTAATAATAGCAATAATAGTATCGTACGAAAACAGTTTTTATCAGCAATATATCAACAAAAAAACTCGAATTATACAATCCGCGGAATGAGTTTATGCACGTCGACGGTTTATTTTTTTGTTTCTTCTTTTCTTTTTTTCAATCTCTCCCCTCTAGGAAGATCCGAGCGTCGCGATGCCCTTCAAGCCCTCTGAACCCTTTCTCGAAGGTTTAAGTTAGGTTTTACAAAATATACACGTGCGCCGAAAAACGAAACGAATAAAATTATACCTCCCTGTTTCCCGTATGATATTACATAATATTTTAACCTAGACCAATTACGAATAATCGAATGGAGTATCCCCGTTCGCGCCCTTTGTCCATTTGATCAGCGAAATGTTTTTTTTTTAAGCGCGAAAAAACGCAAGAATCTTTTGATGTCAATCAGTTATTCCCTGATTAAGGCTACCATACGCGATTATTGTTCTCTCACGCTTCAACGCTACGTTAGCTCGCATTTAAATTTTACAATTTTCTCCTTTTCTCTTTTTTCTCTTTCTTCTTCTTCTTCTTCGTTTTAATTCGCAAATGGCATTTTCAGATGACCGTGTTCCTCAATCTTAAAGATTTAATGACTCTCTCTTTCTCTCGCTCGCACACACTTATCACCACGTTCTCTCTCATTCTTTCTCACACACAGGGGTATATAGAAGACGCACAATCTCGCTTCGTCTCGAAATTATCATCGTTATCGCACGCGTTACTCTTAATCTCCGCTTTAACTCACGCATTTTGACGATATCTCACGGTATCTCGCCGTTAACTAACGCTCTGTACATATACGGACGCACGGTATAATGACTGAATACACGCGTATATTTGTATAATATATATTTGTTCTCCTCTTAACAGAATCTTGCCTCGCGTAACTTGATGGTTGCGTATGGTTCTTCCTGTTGTTGCGTAGCTGCGTGTATTTGTATTAATATATATTTATTTTTTTTATATAGGCATGTGTTTTTATAATTTGTTTAAAAAGCCGCGGACGCGTATGAAAGCGTATATTAATATTGTGTTTCGGATCGTGTATATGTGTGTGTGTGTGTGTGTATGTATGTATGTGTGCATGTAATGCGTGTACAGATTGAACGTGGAAGTGTGTGGATGGTTTATTATGTATGTTCACAGTGAGCTTGTGTGAAATGCGTGCCGTCGAACATTGCTCGTGTTTCCATAGCTGGCTTTCATCCATAGGGTCATGCATAGCTGCCATTATGGTAAATCAATGGTACAATAATTCGCGCGCGTGTAATATGTATGTATGGGCCGAGGTTAATGTAACTAATCGATTGGACAGCTACACAATAGCCTGTGAAATTCACCGGTCATCGGTTTTCGCCACTAGATAGGATACAGATTTTGAACGATGCAACGTTCGGAGGCCTAGCGTCCTTTTACATAGATCTCGCGACCCTGTATGTATGTTTAATGTACTCTCTCGCTTTCTTCCTTCTCTGTAGAATAGTATTCTTCGCGATGACCATCTCTTCTCCCCTCATCGATACGCATCTTAAAAGGAGTATTCATTTCCATTTTTCGTCTTTCTCCCTATTGTTTCTTTTCTCTCTCTCTCTCTCTCTCTCTTCGCTCCTATAACTTACATAGAGCCTCGCGAGTTCCAATCCGTCGATCTTGGCTCGAGGGCCCCCGCGTTTTCTCTTCCCTTTCTCTTCTTTTTTCTTTTTTTTTTTTTTTCTTTCATCCCTCGCACGATAAGCAATGCAAACAGCGTCACGTCATCCGTGTAACACGCGTGCCTACGTCTATGTACGCAACCTCCCTCTCCTTGCTCTTTCCGTGCTTTATTCGTCCTCTTTTCTCCCTCGTTGCACACCCGGGAAAAGGGAAAAAGTGCTTCAACGACGGGACGCGAGAGAGAAGTGCCATTCCGGCATTCAGTCGGCAAAGAGCACGCTGAGAAGTGGCGGACACGCGCGCGCAAGAAACAAAGGAAAAGGGCGAAGCCCACTCTTGGCCTGCCTAGCGCCCTCGTCGTCTCGTTTCCCAAATCTCCCTTTCGGCCCGACACTACCCTTCAAATATTCGTGTCGGGTGCTCCTCCTTGTCGTCCACTCACGCTTCTCGAAAAATTCCTTGTACATCTTTTTTATTTTATTTTATTTTTATTTATTTATTTATTTATTTATTTTTTTGCTTCTCTCTCTCTCTCTCTCTTTCTCTCTTCACTCCGCCGTTACTTGTCTAAAAAAAATTCTCGAAAGCCCAACTGAGAGACGACGGGTTCTCTTCCCGGGTGCGAACGGAGTTACGCGTATATGTATATAATAATTATATTTTTTTATTATTTATATTTATATTTATATTTGTATTTATATTTATATTTATATTTGTATTTTTGTATTTATATTTATATTTATATTTATATATTTATATATATGTATAACGCGCACGGCTACGCGCGCGAGCTTACACGACGCACAGCTTTCCATCCTTCTTTCTCCATTTTGTTATAATCAATTAGAATCGCCATAATGTTATACAATAATAACCAGTAATTATAATAATATTTTCGTATGTAAGTTGGTATTCTTCCGCGACTTTATCGTCTGCCTTAAATACTAAGGATCCATACGTTATCGTCTAATATTTATCAATTATTTATATATATATATATATTTATATATATTCATATATTTATATATATAATATTTATATATTCTAGACTTAGTCGCTTAATTATTTAGCAATTAATAATATTAATTTAATTCATTATTATTAATATATTATTCTTTATTAATGTCGGAGAACGGGCATTGTTACGCAGTTTCGGCCACATCTACCATTACGCAGTTTCTGCCCTTTACGTTTTCCTTATATTTATCCGCTCCCTCTACCATGTTGCTTCTCTCGCAAACTTCCTGGACGTGTATCGCGATTTATAAATTCTATATATATTTATTTTTTTTCATATTTTTATCATTTCAATGATTTTTAATTTATTTTTTATTTTTTTTTTATTTTTTATTTTTTTTACATTTCTTAGTTTACTTGATTTTTTTTTCTAATATCTTCAATTTTGATTCTCTTCCTTTCTTCTCCGCTGGGGAATCACGATTATTTATTCGTTCGATCGTTGCAATCGATCGATCATGTTTACAAAATCGAAAAGCCTCCTTTTGTTGGAAACCGTTATTCTTCTACCTAAATCGCGATTCTTCGTTTTATTGCTCGTGATGGTACGCGTCCTCTTCCGTCCAGAGATCATTCATCATGGTGAATTTTTCCAAGGCATTTACACCGCTCATTGTACCGTCAGTCGACCGTGCTGCGCTCTGCCCTCTCGTCCATCCTAACGGAAAAAAAAAAAAAAATCATGATTTGTTAGCGATAAATTGCGGCACATAAACGACGAACACGCTATGCGTGATTCGTCAGGTTAGAAGCCATGATTTTTGTGAAATCAGCGCAAGCGGATCGTGTTACTGTTGAAGTAAAGTTTAAAGTGAATGGTAAGAAATGAAATCTAAAAAATAATAAGATACTTTCGTCGAAAATTACGTTGATAATATTATTATTCAATCATATATTTTGCAAATTTTAAGAAATAATCACGAAAGTATCTTAAGCATTCAAATTATTTGTATTATTATTTAAATTATTATTATAATTATGATATTTGATATGATACACTAAGTCGAAATTTATGATTAATTATTAAGGAAACATAGTGTTTCTGTTATATTAATTTTTAGTGAACGTGTTTGCGTTTGCTACAAAAGGATGAAAGTATTTCGTTACCGTATTCGTACGATAATGCGCTAAATGCGAAAAAAAAGACAATAGGAAATATTATCATCTTTTGATCATTGCTAATTGAATTAATCGTTTAATGAAAATTACGATGAAATTTCTTATAATCACATTTTGCGGAAATTTAAGCTCAATATTATAAATATTTTATTATCATCTGATTATTTAGTCAAAGTATAAAATTTGTTTATTATCACGAGGCATGAAACACTTAAGAAGATAATTTAAAAGCTAATGCAAGAGAACGTGTGTACATACCTGTTATTAGGTCTTAACAAGGCTCAATGGTAGCCATTAGTGAACGCCGCTGGTATTAGAGGACCCTAAAATACGAAGAAGATACTTAATGAGGTTCACACGTCATATTTTCAATAAAATTTATTAATTTATCCATATTTTATATAAAGATTATATACTATATAAAAGTTTATATTAAGTTGCAAAAATGTTTTAACTACGTGCAATTGCAATACTGGATCCTGGAAGGTTGCATCGTACGATTTAAAGAATTTATTCTAAAAAAAGAAAATAAAAAAAAAAAGGAATTGAAGATAAAAAAATGGAATGAAAACTTTAAATACTGGCAAATTGAAAAGCTCAGCAATCTGAATCGGTTTGCAGTCGAAGCTATAGCAACGTAAGTTGAAAAACTCTAATAAAAAAAAAGGAAAACAACTTGCACCGTACTCTCGAATCTCTCGACTTTTCTTTGTTTTTTATCTTGTTTGAATATCTTGACTAAAGTACGTTAAATAGATAAAAGTATCACAGACAAGTTTAATAATTCGATGCTGTTAGTACGGTTAGCTGTTGAAAAAGTTTTTAGTTCAATCAGAGACTATCGGTGAAAAGTTTAATTAAAATCTATTCACACCTTTCTAACTCGGAAATAAAAGAACATGTTAAATGAATATTAATTAAACAAAGCGTTTAGTTAGAATAGGAATGGAAAATGTATAAGAAAATTTCAGTAACCGATTTTTCTCTTTTTTATTTCTTAATTTTGATCATTTGAAATAATTATAATGAAACGTTTCTTTATAAAGTATTATTATCGAATTTGAAACTTTACGTTTATTAGAAATATCATGATTTTATAAATCGTTATCGAATAATTTTTGATTCATCAAGGAATATAAACCAACGATTTACCAAATTGATCCAAATTTAATTTCCTTTAAAATCTACATGAACATTATTCTACCAAATAAAATTTCCTCTATCTTCGCTCATCACTCCTCTCCATTCATTGCAAAGATTAAACCTTCCATCACCAATTCTCTTCAACCTCTTCAACTTCATACCTATTGACACCTAAATCCATACATAATTCCAAAGATCCAAATGATCACGTAGATTCATTGCAAAATTAAACAGGTACAGATGCCAAGTAGTACAACTCTATCATTCACTCAGGCGTCTGAACATAAAAAACGCCTCTCGAAATTCCGCATCGAGATTCCAGAAATCAAATCAATCCAATCTCTTCATCTCTTCTTCCCAATCGAATTTTCATTACCCCCGTATTCGTTTTCAAAAAAAAAAAAAAATCCATACCACGTGGCATCGAGGACCATTTTGAACGAACGTCACCCCCCTTTAAATTACGAATTTAACACCCATTATGGATTACTCTGAGGGGGTGGGCGTGAAAGGAGGTCGTAGAATGGACTTACGGGACTGTAGTTGAGCGGGGCACGAGACACGGCGATCGCAGGGAACGCGGTCGTAGGGGGCTGCGGACTAGCTGCGGCCTGGACGTAGCTGGCGACTGCTGAGTCCGCGGCTGCGGCTGCTGCTGCGGCTGCGGCGCTTGAACTATACATGTCGATGGGGCCCGGCGAGTTGGCCGCAGGAAATGACCGGCCCTGTGGCCCACCATGTCCACCGGCCGCGTGCGGCGACGCCGGCGGAAATCCGGCCTGCGCTGCGGCCGCCTGGTAGTTGTTCATCACTGCAACGAACGCGTCCCCGTCACTTTTTAACACATTCTCTATGCGTTGCCACCGCAGGCAGTGTCCTCGTATCCGCGATAAACGAATTGCACTTTAAACGCGATGGATCGGATGTTTTTTGGGTGTGTGAGAGAGTGTTTCTTTCTGAAGAAGAATGTATCGTTTGCTTTTTTTTTTTTTTTTGAGAAGTTCGTTTCAGAGTTTGATTGCATTGCAAATATATTGCATTGTAAATATATATTGTATTTAATAGCTTAATATTTAATATATTGTAGAAGTATAGGTCGAGTCCATTGCGAGGTTATTTTTTTTAGTATGAGAAAAACAATAGGATTTGTAAGTTTGATGGCTGACTTGAAGATGAGAGATAGTTATTAAGCATTGATTAATGTGAGCATGTCGAAGGAGAGGAGTATCTTTGTCTCCGTTCCAAGTGTTAATTATATCGTAATCGAGTATCAAAGAAGAGTATTTTTAAGGTGATATAATTAAGTAGGTATTGAAATGTTAAAATTTTTTGCGCACATTCAAAAGAAAATAATAAATAAAACATCAAGAAAAGCAAACAGAATAATTTCACAAAATTTATTTAACGTCGTGTTACTTACTCATATACGATTATTTCAATATTAATTAATATAAAATTCCATACATAAAGATATGTTCTATTGTTGTTAATGATTGCTATTGATAACTTTTACCAGAATATCCAGAAGTTAGCCATCGAACAAAACAAAAATTTCAATTTCAAACGCGAATATTCTTATTGCTTTTAACTATTCAAATAATTTATGCACCATACGTTTTACATCTTTGTTGAGAGAATCTTAAATAACATGCTAGAAAGATAAACACATTGATTAATCATGGATGAGCTAATAACTAATTAAATTCTTTTTTCTAATGATTCTTTCGAATATCGACAATGTCATTATATCACTTATATCTATACTAAAACATTTATCGAAAAACTAATTCGTCTCTCGAACATCACTAACAAACACGTTTCATGACATCAGCAACAGAGTCACTCAAAGATTATCTTGTACACGTGTATATCCCGCAGCACAAGAAACACGTCAATTAAGAAGCGACACGTCGTTCGTGTAAAAATAAATTCGTATCCTTTACGGAACAAAGAAAACAAATAAAACAGAAATATACTACATATATGTTTTCTCTCTTTACACGAAGGGAGACGAATTGGTAATAGACAACGAATAAAACATTGTGAAAACGAATAAAACACTGTATATATATATATATACATACACACACACAAGAAAGATATACATACACAAAGGGAGAAAGAATGATACATCGACGTCGGGCCATTGGCGGGGACAAATAATCGTGACACACGTAAAACGTGGAAGAAGCAAATAAAAGGAGACATTCAATAAGCGGATTACAAGACAGCTTTGCGCGTAATGGAACAACAGAAAACCGCTAGGATACGATACAGCGTGCACGTCACGAGGGGACAGGGAACGAAATAGCGCGAGACGGTAACGGCGAGACCAACACGGCGGCCGAGTATCTCATTTGAGCACGTGCTTTTTAGCTTTAAAGTGACTCGGATGCTCATAACGTCGCGCATTTCCTTGTCGAGAGGAACGATTTCGCTTCTGACTCCCCGTGTCGGATTGCATCGTATCTCGCGTGTTACACCTCCCCGCGTTCACGTTAGTTCGGTTTATTCGGTTGAAAATAGAACGTGCTATAAAACGAAGAGAAGTAATAGAGGAAAAACAAGAGAGAAAGAAAATGGGAGAGGAAGAGGGAGGCACGAACGAATTTTTACGTTCGCATTTTGCATTCCGTGATGTTGGAGAGGGTTGAGCGGAAACAAAGGGTGATCGATTCATGAAAATAATAGCCACTCGAATCGAGGCGAATACGAAATTGGTACAGCAACACCAATAAGCAAAAATTCTGATTAGCGCTTAATTAATTGACAAGTACACGGGCAACGATCCGCTTCAATCTCTCGAAATAACGAGGGGAACCACGATGTGGTTCGATTTTTTTCGGGTCATTTATCAGATATATTCTCCTTTCTATTAATAGCTATCGTTCGATTAAAAATATAAATTCTTTGGAAATTACAGAGAACGAACCGCGTCGGTTTAAGTTAAGCTGCGCTTTAACTTCTGAACTGGACGCGTATCAGAAACGCGAAACGAAAAATAGAGTCTCCTTTTTTTGACAAAAGGGAACGATTTGCGATACTCTTTTCAGATATACGGGTTATACATGAAAGTTTCAAACGGTCATCCTCGGACGAGATAAAGAATTAGCCATTCGATTCTCCATAAAAGTCCGTACAATAGCGTACGATTTTCGTCGAGGAAGAGAAAGAATAGGGAGGAAGAAGAATCGTTACGAGATTGCGGAACGTAGCTACGACACCGGGGGACTAAGTGTAGGTCGAAGATAACGAAAAGATTCCGTCGAATGGGGGAGGGGAGAGGGGGAGGGTGGAAGAGGAACGTAAAGAATTCGAAACTCGCCGAAGGAAGGAGAGGGGTCGGCGGCGGTGGTGGTGGGCGGAGTATGACAAACCGAAAGCGCTCGATGTACAATCTAAAACTCCATTCAGCTTTTAAACTCTTGACAATGGCGGCCGGTTACAAAGTTTTCTGCCGGTGGCCGGATTCGCCGATGCGGAGTGGTGGTGCGGGTGGGGTGGTGGGAGGGTGAGGGTGAGTCGAGCGCGATTCAAAAGTTTGATTTATTTGAGAGGAGATTGCGGACGGCACGGGGGCGGGGTAGGCGGATCAGGCCAGATTCTGCAACCGAAGAGAGAGAGAGAGAGAGAGAGAGAGAGAGAGAGAGAGAGAGAGAGAGAGAGAGAGAGAGAAAGAGGGCGAATAAAAAAATAAAAGGGTTGAAGTCGGTGTATTTCGCTGCCGGCATCCAGCCGCCCTACATGTGTGACACTTTTCAGAATTCCGCGCTACCTTTTCTTCCCCCCGTTGTCTGGATTGCTTCTACACCCCCTCGGCCTCGCGCCACTCGCG
Organism: Apis laboriosa; assembly: GCF_014066325.1. Classification (NCBI taxonomy): domain Eukaryota; kingdom Metazoa; phylum Arthropoda; class Insecta; order Hymenoptera; family Apidae; genus Apis; species Apis laboriosa. The sequence goes on from NW_025221207.1 coordinate 2,990,659, forward strand.
AGCTAAGAAGAAAGTCCTTTCACAACGGTGTGTCGTGAAAAGCTCTGAACCGTGGCTTTCTTTCTTTCTTTCTTTCTTTCTTTCTTTCTTTCTTTCTTTTTTTTCTTTTTAGAGAAATTAGCACGGATTCTTGGGAAAGAATTCCACAAGCATTCCGCGATGAAATTTTTCTTTGCTCGATTAAAGGGAGGAGGAGAGATTTTCTTGATAAATGTATATATATATGATTTATTTTATTCATATATATATATTTCTTGATAATGTATATATATATGATTTATTTTATTCATATTTATTTTTATTCATGGAATGGAATATTCGAGTCGATGCACGTTTATATTTCTAATTTCACCCCCACTTTTAGATCTTCCATTGATCTTTCAAGTTTCAACGAAAAGTCGATAAATTTGGAATAAATAATCTTTTCACAAATCGTAAAGAACGCACAAACTGATATAATATGTAAGAAAAAGAAAAACGAGGAAGAATTCATCCATAATAAATTCGAGAAATCGAGTATATTACCTCTCTCTCGTGTATTACCCTCGTGTGTCCACGCACCGATCGAAGAATCAGAGCGTATCGTATCCTCAAACGAGGGAATCGCTCGACCACGGTAATCATATTCACGTTTAACCTTTGGGAAGTTTCGCGAATAGAGATCCACCGGTTTCGAGCACGTTCACAGCGTTCAAAGTATACGAAGGAGCTGGAGAGCAGGAGAGCCTTGCAATTTGCCATTACGATGTAATGCAAAGCTTGTTTCTGTCAAAGCTCGAGAATCGAATCACGAAAGAGGATTGAATTACACGAGTTCCATGAGTCCCGTTGCGAACGGTGTCGTAATACCGGATCTTGTCTTACTATATCGTCTCGATCTAATAATCACCAAGACTTCGTGCTAAGAAGCAAACCTGCTATCGTCATTATTCAATCTTTACTCTTTTTTCTTTCTCTTTCTCTCTCTTTCTCTCTCGTTCTCATTATTGCTCTTTGTAGTAACGCGATAATAGAAAAAGAAGCTATCAATAATCGGAAACCGTGCGTCGTTCCCAGCGAACTTATTGGCCGTGCATTCTGAAAGATACGTATAATATATGTATACAGAATGAGTCATATTTTGAATAAATTTTTTAAGTATATGTTCTACGAAAATGTGTTTTATACAATGTCTTATAAAATCATTCCGAAACAATTGATTTTTTTTAAACATGATTTGTAAATAATTTGAAATTTCTGTTACTTTCTCAAATGTTTTGTAGAACAGATACGTTGTTAAATTATTCAGAATGGAACGAATTATATGACTTATCCTGACGACAACGCTCATACATGTACGAAACACATTGTTGGGATAATCCTTTAACGATGCAGAGACAAATTAATGAAGCGATACATAAAGAATCCGAAGCCGAAAAGAAATGGTAAACTTTTAAGACGTACCAGAAAGAGCTTGCGTGAGCAAGGGCGTGTTGTTGTTGGGGGTGAGCTGTCCGTTGGTAAGATCCACTGAAACATAAAACTCTGATCACAACTGCTCCCCACTTCAATTGTATATACGCGATATACGCGCTTTCGCCACTCTCGTTTCACTGCCGCTCGGCAGAGAGTGAGAGAGGTTAGTATAATAACTGTCCATGGCTGATTAAAGGAGAGAGAGAGAATTTATATATATATATATAAATATAAAAAAAAAAGAGGAAAAAAAATGGGGAAAAAAAAAATAAAAGAAATAGAGAGACATCGTGTATGATGCCAAAGTGATGGCCGAAAGGAAAACAAGAGAGACGTGATTTTTCCGTGTGTGTTGCTTTGTCGTTGATCCTCTCTGTACGCCGTGCGATGATCGAGCGAGCACGTTTCTCCTCCTGCGTCGTGACACTTTCGCGATCCCCGGATTATGAACCGTTTCTCTCCTTTCTTTTCATTCTTTACCAATGTTGGATCCATCGCTACCGTGTACTTCCAATCCCGGACTGGAAACTTTCAGTTTCGAAACTCTCTCACGGATCATTGCAAAAAAAAAAAAANAAAAAAAAAAAAAAAAAAGATAAAAAAACTCATCGTTACAATGGATCGTTTTCGTTCACACACGACGAAATCACTCGTAGCAGAGCACGTCGTAATCAAATCTTCGTTGACGAACGTAAATCGTATCATTTGGATACCTCTTTATCTCTTTACACGTTATCGTGTTACGCATACGATACGATTTTATCTGAAAGTTTCTCGAAATATCTCTCTATATGGGCATCATCGATCCGGTTTGAGCACGGTTTCACGGATGTTCGCGACCCCAGATCTCGTCGAATCGTCGCGATTTTATTTCTCGCTCGCGGGACCGATCGAGGCGGAAATGTATGAATCGCGATCAATGACGCGGAACAGAAACGCTCCATTCCCTGGTGGAACGTTGCCGAACGGAATGGTGGTGTACCCTTTGGAACAAATGGTGAAACCATCAACGAAACGTTTTCGTTTCATGGCCGCCGATAAACTGTAACGATAATGATCGATGTTTTGCGAGAACGTGAAATGAAAAGAAATGAGGAGGAGGTCGAGAAAAAGAGAGAAAGAGAAAGAGAGAGAGAGAGTGAAAGAGAAAAAGTTAAAATTTTTTTAAAAGAAGGGAGAGACGTGGAGTAGAGATGAGCGTGGAAGAGAATCGCGAAGACGAGAGCGGACAAGAGAGACAGAGAAAAAAGGGAAAGAAGGCGTGTTCTTTTTTGTCTTTCTCTTTTTTTTTTTTCCACAGTCCAAAGTGAATGTCGACCTCATACATTTCTTCCGGAGCGCAGTCCGTTGGACGTGTTGCATCGGTGTCTCCGTATACGCGCGGCTTGCGTTCTCGCTTCCGGTTCCGTGGTAGTACACTGCCGGCACTCCTGACATTAATAAAGAACAAGAAGAAAGCTGAGAATGTGGGAAGAAAAAAAATAAAAAACGGGGACGATAGGTGTAGCGTGGTGATTAAATAAAAATAATCTTAAAATTCTCGCCGCTGAGATTGCAGTACGAGATAAAAATGTACGAGAAAAAATAAAATAACGTTGATATAATGAAAAAATAAATAACGTTGTTGGTCGTTTTTTTTTTCTTTTTTTTTTTTTTTCACTTCCGAGATACGACGATAATTCGATTCGATTTAATTGCAGACTAAAACATGTAAAAAAAAGTCATTAAATTTTGATACACGTTATTATTGAATTATAATAAATTTCTTTGAAGTTGTAAATTGAATACGTAATAATAATAAATATTTTCTTGATAATTAAAATTGCAAGAATATCACAAGAATTAATTTTTCAATAATTTTTAATTATTTGCTATATAGCATAAATTTACCATAATCAAAAATTAAATACAATAATCAGATTAAATACAATCTGTAAAAAATAATCTCTATTTTATTCGTCTCATACGTTAAATAATATTAAAAAATTGTTCAATTCCAACAATTCGAAATTTTCTGCCGTGAATCGTAAAATCAATCACTCGAGACAAAAAAGAAAAATAATAATAATAATAATAAGAAAAGTGCAGAAAAGCAAAGATCATAAATTACTTTTCAACAAAATCAATAACCAAAAAAACAAACAACAAAAAACCGCAAATAATCGAATTGCATTTCGCGATAAATTCATCCTGATCACGCGAAATACGTCATGACGATAACGATTTCGCGTATTAATTACTCTCGCGTGTATTCGATAACGCGGAACTCATTTCGTTCAAGAGACGAAAGGGAGGCAAGAAAAGTGGAGGAGGGAATGGAAGAGGAAGAAAAAAAAAAAAAAATAAAGAAAAATAAAAAAAAAAAGAGAGAATTTTCATCGCAAGAACGGCCGGCAGAAAAATCGGAGGTCTTTTAAAACCGGTTAAACAAACACCGACGCGTTTTGTACTCCCGATGAATGCGGACGTTCTGACGTCACGCTTTTCGCCATTTTTTCGCTTTTCCGGGAAATAAACACGACGCCTACGCGCGCGCATTACGCTGCCTCTGGCATTTACCATTCGGAATCAAAGAAAGAAAAAAAAAGAGAGAGAGAGAGAGAGAAAGAGAAAGAGAAGAAGAAGAAGGAAAAAAAAAATATCGCACAAAGAGTCACGGGTAAATGGTTTAAAAGTCGAGCCAGGCGAACCAGTAGCGAGGCGTAACGCGCGGTAAGAGCGACGATGGAAGCGAAAAGAATGGAGGGGACGTGGAGAAAAGATGGCGCGTCGAAAATAGGAATAGCACCCGGCGTATCGTTGGGATTTATGTTTGGGGACGCGTTAGCTGGTTGATTCGAAATTTGCATGGATTCCAGGGTGGCGAATCGAGGGGTTGAATCGTCATCGATATTGGGTAAACAGGATGAAAAATAAATCAGGATGGTACCGATGTGTGTATCGGACAAGTGGGCTGGGTTGTAGCTTCGAAAAGGGTGGAAATGAAAGAAAATTTCTGATCTGTCGGTAGTTTGTATTTATGCGCGCACGTATGGCTGGGTATTTTAATTTTGAAAATTGAATCGCGTGTACGTTCGATATTTTTTTTAAATCAAAAATTCGAAAATGATTATTTGAAGAGTACGTGATTAGGATATTATCTATTAATATAATGGATGAAGAAAAGAATTTAAAATTAAGATTATATTGTAGAAATGATTTGCCTCTAATTTGTTTATAGATCGAAAGATTATAATTCAATTGCATAACGTGATTGCACAATATGATTATCAAACTATGAGAAATCTATTTCCTTTTATCTCCGATCGTTTCAAAGTTACAACCCAATCTACTTTTCCGAGATACCGTAGGAAGGGTCATTTAGAGATAAGCATCGATGCTACAGAATGGACGTAAGAAGAGATCGATGATACTGGCAGAAAGTTTCTACGTAATACAAAACATTACGATACGTCGCCAAAGCCAGTTCCAGGTTAATTGGGTTAGTGGCTTCAAGTAGTACAGATAAATTAGCGAGTCTACAGAAGCTAAATGAAACATTGCGAGTCTCCTAGGGATTGAAGTAGATGCTGTAAACAGATTTCTCGAGATAATTAAATGGATGGACAATTTCGAGATGGAATCCCTTGGAACAAAAATCAATCAAAATCAAGAATAAATTTCGTAAATTTATATATATATATATATTTACACACAAAACGATTGAGATCGTTAAATGCAAAAAATTATTTATAAAAAATTAATTTGAAATTAAATAAAATCGAGAAAATTCAAATTCAACGCGCGTCACGCGAGAGAATTACAATGAAATACGTGGGGATATATCGTTCACCCGGATGGCACGTTAACGCGTGAAGAAAAGAATCGTAATTCGGACAGCGTGAAAACAGAGCTTTCCTAGAGTATGGAATCTCGTTTCGGGAACCGTAACCGGGAGGACTGATAACGCGATAGCGTGAGAGGGTATAGACCATAAATCGCGGATCGACGTGATTTGTATGGGGTATCACGCCGCTTAATGGTGTGGCTTGTCTCTATCGGGCACGGTCGGTCTCCGGTCGGAAGTTTCGAGCCCAGGTTGCAGAGGAATATTCGCCGCGTGTCTCTATCGCGTGACGATTTACGTGACTTGGTATCTTTTTTCCCTCCCTTTGCCTATAAATGGAAATAGGCAGAAACGCCTCGATACTGTGGTACCGCGTTCATCACTGGATTACGAGGCGGGGTGAACTCTCGAGGAAATATGAAAAAAAAAAAAAAAAAAAACAGGAAATTACAGGAGCAATTTTTCGCCAATGTTACGAAATGGACAATGTTGGAAATGATCACTGAATCATCGAACAGAGTTTACAATTGGAGTGATTCGGGAAAATTTGCCCTTTAAGATTCGATTAACTGATAACCATTAAAAATTGACTTTGAATACGATACGATATGGATACACTCCACTCTGGAAACGTGGAATACGTAATGTAATAGGCAGATTGCGAGATTGAAATTATCGTTGCGCGAAGATTCGATCGTGGTCACGGTTTCTTGCAAATTTCGTGCACTTTGCATCGAGAACGATCGGATCGATAAAAATATTCCAAAATTTGGCAACAGAACATTTCGATTATCATTAAAATTCAAATCTATCAATTTCCAACTATAATGGGGCAAGAGAGAATTCACAATCTCGACCTTCCGATCGCATGTACGTGTACCTTCCTCCGCGATAAGAAGAACACATCGAATTCGATCCAACGTTCGAACAATGGGTGGAGCATGGGGAGAGGGGTGTGAGAACGAAAAAAGGAAGAAAAATCGGAACGCTGTCAGGGCACGGTGACGAATGAACCGGGAAACTTCGCCCGCAGACGTTTATCGGACGTTTCGTAAAAAAAAAAAAAAAAAAAAGAAGAAGAAGGAAGGGGGCCACGTGTCGAGATGGCTTCTGGATTTCGCGTGGGAGAGTATCGATACGGACCCTCGGGTCTCTCCTATCCGAAAAAGAAAAAAAAGAAGGAAAGAAAGAAAAAAAAAAAACTCCTCGTTGTATCCTCGTTGGAAAAAAAACGCGCCAAGAAATTTGAGAAGAGAAATTCTTCTAATGCCCGTGCGACTCGATCGTTTCCCAACGAAACGGCGGCGACCATAGCGTGCGCAAAGATCTAGGCCAAGAGTTCATCTATTTCGAGTGTATGTCCAGGTGACGTAGATACGGTCTGGATAACGGGAAGGGAAAGCGCCGCGAAATTTACTCGTGGGATATCGGCCGGCAAGGAAACTGTGACGTTCTGACAGGAGAATGATTTCGAACGGGCAATCCCGTGTCCTTTGTTACAGCTCGATTAATTCTTCAATCTGTTTAACATTGACTCGAGAGGTCCCTTGGAAGCGTGGCGGCTTCTGTTGCTTCTACTTTCGGATCGATGTTTGGAATTGAATTGGATTTAACGGAGGATGCTTAGGGAATAATTGATACGAACACTCGGAGAATAATTTTTCGTTCCAGTTTCTTGATACAAAGATAAATAAAGGGTATTCATTTGGGGGTAAGCACTTGAGAAAAGATGGTGATTTTAAATATATCTTAAAATCGAGTGATGTAAATAAGAAGTATTATTCGGTTTATGTATTGATTTTCATTAATAGAGATATTAATTATTTCGTTCAAGTTTTAATATGTATGTAAAATGTTATAGACACGTTCGATGAAATCACATTTTTTCCAAATCTCTTCTTTCTTTGCTCCACGAATAATACTGGAAAAATGATATTTTGGATAGGATGGACAGGAATGGAAATTCAATAGAGTTCCACGAATCGAAAATATTGAATATCTTTCCAAATTGAAGAGAGAGAATCAAACAAATTGGGTCTGGTTGGCTCGACACTCGATAAGAGTACAATTCGGCACGATGAGATTCTTAGACCGAGCGATAAAATGCACGTGCCTCTTCGGCAAAATATCTCTATATTTTCTTAAACGTGGTACGCGAGCATACCAGACGTTAGCACGAGCACCAATTCGTTTTCCTCGGACAGGATTCGATGGCGGAAGATATAACGTATCCCGAGCCAACAGATAAAATACATCCTCTTGAAACATCCACGTGGGTTAAGACGAGTGTTGTTGGTAATGGGGCAAGCGGGGAGGAGAATAAATATGACGTGGTTTACGTAAGAGGGAAAGAAAGTGGCGTACGATTAAGATATACCGCGATTTAAAACGATTGAGAACGATTAGTGCGACGCGTTGTGCATTTTTATATGGCGTTCGATGTTTTAGACTCGAGGGATCATCGCACGCCGGCGTATTCTCGAGTGGAAAAAAAAAAAGAAAAAGAAAAAAAAGAAGAAGCGTTTAGTAGGCGATTATCGTTAACGCAACGTGATTGCATCGTGTATATCATTATTAATGGATGATTTAAGCGTTCAACGATCGCGGCTCGATCGTTCGTGCAGCGAAAAAGCGTCCCTCGTTACCCTGAAAAATGTTTCAAGCGTACAGCCTCGACGAAGCAACACACACGCGTGGACGAATCACGCGCTCGATCAACAGTGACGTCGATGGATTAATAAGTTGATTAACAGCGGGCTGTTAGTCGATCATGGCCTCGACCGAAGATAGACGGGAGAATGAGAAGCGTTTCAACAAAGGGAAATAATTTTTCAACATGGTTCAAATCTGCACATCCTAAACTACACACACGTATTCAATGAACGAATATAATATAATGATCGTAAATCTTTCGAACAGTATGGATATATATATATATATATAAATATATGGTGAAAATGTATAATAATATATATATATATATATAAAATAATAATAATCGAGTAATCATCAATATCGTAAACTCTCTAAATATAAAACACTACGTACGCGTGAAAAAACTGTGTCTCACTCGACTAAAATATTAAGCTAAAATATAAGTTAGCGTAACTAACACACTAGTTCAATTAAGTAACTTCAACGGTATTTAAAAAAACATTAACAACGATTCGAGGGATGTTCAAGTTACTAAATAGTATCCAAAAAAATTACTATTCGCAGATACAGCGGGTATGGTCAGTACAATAGAAAAGGATAATAATAATAATAATAATAATAATAATAGTAGTATAATACGTATTAAAAAGACAGTTAAAAATCTGCGGATATACACACGACACACAAAAGAAAGGTTTCACTCTCATACTATCTACGCACTAATCTACTTTTCTATCAAATTGTTCTATGGACTATGGATCGACGATGTTCGAGGTCACAAGTTGAGGGATCCACGAGGAAGATTTCATTCGATCTTCGATAACCCCTCTTCCCTCCTCCCCCATAACCTCGAACCTCGCCTTTCTTCACACTACTTTGTCTATAACCATTTAATCAAACTGAGACGACATTTAAAAATTCAGTTTCAATTAGTAAAGATACTGTTTTAAGGTCGGCCGACGTGTTTCTATTTTTAAATCGAAAATTCTGACTAGTATAGCCTAAACACCGGTAAGGCTGCCAACTATCCTTGTCCCGCGTTAAAATCGCGTATGTCTTGTCCAGGCTCGAACAAGCACGATCGGTACTGAATTAGCAAACGTAATCAATTAAATTAACGGTTGAAAATGGTTACGCTTAAGTTGGCAACCTTATTATTATTATTATTCTAACTAGATTCAATTACTGTAAACGTTTAAATTACAAATGTCAAGTTGACAACGAATCTCTTTTACTACTAGATTGCTAACCATAGGCTATTTATGTATCCGTTCAGCTCGAATTGTTCTAAGTTTGAACTACATTTTCGCACCACCACGGGAGCATCTGTTCATGTTGATATATATATATATACAATATATATATATATATTAAAAGATGATACAGAAATCATGATCACAACGCTACGAAAACACAACGACCAAAAACTACTTAAAACTGTGGTGTGCATCAAACAAGCGTAAGAAAAAAACAAAAAAAAAATCATAATCAACAACCGATCACCCCCGTCGTGGTTACGCTATAGAAATCTGATTACTATATAATTAATAATGTATAATAATAATAATAATAATAATAATAATAATAATAATAATAATAATAAAAAACCACTGTATATACGACGACGTTTCTAAAAGACAGTAGGTTTAGGTAGATGGTAGATTACTCGCCCCTAGGTGACTGCATCTTCGAGGTAGTCTTCGTCATCGGTCTCGGCAACAGTCCTGCCCCAGACGTCTGCCCTCCTCTCTCTTTTGCGATTACTCGACTCGAAATTTTGTCCGTGTCATATATATTTCATATTCGCGGATATAAAAATGTGTGTGACCCATAGCCGGTGCAAAAAATAGGGGTGGGGGCGACGAAACTCGCGCTGCTCGATATCACGAAATCACTTGATCGTTTCGAACCGTTTTCACAGAGGGAGAAAGAAGAGGAGGAGGAGGGGTGTAAAAAACAATGGTCTCAACTTCGGGAGAACGAAGAAACTCGTCGCGCAACGCGTGTGTGGAATGATTTTTACGGAGTGAAATGGAAAGGAAATACACGTATCGGTGTACACGGTTGGAAAACGCGCGCGCGAGACAGAGAGAGAGAGAGAGAGAGAGAGAGAGAGAGAGAGAGAGAGAGAGAGAGAGAGATTCGAAAGGCGACAATTTCGAAAGGTCCGGAAGGAAACGAGAATCGAAGGTCTTCGTCGATTGTTGGAGCACAACTCGATTGGCTATGGGTCGCGCGTACGGCCAAGGAAAAAGCTTTTGTCTTTTCTCACGACTGTTCTCAGTTTTCACTAGAACTACGGTACAACGTAAATTTTTACGCATGCATCCCTTCTGGACTGGAGATAACTTTTTTTTTTTTTTGAGGGGAGGGTCGAAATGATATTTCGCGGACGAGAGGAACCAGTCCTTTAGGTTAGGCCGTGTCCCTTTTACTCACGGATGAACGGATTCTTTATTCGCCGATGGATTTCGCGATTGTTTTAGAAAGGATTCGAAAAGCTTTCCTCCTTCATGCTACATGTACAATACGTATTTATATATGTATATATATATAGGTATTGTACACCGTAAATCTCTCGCAATTACGTTTTTCTTTCGAAGAGAGAAAGTAAGGAAAGAAGAAAAAGAAAAAAAAAGAGAAATAGGTCTAAAGACGTTAGGCTAAGTTCTAGTGAAAACTAATGCAGCGGTTTAGGCTTATTTACTGATTACGAATAATAAAATTGGAAATCTTGGAAAGTAACTATGTACTATGAGCTAGGCAATCATCCAACATCAGTACGAGATACAGGATTTAAATATATATATATGTATAATATAATTATGTATATTTATACACATTATTCAAAAGTCTCTTTGTTACCATTACTTTTCAGCTATTCTAGATACTATACAGAAGAGTACCACACGTAGAAAAGTAGTATATATGTATAGGAAGAAATTACTGAGCTGAATCAGAGATATCTTGCGTTCTTTATCTTTTTTCTTTTTACCTCGGAAACGATCATCTCTTCGAAATACGAACAACGTGTCGCGTAAATATTTCTTTTATGAATTCTACTCACTATTTTTTTTATAATTGTTACTCGAGCAGAAAAGTAAGCGTTTATCGTATTCGCGTTCTTTTCCATCACGATACAATGCGCGATGAGAAAAATGAAAACCAATCGACACGCGAAATTACGTACACGAAAAAAAAAAAATACGATCAAATAAATTCAGATTAATTTCGTATAAAATTTTTTTTTTATTTATCTTGAGATACATAATCATCAACGGTTCATCCCAGATTGGAAAGTATCGAAGAAGCTGAAGCAATGTGACGGCTTACAGGAAATTCATAGAAAGGAAATGAAGCCCGAGCATAAAGTTTTAGAAATCTTATATCAATTCGAGTAAACAGAGAAATCGCGGTTGGAGAAACAGAAATGTATTACGAAGGATAGGGGGAGGGAGGGCAGGAAGGAGGACGACAGGAAGCGAGGAAGGTAAACGGCGAGATTGAAAAGAGTTGGCGAAAAGTAATTCCAAAGTTTCGATGCGAAATCGTTCGAGGAGCGGGCCACCCTTAAATCGCTTCTTCGATACTCACCCCCTGGGTCGCTTCGCCCGCGACTCGATTCTCGTCTGAAATACTAATTATAGCGTCGATTAAAAGGCAACGGTAATGAGATATTGACGGGAGGATTAAAAGTCAACGAATTACGCGACGAGTCGGTCTCCGATCGAACGAGTAAATCGGTTTTTTTTTTTTTTTTTTAATCCTTTTATTTCCTTCCTTCATTTTCGTTTCGCGCAATGTATCGAACTGGTGTCGTGAAAAAATTGTTGGAATTCCCGGTGATTAACCGCATCGACGTTTTTATTCATAGCGTGTGTTCAATTTCCATTACGTCGTATGTAGAACACACATTCGAAATTCCATTAGAATTCTTTTTTCTCCTTTTTTTTTTTTTTTTTTTTGTCACTTTTAATCGTCGATACGAGCGGATGAGAGCCGTGTTATCGTTTGAACAAATCCAACGTGGGGTCTGCGTGTGGCGAAAAAACAGCGGGCCAACTTTATTCAACGAATTAAATTTCGTCCTCGCGAATGAAATATGTGTTTTCCTTTCGATACACATGCGAGGGAAAATAATAATAATAGTAAAAAAAAAAAAAAAAAAAAAAAAAGAAAAGAAAGGAAAGGAAAGCACGAAAAGCATCGAGTGCACGGATCGAATCGGGAAGACGATTTTTGCTCGATGTCGACACGGTAATATATTTAATAGATTTGATATTAATATTCCGGACGAGAATATATATATACGAGAACGTGTTCGAGCTTTTTCTCGTGTAAATCAACGGACCGACCGACGGTTTTCACGGGTGTAATCCAATTATATTAAAAAAAAAAAAAAAAAAAAAAGAAAAATTGGAACGAACCGAGCTTCCTGTCTTTATTTCTACCCTTTTCGAATATCCTTTCGAGCCGACGAAATGGCCGGGCGTCCGTGTTTTCTCGTTCGATCCCCGTCAAAGACCATTTCGAATAAACGCTACGTTTCGTTTGCTCTCACCCTCGTTTCCAATTTATTCTAATTCGATTTAATTCGTTTCGAAATCACGGACACGTCGTTTCCTCCCCCCTCCCCCCTCTCGTTCACTTTTATTGGAAATTAGACGCGCGAAATTCGCGATTGACTTGTCGATCTCGATGACGAAATGGTTATAGGCGGAACAACGAACAAACGGATGCACAACTATAACAAATACGGATGTTCTCTCTCCTAAGCATTCCATAAGAATATAATATACGTATAATATAAATATATAACAGTATGTATACCAAAAAATCCTACCAATCCAATATAATAAAACACTATCTTTAACAATGCTCGAACTATGGGTTACCTAAGACAACTAATTGGCAACAATGAATCGTATTCAAATTAATTAAGAACAAGTAACATGTGGACCGTGTAAGGGTGTTGATATGGATAATCAGTGTGCATGGCGTGTATAATAGTGTAATACGATTCCAGGAGGAATGTGAACTGGTGGTGGTTTGTTCGAATTTATGGCTCGCCGACGTGGTAAATGAATTCGGTAGATTTCTAAGCGACGAATACGATTTAGCATAGAACATGCGCGCTTGATACGACACGTTTTACGTTGACCGCCGCGTTTAAATTGAATCATTAGTTTCGGGTGAGTTCACGATCTGGCGTAGAATCCTGGATAGAATTGTTCGAAATTGGCGTAGAATGTGCAACGAAAATACTCTATGCAATATAATACCGACCATTCGTGAGGATATATTTCAAATACGATATTTTATACGCGCGCGCGATATACACACGTATGTACAATTCATCTTTTTTTTTTTTTTTTTTTAAAGAGGGAGATACTCTGACGTGTCTTATTTAACGTATTTTCCACGAATATCGGAGACGAAATTCAAGCTCTGTATACGCGCATTAATTATCGAACAAAGAGCCACGTTTGACGGCTCTCCGCGACGTGATTTTCATACAAACGAAAAATAACGTCGTTATAATTTCAGCCCCGGTTAATTATCTCCGAGTATTTCGACGATCAACCGAGTTCCCATTGTAGTTCGATAATTACCGTTATCGATCGAGCCGTCAAACCCGTGTTATCGTGCATTTACAAATATATATATATACATACACATATTCTAAAGAAAAAGAAAAAAAAAAAGAAGAATAAAACTTCGATTATCGAGACGCATTGTTTATCAAAGCGTTGCAAAATCGAATAACATTTGACAACGATTAACCGATTTCGAATCGATAAATTATAACAAACCAATTCACGATAAGATATATATATATATATATGGCACGATAGGGGTGTGTTTCTGAGGGAACGTGAGTGTATCTGTGAGTGTGCGTGTATATATACGTATGTATATGTGGAATTTGGGTACGTACTACGTACTACGGATTACGGTTACCGTCAACACGAGCGAGAACACGAGAACTTGGTGGAACAACCTGGCACTTTGGGGTTGAAGCTTACCGGTGCAACCCCCGCTGGGGCTCACGGACACTCGGCCCACCCTTGGCCCCACTGCGCGGTACACGACCGCTCCTACCCAACAACAGACATCACCGATCTTACATTATGCACACTTTTCCCCGGGACATCGCGATTATAGAACTTTAGCGTGTATGTATCACGTTATGGTTACATTAACACTAAGTTCGTGGGGGATTACTGTTTTCTTGCTGGATCAAGCCCCATAGGGGTTATATTTCATAGAATTATGTTGTTGCTTTAAAGCTGCGTCTTTGGAGGAGGAACAAAGAGGAGGAGGAAGTCTTTGAGACTTGTTTCACGTGTTCTCTTGGAAAAGTGACTGGTAATTGCTGGATGCAAAATAAAATTACATAAGGGATCGAAGGGAGATAGAGGAAAATTTTTAAACATCGATACCAAATTTTTACTTAATTTGGATAGAATTGAAAATTTTTTTTGAAGACAATATTTTATGAAACATGCAGCAACCAACAACAGTCAAATATAATATTCCTCGTTGTTGTTTTGACGCAGCTTTAATTCATTTGTTGATTCTTCGATAAGAATTAAAAATTCGTAATACTAATAAAAGTTTTTTCAAGTGAGAATTTTAGAGTGGTTATTAGAGAGACGATTGATATACATAATTTAATTAATATAAAAATCGTATTATTAAAGTTTCTTTTAATTGAGAGCGTACGAGTTTCCACAATATTCGATGTTTGTTACGTCGATGAGGTGCTTAATCCAGCATCGTAAGTTTCGAGTATCTCCTAGAAAATACAAATCAAAGTTGTTTGCCGACTTCAAACTCGATTCGATAATATCAGAATTGCATTCGTTCGATACTTATACAATTACACGAATCGAAATTTTTCTGAATTTGATTCCGGAATGTTAGTGTACAGTGTGATTTTAATTATTTCCATTCCAATTATCCTTATGAAACAAGTGTATCGATTATGTTAGATGATACCTAGCTCATAGTAGTTCTAACTGAGATACATTATCTCGAATTGGAAGAAAAATATTTTTTTATATCTATCACTATCAATTAAAATTGTTTTCATATCATAAATTAATAAATTTGTAATATTAAATTTAAAATTTTTTTCTTCTTCTAATACGAGATATGGTGGACATTCTATTCTTCCTCTTAATACCATCTGTTTGCGTGGTAGTTTTTATTTATTACAGACATTCATTATTTATAATCCTTAATCATTATAATAATAGAGCTTCAGTGAATCATTACATTGTGTCGTTAATGTGTACGCACGTGTAAATAAACTTGTTCTCTTATTTTGCTTCAGAGTAATACCTCTGAGTGATGGACATTAGATATTACGTTTCTTTTTTTTTTTTTTTTTAATCTTATCTCTTCTTTATTTTGTTTTTTTTTTCTTTGTTTTACTTCGAGTACCCATTGAAACGTTTACAAAACTCTCGTGACTGTAAGATTTCCACTTATCAATTTGTTCTCTCGTCTTATCGTTGGTGTTTTTTAATAAATTGCCCGAACCCTGGTGGATGGTCTCGGAAATTCGGTTATTCTTTTACAACAAGCATCGTTGTTAAGAGCATATAGAGTTTCGAAGAAGAAGCGTTTTGTGTTCTTTTTTTTTTTCTTTCCCTCTCTCTTTAAATTTACATCAAGAAAGATATATATATACGCGTATGTATAATATACAATTCTCATCGGCCAATGAGTCGAACGTCATCTATATAAGCATGGGTAAGAAAACTTGAAGTGACTTCCTGAGAAAATTTTCATTCAAACAGCACGTGTATCACCGATGAAAATTAATCACATTTAAAAAATAACGCAATAACCATTTATCATAATAATAAAAATACGTATGTTCGAGATTAATAATAAATCGATTTGTCGAAAGTTATCCGAGTGACGAGGATTTTTAAAATATCATTATATGTACAATTGGAAGAAAGTAACGATAATAAAAATATACAATAGTATTCGATATCAGTACAAAATTTCTCTCTTCCCGGATCTTCCAAGATCTTTGAAAAAAATCTCCGCGTGGACAACGATTCGACGTGGCGTACGTATACGTTAAAGGGCAACGGAGGAAAAATTGGAAAGCCGACTGCACGAAACAACTCGTTATCATATCCGATTAATCGATTGTTCGTCGAGAGATTATCCATTTATTTAAACATTTCAACATCGTCATCATCATCATCAATGGACGGTATAATGTTTTGAACGTTTCCCCAATTTTCTAACTTATTACGAGAGTGTGACGAGAACGACGCGTGTCTTCAAGTATTCTTACGGATGCCGGTGCCCTTATTATTTTTTTTTCTTTTTTTTTCCCTATTTATTTATTTATTTATTTATTTATTTACTTTTTTGTTTTCACCACACTTCGTTTACTCGTCGTCGACGCAAATAATTCGGTGCAAGAGTGCAAAAGGCGGTCGATCGATTCGGATTCCGGATCGGGCAACGTATTATAGAAACCCACGCGCGATCACAGCGATATAACAACAATTCTTACGAATAGCAACAATCGGACCATAGCTCGATAACGTTAACCGCATCAAATATATTTATATCATCGAGATACTTACATACATACATCGAGAGAATTTAACGATAATTTCAATTTCGTTTCGTTCTTTCTTTCATTGGCAATCATAAAAACATAAAAATCGGTAAAAAATGGATCGAAAAGTATGAGAAAAAAAAAAAAGGAAAAAAAAAGGAAGCAAAAGTAGAATCGAAAGTATTCGCACAGTGTGATCGCACTGACGAACAATTATTATATTTACCTCTTCACCCGTGCTTTATCCATTTTTTTTTTTTTTATTTTCATTTTATTCGCTTATTTAAGTTTTTTTTTTTTTTTCATTATTCTTTGTCAAAGGGGACGGTGATGTTAACGCGAGCGAACTATAGCCACGCATAAAAGTATCAATAATATTGTTTAAGCATCGTGTCGTTAACATATGTATAAGCTCAGGACAGATGTGTCTTCTCTTTGGCATCAGCTTAATTAACGCCAGCGACATAATTGTCTCTCTTTCTCTCTCTCTCTCTCACTCTCTCTTTCTCTCTCTCTCTCTTTCTCTCTGTTTCTCATTAAATCCTCCACGTCCACTAGTTTCCTCTCTTTCTTTCCTTCCTTCCTTTTTTCCTTTTTAAATTTCCAATCTCTTCTCTCCGATGCTTACGTGCACGTCGCTGGCTCTATCGAGAAATTATAAACACATGCAAGCGAGCGTAAAAACCTGATTTCATTGCGTTCCTCGTGAATCCTCGCTTCCTCTTTTAATAACATATAATTATACGCGGTACAAGAGATGAAGGACGGACGACTCGGTCCACGTCCTCTTTTCTTTTGCTTTTCTATGCACGCATCAATCGCTTATATTTCGCCCATGCGAATCACGTTCGCGTGAAATTCGGTGAAGCAAACACAGATATTCCTTCGCAGAAATTTTCTTTCTCGGTTTTCTTTTTTTTCTTTTCTTTTCTTTTTTTTTTCTTTTTTCTTCTGTTTTTACCTATTTCTTGTACTGACTCTCGTTTCTCGTTTATTTAACGACGACTCGAAAGAAAAAGAAAAAAAAAGAAGAAGAAAAAGAAAAGGAAAAAAAAATTGAAGATAAAATATGCATACATAAATAGAATCGAAATCACGGATCACAGCTTTGCGCGAACGTATGCTACGTTACACAAGAGGAATAGGGAAGAAGATCGTAGTGGGATGGATAAAAAAAAAAAGAAAAACATCGTCGAGGGATTCGGAGAACGGAGAAAGCAAAGAATTCGAGAAAAGGAATCGTTCGTTTTTTCGAACGAATTCTCCTCGTTTCTTGTCGCAATTAATTGCCATCGTTAATCCAGCTTAACCGTATCGAATTGGAAGCGGGCTATATCCAAAGCCGTATATACCGTTTTGCTCGTTGTTTATCGACTGTTAATGCGATATCGATGGTCCTATTAAGGGATCGATCGATCCGTGATCGTGTTTTTGAAATCGTTCGCCGAAAGATTCATGTATAATTAGTCCGACAAGCGTGATAATAGGTAGCACGGAAACGTTAAACCGCTTTATTTGTCGGATTAATTGAAATCGAG
Source organism: Apis laboriosa (assembly GCF_014066325.1). Taxonomy (NCBI): domain Eukaryota; kingdom Metazoa; phylum Arthropoda; class Insecta; order Hymenoptera; family Apidae; genus Apis; species Apis laboriosa. The sequence goes on from NW_025221207.1 coordinate 3,008,729, forward strand.
TCCTTAATTACTGACGTGCGTGTTTTGTAATCATAGGCCGAGGTGTTCGTGCTCCATTCGCGAGTCCATTTTCCAGTTGTTTGAAGAAAAATGTTGTGAATAACTTATGATTGTAAATTACACGTGAGGGAGGGATAATTCTTGCGTGAAATTCAAAACTGTTGAAACTTAAACGTCAGTAATTAAGACGAATTACGAAGTAACACGAGAAGTCATCAGAATTCACAGGAATTTATAATAAGATCTTTCTCAATGTCGAATCAATTGAACGAATATCATCAATATTATAATTTGAAATTTCCATTAATTGCTTTCTTCTGCAATATCTTACTATCGATTGTGAGCAAGAATTTTTATCAGACCCAACAATATTTAATTTATAATTTACTGAAAACACGATCGATTGAACATTAGAAAGAAGAAAAAGAAGAAAATAGAATCGGCATCCATTAAATTTCCAATTCGTCGATCGTACCAATTCTCCTCTCCATATCGAACCTTAATCGCGAAAGAAACGACGATGATGTTCGAAATCGCGCCTCCTTCGCAGTGTCGTCCTTGCTTTTTCATCGTTCCATTTCCGATGTTCGACAAGAAAAGTGGCGGAGGATGCAGAATTCGAGGACATCGAACAGGCGTGGTAAGGTAAACGGGAGAACGATACAAAAAGCATAATTTTTTTTTTTTTTTTTTTTTTCCTCGTTAAAACTGTCTTTTGGGCGGTTTGCTTCGGTGCGGTAATCTTTTCTACGAGGGTCGGTAGGTACTCTCTTTCTTATGTTTCTTTTTTTTTACTTTCGCCTAACTTTAGCGGATGACTTACTCTACGTTTAGCAATATGTAATTTGCTCTGGAATAAGAGATAGCGGTATCGCAACTTCAACATCCTGCCGATTCTCACCGATGCATACATTTCTCCGACATGGTTTATTTTTTACCTCCGTTGGCAGAAATGGTAGAAATAAATCGTTGGAATCAACGATTGGAATTCTCAATGAAAACGACGTGACTGCCTTATCGATATTTTAAATTTAATTCCTCGTTTGACCGTGTTTGAAATGCGTTTCTCGAAGTTAACCGAGTTTTTTTTGTATCGTACGTATTTTAAATTTTCAAATTAAGAAAAGATTTTTTTAATTAAGAATAATTCTTTCACTCTGTAAACTATATATAAAACTAGTTCTTCATTTTCTTTTGTTACATAATTTTAAAGTAAATATTACATCAAATAAGCTCGCATTTTTCGAACACCGACAGGATGTTTCAGCCCGAACACCCGGAAACGCCTATATCGTTTTATAACTATATGACCTACGCTAAATGTTTTCGATTAAAACTGTTTAGCTTAGAGATTACATAGAACTTGTGACTACGTTTCAACCACTACAAAGATCAAACGACTACAAGAGAGAAACACGTTAAAAACTTTCTTTTTTCAGATTGACAGGTGATAGGGATGTGACGAAGGTGAAAAAGTGGGGGGAGGGATTTTTTGAATGGATGTTCGAAGGAATGGAATCTCGATCCAGGAACAGGGAAAAGAGACAGAGAGATGGAAAGGATCCGGGTAATTGTCGTAATTATAAACATTTTGCGATCTAAAAGTACAATTCTCATCTCGATAATAATAAATCACTTTATGACTTGTACTTTTTTCTTTTTTTTTTTTTTTATTTTAATTCTCGCACGATTGTCTATATTCCCGAAATACTTGCGTTGAACATCTTGGAATGGACTGGTGTCTCGGTTTATCATTCCCTTCCCCACACATACGCATGCACAACAACGAAGGGCCAAGAATGATCTTGATTTTTCTTTCTCTTGCGCTACATCGCTGATTTTACCTTTACTTAGGGGGATAATACATTTGATTATCGTTTTTGGCTGGGTAACGAGACTGCCACGAGATCCCCATTGACGTCTTTTTTTTTTTTTCTTCTTTTTTCAACATAATGGAATATTTTCCATCAATATTACAATTATCGAATAAAAGACGCGACGTACAGTTAGTCACAAAAGTATCCAATAGCATCCAAGAGTATAGAAATTTTGCGAAGAAGAGAACAATTGGAAATCGATATCCCATAAAATATATTTATTATTTTATTCTACAATGATAATCCGTGATCTATTTAAGTGATCATACAGCGTGAAAAATTTCGTTGTCAAAAATTAACACAGCCGGATACTTTTACGACCAGATTCGATTTACGACTATTATTAACGGAAGATACGTTCAAAAAAAATAGGTCGAAAAATGAGATATTCTTTTAATCCACAAAATAAAACAGGAGGGGAAGCGTTTAAGCGAGAATTATTCGATAACGAACGACAACGAATCCGCGGCAGCCTCGTCGGTTGGGCATCCTAGATTCGGACCGATTACGATTCATCTCTGTACTCTTTTCTGTTTCCTCGTTATATATGGTTTCCTCTCGAATTGTGACGGTATAGGAGAAGAGTTTACACGTTAACTACCTACGGTCATTACCAGTAAGAGAAGAAGAAGAAGAAGAAGAAGAAGAAGAAGAAATAGTAGTAGAAGAAGAAGTAAGTACTAGTTGATTTGAAATGGAGGAGCAGAAAAAAGAGAGAACGTCGGGGTGATGGGTATATGGGGCCTCGATGCTCGGGTAACCGGGATAAATACTCGGCCCCCGTTCTCAAGCGCATCGATTTCTCTCTCTTTTCCCTTTCTCGGTTCGGTGTTTACATGTTTTCACTCGTTTCGTTTCGTTTCGTTTCGTTTCGTTTCTTGCAGGGACTTTTTTCTTCGTTCCTGTCTGTTCGAACGTGAAACTTTTCTTTTCTTTTTTTTTTCTTTTCCTTGCGGGAAAGCAACGCTGCACTTTCGCAACTAATCTCTTTCCTTCGCATCGCAGCCTATTCTCAGTGTGTATATGTGTGTGTTGTGTGTGCATTGTTCACGCAAGTTTCTGCATACAAGTATGTAAATGTTTCGTGTGCATGCGTGTGTATAATGATTGAAGATGTGTCGAGATTTGTCAATGTGTAATGATAGTGTTGGATGCGCGTGTCGGTTTTCTCTTTTCGATATTATCTTGCGTTCTTTTTTTTTTTTTTTTTTTAGCAGTACCTAATGGAATGGGGGTAGAGGCAGGCGACGCTTTGCTTGACGAAGGACCACAGAGTTTGCCAGCCATGCGTCTGTGAACATTTTCGTAACTTCCGGTCAAGAGATTCACGTGAGAAGAGGGAGTGTATACATATATACATATATATTTTTTTTTATTTTTTTCCTCTATCTTTTTTTTTTTTTTNNNNTTTCTTTATCCGATTTCGATCTCTTTCGATTTTCCCCCCTTTTTTTTTCTTTGTATATGTATACGAAGTTTTTTTTACCGGATACCAGAGCAATTAAGAGACCCGGTGAGATTCGTTGTTATACAGCGTTGGGAAAGTGTAGTGGTAGTAGCAATTTTTTTTTTTTTTTTTTTTTTTAATTCTTCTCTTCTCGTTGCGAAAAATATTTGGCTCAAACGAAAGGCAAAATCGCGCTTGTCTGCTTGATGGCAGCTTCGCGATTAACGCTTCCCCAACGCTATAGTTTCCTATTGCCGGTAGAGAAAAAAAGAAAAAAAAAGAAAAAAAAATCGTGACTCATCGACGCATGGAAAAGTGTTCGACCTCGAACAAACGCGAAAACTTTTCAATTGCGAGGTAAATCGTTTTCCGCAAGGATTGTACCATGGTTAACACGTCGACAACGGATTCATTGTACTTAGCCGACGAAAAGGTGTATACTTTCCCCCTGTAAAGACGTGTACACGCGTTCGACATCTCGACACGTGACGAAACGTTTAACCGGAACAAAGGGGTCAAGATGTAAAATCGAGAATTTCATGCATCGACTAGTCACGTCCGCGTCGATTGTTATGGTACACGTCTCTTGCAAAAGATATTGGTGGAATTGAATAAAACTAGAAAAAGAAAAAGGAGAGAAAAAAAAAGGAAAAAGAAATATAGAGGTAAAAAAAAAAAAAAAAAAAAAAAAAAAAAAAAAAANAAAAAAAAAAAAAAAAAAAAAAAAACTTTCGGACCAGACAATACGATTGTTTCGACCGATTGGCGAGCGTGTTTGAAAAACCGTGGCCCCAGCCAATCGCGGACGAACGAGATCTGGCTTGTCAGTCAAATCGTCCTTTGTAATTAGAAGCGTCGCAATATCGCGTTGTTTGCGACAACAATGATTGTTCCGTAGCCGAAACACCATAGAATCAAACGGAATATATAAAACGAGATAGAACGGAAAATGAAAAGGGGAAAATATATATAAATGAGCGAGAGAAAGTATCGTGTTCTTCGTAAAAAAAGAAAAAAAAAAAATAAATAAATAAATTTCAGAGGCCGATTCGACGATTAACGATGCGTGTTACAATAGCTTATTAATTAATTTATGAAGATTGATTATCACTGTAGAAATGACTGATATTCGATCGATAATTTATATATACGGTGCATATATCAACAAATATGAACAACATTAATTTACATAGTTCCCTTTGTATATATATATATATAATATATATTTATATAATTCTTCTTCTTATTTATATGAATCGTATATATATATATTCTTTTTTTGTATATATATATATATAATTATGTATATTTTCACGGGTAATTGTTTGCGTGCGTGCATGGTGGCCAATAATTGAGCGCCGTTATGAGTTATCACTGACCGTGCTTGTGCACATCATTGTTACTCCTTACAATTGAATATAATACCAAAGCACTACAAACTTAACCATTAATTTAACCTTTTCTTGATATATTCATTTCATAGAAATACTTTTTCTCCCCTTTTACGATATCATACAAATATCGCTCAACAAGCGCTTTGTACTCGATTAATATTGAACATATCAACAATAACGATAAAATAAAAATTCCAATTCACACTTTTGAAAAAAATTAAATAATCTCATTCGAAAAACCGAGGTTCATCTTTATAAATCGTCGCTTAATAAATCGCACGATTATGATTTATCGCGAAAAGAATCATCGACCAATCATCTGTCATCTGTCTCAACACGATCAGCTTCTCTCAATTTACCGCCACCTCTCGAGCCACCCAATGCAATCACGCACTCACCCACCCGGCCATATGTAACCATATATAAACGCGCGTATATGTACAAGCTGGCCTGAAAGCGGCTCACGTCGCGCGAGGCGACGTGCACACACGCGTGTAACACGCGGCCACGACCGCTTTCCGACCTCCCCCGTGCGTTCGAGCTGCTCCCGGAACCCGTACTCGTACCACGAGCACGTATGAAGACGAGATTCCGCTCGCCCTTCGAAAACGAGCGAACGTATATGTGTGTATAAGTATATGTGTGTGTGTGTGTACGTGTGTGTGGGCACACGCGCCACGCAGTGAAATCCACGGAACGGCACGTGTCGCGTGTAAGCATCGGATACTTGGGATTCTTAGCGCGAGACCCACCCTCTTAGAGAAGGTTCGAACCTACGTTTCGCCCTAAAACTATTACGTTGCGCAATATGTACAACGGTCACTGCAACGTGTTCGTGTGTATTCGTACATGTGCGGTACAGTGGCACGAGGGCGTGCACTGTACCCTCGAGAAAGGGTAGAAATCGCGAGAGAAGCGGAGTTATTGGGGGCGAAAATCGCGGGTTACTTGGTTACGATTGTTCGCTGTTGTCGGCGGGCAAAAGATTATTATTCGAAAGGGGAGAGGTATCGATTCACGCGAGGATTATTGATCGATTATTTTACGAATTTAATATGAAGATCTTTCTTCTCAATGTATTTTGTCCAATTTTGCTTCGTCGAAATTCGGACAAGTTTTTAGAGAAAGTTTTTTTTATTTTCTGCGTTTGATCGAAACTTTTAAAATCGATATTTTCTAAGCTGTTACGATTAAGAGTTCAGACGTATCACGTTTCTCTCCTGTATTTTATTTGTACATACAAGAAACAGGATAACTAAAAATACGTCAGAATATATCAAAATCTAATCAAAAATGAAATAAATTAATCCAATAAATAGTATATAACGAATAAGCGTAGCGTCGAAACGCGTATACGAATCCCAGTCATCGTCATCTTATTATCCCGCGAGCAATCAAACATTGCCTTTATAAAAGCGGGACTCGATTCTTGGACGAGCGGTCCCAGGTGAGAACGGGAGAAAGGGAGGAAAAAGAGGTTACGACTGTTACACGGCATGCCGCGTCGCACAGGTTTGCCCGAGGGTTGGACGAAGGGGTGTACGGCGCCACGATAACCCCTCGGTACACCCCTCCAACGCCGGTACCCTCCTTGCGCGCCACCCATGGTAACGGTAACCGACGATTTATTGCGTGGCGCAACGAGCGCGCACGGTAACACGTTACGGTAATGACTGTGAAATACGACGGTGCACCTCTCCTCTCCTACCAACCCCTCCCCCAACACTCCCCTTTTCGGTTCGCCCACCCGGTTGCAGACTCCCCAATGAAAGGACCGGGGGACTTCGATACGAGGCGTGTACGTATACGACACGTGTACGTGTACGCGTACACGCGTCGATCGTGCGTCGAATCGCCGCGCCGGAGAAATATCGCACGGTTGAAAAACGGAGAAATCTCATCGATCATGCGCGATATTGTGATATTCGTGTGCGTGATATTAGTGTAACTCGACAAATGAACGATGCACGGTGTTAGGTTGTGTCAATTCGAAGAGAACCTGTTAAACTGACGGATGGGGTGAGGGGTGATTTTGAGTATAATTGAGTGTAATTGGTTTATGGATCTTCGACATGGAAGAGATATCGAATGGAGAATTGATTTTTGTGGCGAGTTGGTGATTGTGAATGGAGAGGGGAGGGGAAGAAATAGAGGGTATATTTTTGGATACTGATATTCGAGATCTTAATGAGTTAACCCATTAAGCGGTGAGCGTTGTGTTAACGCAACATTTGATATCCCATTCCTTTTCTGGGGTAATTTACACGGTTGAATTTACTCTTTTTTACAGATATAAGTAATAATTCTGAGAAATTTATTTCATATCTTATTTCTAGAGTTGAGATTCTGTAAAATATGAGATATTAGTAAAATTAATGTAAATTCTTCATCGTGGATTTTTCGACACGATTTTTTTTTCTTTGTGGGGCATTACGTAACACACAAAACGATGAGATAAGTAAGATAGTTTATCCGTGTTCAATTAATAATTGTTGCGTTCTCTCAATTGCTTCGTCCTTAATGAGTTCTGTAATGAAACGATGAATGATTAATTTCTAAATTTCGAAACTCTTAGCAACAGAATTCTAAAACAATTTTGTCAGTGAGAAGATATTACGGCAATAAATTCTCTGCCACGCAAATATAAAACTACCGCGAGAATATTTTATGCTATAAAAAGTTGCGTAAATTTTACTCAACAATTCGACGTGAAATTAATAAAGTTTACCGCGGTTCTCGGAAAATTGGTTCCCCCGAGTTTGAAAATATATACGAAGGGCGAAGAAATTAGTTGTAAATCAAAAGAGAATATTTTCAAGAAGGGCAATGTTATAATAATACTCGAAAAATCAATAATATTAATAATAAATAATAATTAATAAATAAACGATAATATTCAAGAATGTTGAATATTCGAAAAGGATCGGGATCGACATGCTCTGATAAGCAGCACGGTGCAACATATCTCCGCTTAACACTCTATATCTCGCTTATTTAACGAAACGCCACTAATTCTCTGAAAGCGGAAATTTCAATTAGCGCGAAGATTATAAGAATTAGGTTAATACATGTTCAAAATTGAAATCGATTTACTCCAAATTTAATCAACTCCCGACAACTTTTCGCATTGCACCGTGCAATGGGTGTATCAATCAAAGAACAAAATACAAAATAAACGTTCATCACGATTGTATTTTAAATTATTGCGATTACAAAAGTAAATCATAAATTTTAAATCGTTATTTTTAAATCATTTTTAGATAAAGAGAATTAAATAATAAATTAAAATAAAAATAAATAAATAAATAATCGAGTTCTTTATAAAAAAAAAAACGTTGTAATTACTTAAAATATAACAAACATAAATTCGCCGATAACTTTATTGCTCAAAAAAAGAAACAAAAAAATTCAAAAGGAAGGATAACAACAGAGAGAGAGAGAGAGAGAGAGAGAGAGAGAAAGAGAGAAAGAGAGAAAAAAAAGAAAGAAACGCATGGAAAAAGAAAACATTTGATTACCTGAAAGAACAACAATTGTATTATCAACGTAATACGCATAATTCAAACAATAAATAAGATAACAAAAGTTCGCAATCGGTGTACAATTTAGCCGGTGACATCGCGTATATTCATCACGTATACCCTCGAGATTACTTCACATTCAGACACGAGTCGCAGGAATACCAAGGAGAAACTGTCCAACGCCGTCGGTTCTCGCGTGTGCATGAAGGAAGGATGAAACAAGAATGACTCGAGCAGTTTAGAAAGCTAGAGAGGTAGAGATAGAGAAGCTGGACGATAGAAAAAAAGAAAGAAAGAAAGAAAGGAAAAAAAAATAGAACAAAGAAAAATAAAAAAACACAGAGAAGAAGATGCGCTCGATTCATTTCCGCGTCTCGTAGTAGGATCCTGCTAAAATTCATCCATGTCGCAAGATGAGGCAGAGTTCGAGACTTTCTCTGTCTTCAAAAGTGCAAAAGTGTTGGGGGAGAAAAGAGGGAAAGAAAACTCGTTACCACGATTACGTTACGTTGGAAAAAGTCGTCGTCCTTACGTCTGTCCAGTAGCATCGACTTTAAAACTTATAATCTCGATGGAACCGTGTTATCAATCGATAGAAGGAAAGCCGGATCTTATCTCATCCCCGTTGAAGAAACGTGTCTTCCCTTGTCACTCTCTCACACGATCCGATTGCCGTTATTATTACACACGAGACACACAGTAGTGCACGTATACCCATCTCGAGAAAAAGAAATTCATCTGTATCATCCCTTCTTTATCTTATACTCTCCCTGTCCTGTCAATCGAGCGAGACAATCACATAGATTGTGCACAACACGCATTCCTCGATTCCGATCTACACACGTTCCCCCTCCCCTCCAACGATTTCTCGTAGTACACACGCTCTCGCACACGTTCCACGCCCTTTTTGCATCGGTCCGCTCATTGTTCGGGAATGATTCTGTACTCTGTGGAGAAGCTGTGTAGCGACGTGTCTCCGGCTGATAGGGGCGGTAGTCCCAAGGCACCTGAAAGTACCACCAACCCCCTCTGAGTCCCCTGAGTCTCATTGGGTGGTCGTCACACGTTTTAGTTTCAATTTCTTTTTTTTTTTTTTTTTTTTTTTTTAATAGGCAAATCTTTCTTTCTTACGAACGCGTGAAAAAAAAAAAGAAAGAAAGAACGAAAGAAAGAAGAAAAAAAAAAGAAGAAAAAAAGAACAGTCTCTCATCGTCTTCCTCCCTTTCTCTTCGATGCGTTGATGTAATTAGGGAACGATCATCACAGCATCGCACACACGTTTCGTTCATCCGACGAGAATTGTGAGAGAATTGTTAGCTCGACAGCTGACACGCAACACACGTCGCAAGGTGACAAAACTAGGCGGTGGTGGGACGTCATTACACGGAGAAACTGCGAGCACGGGTGCCCCATGTGCTTGTTGTTGTCCGCTTTGCTTATTTGTCCGCTCGGATTCGATCGCGAACGCGACAACTTCTGTATGTATCGAGAAAGGTAATAGTTTCGAGTGGAAGGCCAAATTATACCCGCGTCGCTGAATTCAGAGAAAGTTCTGAACGGTTACGAGAACAACGTCAATTACTCGTTCGTTTGTTCAGTATTTCGAGCATTTCTGCGGTTCTACGTGTGCGGAATTGATTCGTTGTTGCGAACGTGTTTATACTTTCTTCAACCCTCGTGTATTAGTACACTTAAATTCTATTCTAAACTCGAGGAAATTTATCGAGGTTTTTAATCATTAATTGAGATTATTGAGAATAAAATTTACGATCTTAGAACTTGAGAATTATTTAGAATAGAAAAGATAAGTAATTTTTTAAGACGAGCAGTAGTTATCGGATATGGGGTTGAATGAATTCTGAACCCCAATTCAAAATAATACGATTGTAAATTATCCTCGTTAATTATTTCGTTGTCGTACAGTTATATCAGCTTGGCGATAACACACACCATTACACGACAACGAACGTAAACACCAAACGCGTATTTAATCAAGGGTTGAAGCGAGGGTTGTAATCAAGCGAAATGAGAGTACTCGTACAACTCGTGCAAAACACTATCATCGTGAACACTAGAGCGCCGTTCGATATCCATGTCACACGTTTAAATATCTCCTTGAAACAAAGAACTAGCCCAGGGATGTGGAAATCTTTTAATCTCTCTTGATGGATCGACTCGACGAGCAAACGGGGCGAGTACCGTCGCGACCGATTTCACGTGAAATCACTAAAACAGCTCCCTCAATCCCCTCCTCTTCGTAGAGAGAAACAGAGAGAGGGAGAGAGAGGGAGAGAGCTATTCCTTCTAAACACGAGTCTAACCGAGAATTTTTCTCGAATGCAAATCTCGAGGTTTCGATCTATCTAACGAAAAAATATCCTCTCTTCAACGGGAGAGGAAATTCCACGCGGAATCACCCTCTCTTATTTCCTATCCGCGTCCGTGCGAGAGGGTTGCCTCGAATGTTTTTCGGACATTGGGAATGTACGGACGGCTTTAAGGCGGGTGGGTTTTCGCTCGCAGTGATCAATCATCGGTGGCTGTTATCCACATACCTTTCTCTTTTCTTTTCTTTTCTTTTCTTTTTCTTTTCCCCCTTCTACCGCCATGCCTCGTGAACCATACGCTAAAATATGAAAGAAAGCAGAGAGGAGGTGGGGAGGGGATGTTGGCGGTCGCGCGACCAACCCGCTTCCTTCGAGGTTACGAGGAAGTTATTCGAATGGGTTAAATTCGAAAGGGATTTTGGAAAGTATCTCGCGCGGTCTCTGGACAAGGAAAGTGAAAATACATTTCGGAAATACGTACGTTCTTTTGGAAAGAGAGAAGAGGAAGATCCAAGTTGGGAGGGACTCGAGTTCGAGGTTTGAGGGATGAGCCAATGTCCGAAAAACATTATGCATTATTTATGAGTTCTCTTTCTGCGCGTTCGCGTGAATTGTTCTTGTGGATCGATCCATTTCGAAACGGTAGAACGTGTGTGCTATATTATATACGGAGATTGATCGAAATTCTTACGTGTTAATTCGACGACGCGGGAGGCGTGGTATTACGAAATCGTTACACGTGCTCCCAGTAGCACACTGGCTACGTGTGCTCTTTGCTGCCGGTCGCTAATTTACGCCCGGTCGTCGACGTGCATGGGACACCTGTCGCAGTTTGTCCGCCTCTATTGGCGTTATATGTTACTGCTTCGCTATTTTCGTGCCATGCTTAACACAAAAAGGGGGGTGGCATCACGAGCTCAAGGGTAAGGAACGACAAAGTGCGGGAGAAGAAGAAGTTTCGCAAACTTTTACCTCGAAATTTTTACCTCTCGAGGAGTGTTTCTTTCGCGGAAAACGCTTCTGAACGTAAAAAAGAAAAAAAAAAAAGAAAAAAAAGAAAAGAAAAAAAGAAAGAGAAGGTCAGAGAAGAGAGACAGAAGAGACGGAATGATATAACGTGAAAGAGAGTGAGAAAGATAGTTCGCGAAGAAAGACAGAGCGAGACAGACAAATGGGCAGAAATGGACGAAAGAGAAGGGAACAAATGGGCTATAGTAAGACGTGTAAGAGCAACGGCCGAACGGCGGACAAAGGGCACAAGGGTGAAAGTAGTTACGGGAGATCGAGAAGAAGCTTCTTTCGAAGGTGGTGTTACGTCTGAGAAAACCCGCCATATGGGACGTGATTAGTGTACTACTGTATCCTGTTGTCTATTTGTCTTCGAACGACGAACGCGTGATTCCTTTCACTGCTTCGTGTCGATGAAAAATTATCGATATCGATGAGCCTAATACGATGTAACGAAGATGAAAGGCAGTGAGAAAAATAATTAACGAACAAGTAAAAAATCCTTAATTATTATCGTTGAAAATAACAGGATAAATATACATACGCGTATCGAGACGAGAGTAACAGATCGATGAGAATCGTCGACGCGATCACTCGAAAAATCGTTTCCACGTCGCGCGAGCCGATCGAAGCGAACAATAAGCCCACGATCCCTTCCCCTCCCCCATCCCCCCTCGATTCGAAATTCCGTCGGATAGGGGAGGGGGGGGGGGGCGGACGGTCCGATTATAGAGCGTCACGGGACCGAAACTCCATTTTGACCGTCGGACTTGCGGATTTTCATTTCGATCCCGAATTCGACATGAAGGGCGCTTGACCCCGAAAACTTTGGCCGCAACTACCTCCAATCAACCGGTTCGATTTAGATCACCCGATATCCCCGGATCCATGGACGCGTTCATTTTCGAAACGTTTCCTATTAATTGCTCTACTCTCGTGCCCCCTCACTGCATATACGTATATATATATATATATACGTGTATCTATGCGTGCAGAATCAACCGCGATGCGGTTCACTCCGCATATCGTTCGCAATCGATACGCTCTCCCGTTTACCCCCTACCTAATATTAACAATGACATTTTACCCCGTTCCGTGACCGCGCGATTAATCTTAAATTACGACCGACCCCTGACGATATTCGACGATTTAAACAATATCCGATTGAAACTCGACGATCTCGTGCCGGGTATACGGCGAATTTTGGGAATCGGTGGATATATATGCCAACTCCTCTCCAGGGATTCTCCAAGGGAGAACTCGGAGAACTCGTTTACCACGAGTGGCAGTTAATAAATAATCGGGATCGGGAATTTATTCAGTGGCGTACGGGTTAAGTAGCGTTCCGTATCGTTCCTTTAATACTAATTCGTTGAAATTTTCATTTTGCTCCTCGTTTTCCGCTCGTCTAACCCGATCGATCGGATCCGATGCGCGGTTTTAAGGATTTGTATACGGGGAGAAAAGAAGAGAGAGAGAGAATGAGAGAGAGAGAATGAGAGAGAGAGAATAGAGGTAGAGGTAATTGAAATTGATTAATCGATTAGCCGAAGCAATTTTAAAGCGTTTCGCCGATCGCAAAGCCTTGATGCTTCGAAAGAAAATTCCGTAGCAGCGGAGTTGTTTGTTATTGACAGTCGAAGGCACGCAAGCTGCTATCGAGCGCAGACCGGTAAGAAAGCCAGAGTTGGTTTTAACGACGTAACTTTTCCCATACATCAGCCTCTCATTATCTTGTCCCAGTTCCCCGAAGAGAGGATTTCAATTCTCTTCGATCTACATTTTTACGCCCGCGCGTGCGTTTTACAAGGGCGAGTTTTACGAGAAATGCAAATTGCGTTACGTTTCAAATACAAATTCAATCGAGAGAATTATTTCATCAAAACGCGACTATTTTTCAGTGCGAGTTTGAAAACATATTTTGCGATACATTAATATACCAATAATTGAATAAACACGGACGAAGAGAATATAATTTATATATAACGTGTAACGTTTCTTTTTTCATTTATAAATTTTCAAACATAATTTTCGCGTTTTTTTTTTTTTATAAAAATTTACAAAACGTTAATTTTATTCGCGCCAAGTAGAAAACGTAGCTGATGATCGCACGAGAATCGATCGTTCTCCAATTATTTCGTCGGTAAACGGAACGGGGTAAAAATTCGTCCAAAGAGTCGACACTTCCTTATTGCTATCTTAAATCTTAACCTCGACAAGATTATATCGATATGATAATTTATAACGATTTTGTACAACGTTCTCACCACTTCTTTCGTTAATCGACTGTCGGCGCTCCGCCGATTCGGAACTTGAGGATCGTCGGAGGCCGAGCAAACGTTGCTGATATACAACGTCCTTCGCGGTGGACGTATAGAGAGGTTTATCGTTTGCCCCACCAATATCGTCCTCGATGGAACATTGATGGCGCAATCTTCTGGATCACTTTATTTCACCGAGTGTCCTGTCGTCGAGAGCACGAGACTCCGTCGCACGAATATATCCCCATCGACTTCCGGCCTCTTGCAAACACGTCGAAACGAAAGCCTTATCGAAAAAGGATAGAATGCGAGCGAATAAACGACGAAACGCTTCGCTCTCGATCTCTCCTCGATCATGAGAAATCGATCACGCGATCGTCGATCTCGCGCGGTCATCTGAACTGACGTGACGAAGGCCACGAACTCGAAGGAGCATTCCTCATTGAAATTAACCCATCAATCGAAATTGTCCAGATATTCAACTCAAACTCGAGTGATTCGAGGCGCCTTCGTTTTCAATGAATGAATTTCGACTGGAAAACGTTCACAGTCTCGAAACAAACACCTCGAACCTCTCTGCATGTCGCGCGCCTGGTTTCTCCTTCGAACCGTGCCTCTCGATTTCCAAACGTTGTCGTTTGGCTCGTCCATCTTGCCAGATCCACCCACGCGTCGGTGTAAACTCGCTCGATTCTCGTGTTAGGATCGCGGAGGACAGAGACGACGGCGACAACGACGAGCAGGACAACGAGTAGCGACAGCGAGAGCACAGTTAGTAAAATGGTGTAGCAATGGCTGGTAATTAAGGGTTGTTGAGTTAGAGATATGTGCGCATAGCTCGATGTCGAGATTTTGTTATTAGATTATACACGTTATATAGTTATTAGTTAGTTCACAGAGGCATGGCGTTGTAGAGGTCCAAATTGGGATGGTAAAAGAGCGGTGTGGGGGTAGGCGGGTTATGGTGGGGTGCAGGCTGTGCCTGTATCAGGTTCAAGTTCAGGTTGAGGGGCGCGATGTGGGCCGCATTATGGTGGTTAAGGTGGTTAAGGCTAAGGTGGTTACCTGTCGGGTAGGGCAGTCCGAAACTAGGGTACCCAGAATAGCCGCGGCTTGCCGCGTATGCCGCGTACGCCGCCGCTGGGAAACCTGTGAACAGAGCAAAAGAATACGTCAGCTTTTTTTTTCCCCCTCTCTGTGATCGTTTACCTGTGTGATCGGTGATTTTGGAGAAGGTGAAGTGTTATTATAGGGCCATTGTGGAACGTTATTTCGTGTCGTATCTATTCGCGTAACGTATGCGCGTGAATTAGGGTAAAACGAAAATATTATTTCTCTGATAGTGATAAGATTTGCCTCTTTCATCAGACGTTTGAAGCATGTATATATATTGAAATATTCAAGCTCTATTGTTTTATTCGATTTTTGTCACTTTTATTTCTTTCTTTCTTTTTTTTTTTTTTTTTTTTAAATTACGAATTTATTTTCCTACGTCATTTCGTTCCACCCTAAGTGCGTGTATAATTTCGCTAGATGGGATAATAGCCTTTTCCAACCTATTCTGAGCGAAGCTTGTACGTGCGAAATTAATATTCGTTGTGGATTTCTAATTCTGCAGTTTAACGGTACGGAATTTTTAATAGAAGCATTACGCCTTAACGTTATTTGTTATTATTTTAATAATCACGGGCTATCAAAGCAACGACGTTATTATATTTATTTCGAGTCCAAACCATTTAATATCGGTTAGAATAACGTTACTACCAAGGCTTCTCTAATATTATAAAAAAATTCCATCTAACAATTATATCCCTCTAAATATCACAGTGTATATAGAATAAAGTTCGAGTTAAATTGTGATTTAATCGGTTACATCTATCTACAAATATATATATATATACGTCCTCTATAAACTACGATCTACATGCTCCCTTTTGTGAAATATATTATATAGATACGTAAAATATTTCCCACAGGTACGTACCGTATTACTTTTTACAGAACAGATTTTCAATCGAGAAATGCTATGAAATTATTGGTCGAACGATCTCCACGAGCAAAGATCCTTATCAGTTCGCTTTTAATATTTCAATTTAATTCGAACGAAATTAATATATATATATATGTATTCGTGTATTCCTGTCGCGTATCGACATACATATACATACATATGTGATTCTTCAATGTAACCATGACGCGTGACGAGATAAACCGAGTAATTACGTTAATGAACCAGTTGCATTTTCACAAAGGCGAAAGTTTGCATGGCGCGTTTGGATGAAACGTTTGCATAATTTTCTCGTCGAATCACGCATGATAGCGAGGAGTACGAAGAGAGAAAACGTGACTAGTATCTAATATACATTTCGACTTGATTGATCGACACGTGAATATTACAACGATGGTCTTACGTCAAACTAAACGGTATAGTCATGTAGACATGTCACTGGACATTGGAGTCGTTTTGTTGTACATGTTCGTGCATATTTCAATACTCACCATCAGGTAATGCTCCCAGGGACCACATAAAATCTATAAGGAAAAACAGATCACATTAATACCGTGACGAGATTGATCTTAACGGATAATAATTTTTTTTTTCTTTTCACATCTTTTTTTTTTTTATTCTTTTCCCTTCATTTGCTCATTTCAATTGCCTCGATTGGTTAGTGCAATGGTATTGTAAGTATGAATATATAAAAATTTCTGCAACTAAGCACGAAGAAAAGTACTGGGTGATCTTCGATCTAAAAAAAAAAAAAAAAAAAAGAAGAAAAAAAGAATATCGATGATTCTAAAAAGGCGAACGCGACTAAATTCATAAGTATCTATATATATCGATGGTGAATTTTAACTCGCGAATATCTAAATGATGATTCTGTTGTGCAATATTTTTCTTCGTGCAGGCAAAGGTATGCGTAGACAATTAATATATGTACATGGAGACAAGTAGTTAAGTATAAAGCGAAGCGTTGCAGAAATTCGTCGAAATAGACGGTTCGAGTGTAATGGATGACTAGGTTTCAAACAATGAGTGAAGGATAAAAAAAAAAAATAAATAAATAAATAAAGACAAGAAAAAGATTTAGAAAAAAAGTATATAATAAAGAAAAAGAAGATCAGAGAAAAAGAAACAGATCAAAACGAGAGAAATCGAATTAAAAGCGTATCTAGATTAGATAGAGAGAAGGAGAAACAGAGAGAAGATAGATAAAGAGCAAGAAATAGTTTGGAATATTATAGAGGTAAAATAGAAAGAGAGAAAGAGAGAGAGAGAGAGAAAAAGAGAAAGAAAGGCATCCATGAAATTTCATAATTTGATACTAATTGAAAAGACCACACAACTAAAATTCTGACTATTTATAAATATGTATATCGCATCGACTATATAGCGCATCGACTAAATTCTGTGACAAGGTACTAGTAACTACGCGCGGCCGAGGTGTTTCCAATTCTACGACAAAATAAACCCTCCTATGATCTATGGTTATTGTAGCCTTCAAGGTATTGGTTAATCATTTACCGTTAAGTAATATTTGCTAGGCTGACTATATAGCTTATTAGATATTGACTAAGGGCCGATAATGTGTCGTGCGATCCCCGGAGGAGGAAGGCGTAAAATTTGCAAATTTTTTTCGAATTCGAATAACAATTGAAAAATATGGAACGCTCTATGTTAAAGCTCTTAACGAAAATATGAATTTGAAATTTTCAATTAAAAAAAAAATATATATATATATATACATGTATGGATACGCTTTCGAAAACGCTTGACACATTATCGACGCCACTACCACACTTAGATCGACGATACAATATTGAAAAAAAACACCGACCACAATACTACACTACTGTATCACTATTCTAGTGTCCATATTGACGCTGCTCTCACAATATACGCAGATGGAAAAGTATAAGAGCGTTTATTCTAACTATTAAAAGATACACTGATACATATTAATAGTATTAGTGATTTCGTACCTAATGTCTCTCTACCGGGCTGGTTTTGATTACGTCAAGCACGCAACACGATTCTATATCATTTCATCGTTTCTTTCTTTTTTTTTTTTTATTTTCTTTTTTCTTTTTCTCTTTTTTTTTTCGTTTGCTCTTTGTGCATCTTGTTCTTGTTCTTTTTCTTTTTTCGTTTCTTTTTTCTTTTTTTCCTCCATAATATTCTCTTTTATAGAAAATCCTTCCGAACAAGAATGAAAACTTCGCATATATACTTCGAACATTATCTCGTGTTTATTTAAATACCATTCACTTTACTGTTTTATATATATATAGATAGAATATTGTTTTACGTATAATACGTAAATGGATTTGACATGTATGTTATGTATATGTATATATATATATATATATGTATTTAATATTTATGTATATATATATTTATTTATTTATATAAATATTTGTAATATGCATACTGCAACGCGTATATCATATCGTTTTATTGCATTATTTATTACTTGACAATTGTAGCTTGACTTTGTATATATCTATATGTTTAAGTAGTAATATTAATATTAATAATAATAATATAATATACATGTACTTTCTCAGATGCAACAAATCGATTTCACGTAGAGCAGACGTTTACGTACGACATTAACATTAATAGTCTCTTACAGTTTCGAGGAGCGTATAAAGCTCATTCCGCTCGAGTTTCACGATCGAGTTGCCGGCCGATTAACATTTACGTCACATCGATAGCTTTGGCAAACATGGAATTCCATTGAAGTCACTCTTCCCGAAATTTATTTACTTCATTCCCGATGTGCCGGATGTTTCCAAAAGAGGAAGAGAGAGAGATAGAGAGACAGAAAGATAGAGAAAGAAAGTGTGAGAGAGATAGAGAGAAAGAGAGAGAGAAAAAAAGAGAGAGAAAGAGAGAGAGAGAGAGAGAGAGAGAGAGAGAGAGAGAGAGAGAGAGAAAGTGAGAGAGAACGAGAGAGAGATACACACACGAACAAAATGTCACAAGAGAAATTATTTTTGTGTGAGGAAATATATTTGTTTGTTTCTTTTTTTCTTTCTTTCTTTTTTTTTTTTTTTTTCATTCTTCGATATTATTTCAACTTCGTTATTTTTTCCTTTCGTTTTTCTTATTTTTTTCTTTTTTCTTTCCTCTTTCCTTTTCCTTTTCCTTTCTTTTTTTTTTCTTTTCCTTTTCTTCCTTATTCTTTCTTTCCTCCAATTCGTTTCTTTCCTCGTTCGTTTACTTGCGTAGTGCGCGCCTACATACGTTTACGGGGATAAGGAAGACGCATAATATATATGTATATATATTTTCTAATTGGATTCTCTGTCTAGACAAATAGGCGCAACGCTACGTGTTTCCCCGTGTAACAAATCAAAATCCGGCCCAACAAAGCATTACAAAGGTGTGAACAGAAAGATAAACCGCATGTTAAGATCTGGTCTACTTACGAAACTGACACTGTTGAGCCTCTCGGGCAAAGTACGTACTTTCTAGGACACACGTCTCACGCATTATTATTAAGGTAAAATGATGCTATATAGCTTAGAAGAGTTAAATACTATGTAACGAGTAATAGAGGTCTTCGAGGAATGAGGAATGGAGGGGTGAATCATATATATACGTATATATACATATACATATATATATACATATATATATACATATGGTCGAGGGATGTTGGTTTTTTTTGTAAGGTGTAAACGGGTATACGCACGATATATATTTAGTATATATCCTATAGAGAGGTATAATATTACGTGTAACGTAATATAAACGTACTATGTAACGTAGCTTGTTAAGTAATAGGTACATTGTAATAGGTCTCTTTGAAGCCGCTGATAATATGCATTCCTCGTGGAAAACTCTACGATATTTCTCTTTCTTTTCTCTTTTTTTTTATTTTTCTTTTCATTTTTCTTTTCTTTTTCTATTCCCTTAATTTTATTTTATCGTTACGCTATTTTATATTTTATACGCGATAAAGAAGGACGAAGAAAAGACGACGAAAGAGAGGGATCAAGAGGGATCTTCCACGAAGAAACACCTAGAGTATATTTCTAAACTAACGGTATCATAGTGACTTCCCAAAAAAGCTATAGTTAACTAGTAGTTTCAATGATAGGAACGTATACATAGTATAGTAATTTGTCAAAAATTATATTCGCTCTAGCTAATTCAAACCTAAAAGTTTCACCTAAAAGAGTCTCATTAAATAACTAAGGTATTTTAACAACACAAATGTTTACCTAATTACCTAGATATTTATGTATAAATAGATATATATATATAGATAGATATGCTCAGATATGTATATAATCTGTAGGTCTATTACAAAAACTAGAAGGTTGTAATGCGGCTCTCACAAAATATATCGATATCAATATCAAATACTATATGGCGTTTTACCAAAATGTAGATACAAAACAATATATAATATATGTATATAATCTGTTATTATATATCTAGAATGGATTAATACTTTTGTAATAATTTTTTTTTTTGTCATTTGATTTTCCTTTTCGTAATATTTTTTTTTTCTTTTTTTAAATAAGGTACGTATCATATAATTATACACGTTATATGCATACAAGTATCTATGTATATGTATATAGATTCACGTGTGCATTTATATACATATAGATAGCTCTGAACTCGCGTCCTTTTTTCTTATTTTTACTTTTTCTTTTTCCGAATTTTTTTTTTTTTTCCTTTTTTCTTTTCTTTTCTCGTACGCCGTATTGGAGTACATACTTCATTTTCTCGGCATTATGAAATTTCATGAAATTCATTGCGAAAAATACTCTGAAAGGCGCGACGAATGAGAAATGCTTATCGTCGACCATTTGCCGCGCGCTCTCGACGCGCTATCCGCCTTCACCATTCACGATTCACGGCTTTATTTATATCACTCGACATATCATCCCGCGCAAATCAGAAATTCACCTCCTTCTGGGAATAATACACGGCGTGCCGCTACCTGGGAATATATTCTCTTTTTATTTTATTTTTTTTTTCTTTTTCCCCTTCCTCCTATTCCTTCCTTACATCTCGTTTCTTTTCTTTTCTTTTTTTTTTTTTTTTATTTCTCTCTTTCCGCTTCGACGAAATTCTAACAATCTACGATCTCGACGACGGGCGCCCTCGCTCACGAAATCGAGCGAACAACCTTCACTTTCACGGAAAATAGAATGTCGCAGAACCTCGACCTCGATCGAGTCCCATAGATTTCATGTTTCATATGCTCCCCCTTTACTTTCCTCGCCAATACCATCGCCGATCCCATCACGATCGTCTTTCGAAACTGAATCGTCATGTTCAATCACGCGAACACAGCGAACACTACTACTTTAAAGCTTCGATCGAGTTCCCTACGATAAATAATCTACGATCTACGAATCAATTGACGTGTTGTCACGCGAACGCGACCCGTTTCGAGGCAGGAATTTGTATCTCTTTCGTTTGTTCATTTATCTCGTCGAAAAGTACCTAAATATCTGTCCGATATCGTCACCCGATTACTCGAGTCCTTTCCTCCTTCTCCAAAATGAAAATTCTGCTAAGTCGTCTAATCTAGTCGTTTCTCAACTAAGATTATATATCCGAGACACGTGATTCGTTGGTCATTTTGACTTGATTGTCTTTCTTCACTACTCTTTAGAATATTCATCTGATTATCCGATATAATTCTGAAAAACCGACAAAATTTCTCTGAAATTTGTTTCGAGAAGGAGGAGGGGCTTTCAAGAGGTACTTACGTTCGAATGTATCAACTACCGAGCGCTGCTCATTGAAACTAATTAAATCTCTCTAAATTTGAACACTTCCGTTTATTGTCCCCCTAGTCGTGCTAGTCAACTACGAAATCACTACCAGTCTTTTGCGATTCAAGTTTGTTCCGTTTGTTATATCTACTATTCGATATCTACTATTCTTTGGCTACGAGGAAAATTGCCACGCAGGCGGCTAATCGAATTCTAACTATGATCCACTACTATTTTATACTTTTTTTTCATTCTTCTTATTTTCTCTCACTACGATCACAGTTTTTACTGAACTGAGCTTCTCGAGCAGTCTCGCGAGAATTCGCTTATTCCCACACTCGAATCCTCGGGGGAATAAAAAGGAATGGTTTCGTCTAGGCTACGTTTATTGCACTTCTCGATATGTCTTCGATTCGCTGCTACGCCAAGCCTGGAAATCAACTGTATCATAATTTACGCTAATACTTTCCCGAAAACGAAGGCGACATGTTCACAATCGAGGAATGTTCGAAGTACCAAGCAAAAAGGGCACGTGATATCCCGTGTCGAAGAAAAAAAAATATTTCTATATACACGTCTTATAAAATTCTATATATATATATAAAGAAAGAAGAAGAAGAAACAACTAATACAAGAAAATATCGATTGATATACAGAACACAACTGTCGCATGAATAAGTCTCATAAAGAAACAGGATCAAACCAAAACGAACTCGACCAAACAACACGCTTCCTCAAACTTTCGCTAACCATTCTACGAAAATTGCACACCTTCTTAACTCCTTGGCACGTTAGAACAATCGATAAATAAATTCATCCAAAAAAAAAAAAAAATATATATCGAAAATATACAACCTACATATCGCTACCTCTCTATATACATAACAAATTGTTTCGATTTCTTCTTCGAATTTTAATTTTTCGGCCACGAAACACACTCAAATCCAAATCCAAACTCAACCATCACCAAAAAAAAAAGAAGAAGAATCTATCCAAAACCTATCCATCTGGAAGAGAAAAACTCAATACAACGATCGAAAGAGCACTGCCCCCTTGCCAGCCTATTGAGGCCTGGTGAGGGGAGTGAGTATCGTCGGTCATAGTCCGATCGTGGGTATCGGATGGTAGACGGCGCCCATGTCGAGGCCCTGTATGCCCAACAGGTCGCTCATCGAGTAAGTGAGAGTGGCGGCCCGAGACGCTGCCGCTGCCGCGACCGGGTGAGGCCTGTACGAGGCCGCGGCCGCGGCCGCGGCCGCAGCTGCGAGGGCCCTCTTGACATCGTAGACAGCCGCGGTGGTCGCCGCCGCGGCCGCCGCAGGTGCGGTCGCGCCGGTAGCGTACTGGTAGGTAGCGGCCGCGTTTGGTGCGGCGGTAGCGACTATCGGAGTGAGCAAGTGGTGGTGGGGGGTCCCGGCGGATGCTGCCGCAGCTGCATGTGCGGCGGCGGCAGCGGCCGTCGGCAGGGGATACGGCGCGTAACGATAGGTGGTGGGGGTGGGTGTCGCGACCATCACCAACTCACCGTATGCGCCTCTGTTGGCCGCTCGCGTCTTCGCCAGGTTCGCCGGGAGCATCACTTCCTTCGGCTGTGCTTTCTTGCATTCGACCTTGAAATTCAACAGAGACACGGATCAGTTGCGCCCTAATTCCCTCGCTGCTTCGTGGGATATTAGTATCTTGGGGAGGGCGGTGGATGTGGGGTGGTCGATGGAATGGTTTGGGAATAGGATAGATATTTTTACGAGAATTTCTTCGAGTCTCGTCGTTTGAAATTTGATTCGAGAATAAATTTAATAATTATAGCGAAAGAGATCAATTTTCAAAATAAGGGATTATAAATATTCGTAAGGAGAAGCGTTGCAAATTCTCTTAATCAAAAAAATAATCCGACGAATCGCGGGTAATCAACTCGATCTATCTTATTTGGAATATTATCATTATCAAATAGGCGACGATGTTTTTATATCAGACGATGTATTGGTGGATTATTGACGTGGAGTCGGGATTATCTATTATCGGGGTCGTATGGATTTATGGGTAACGAGAAGTGGCATCTAGCTAAATCCTTGATTGACGTCAGAGGAATTTGTCTGGTAGTAGACGACAAACAGTGAATTGTCTATTACCGTGGGACCTGTGTGATCTCCGCTACGAAGGGCTTTCGAGAAACCGCTTTTCGTCTTTCACATGCTCGGCCGTGATCGTTCGCGAATATCCGTGTGTGTCGCGTGCGTGCGTGTCAAATGCAAATAACCACGACAGCCCTTCTCAATTATACGGAAAATTAATTCCGCTCGACGCCGTATCCGCAGAGGAAGAGCGGAAGGCAAATACCGTTTGATACCACCTCTGCGGCCACGTGGCAGGATGAAGGAGGGACGAAGAGAGAGAGAGAAGGGGAGAGGAAGTTGTGCTCTCCTCGTTCGTCGACGAACGAACTTTCCCAACCGACATTCAAGACTCACCATTTTGTTGTTGATTTCGTGGAAATGAATCTCGCAGACTTTGTCGACCACATCCTCACTTTGAAACGTGACGAAGCCAAAACCTGAAACATAGAACGAGAAAGATCTCGTTTAATAATCGGTAACGAACGATGCCTCTTTATGCTGTATGAAGCGGAATATGGTACGATGGAACGATGTAATTAAGCTTAATCGTTGAAGTTTTTGATTAAGTCATCTCTTCTGTTGAAAAATTACCTTTCTTTCTTGTATCTTTTATATTTTACACCAAGGGGTAGTGTTTCTCATCATTTAATATACTATAGTGTTCGCTTGAATTCCAATAGAATTCCCATTTCCCATTATTCAATGTATCTTAGAGCGTAGGAGAACTGGCCATTCAATTATAAACGAAATATACATTATAAAGTAATTTTGTCAAAATTTATATATTTCTAATATATTTCTAATATATCGTGAAAACGAAAAACCTAATGTTAAATAAAAAGTTCTACATAAAGATATCGAATCTTAAATCTCTTAATCGATCTTTAAATAAATCTTGTCACGGTTCTAATGAATATATATATATTTTTTTTTCGATTTAATTCGCCATATTTAAAAACCATCGCGAGTAACTTCCACGCGTTTGTCGCGGGCAAGATAACTATCCCGTCGGATCTTCCATTAATTCAGAGAGTCGGACGAGTTTTGTTTCCTTTCCAACCCCTTTCTCGTCGGAGGCACCCGTTCCACTCGAACGCAGTCTAAGCATCTCTGCTCGAAATTTATTTCGCTCGAGGACGAGCACGAAAATGAAAGGTCGAGGAAGGGATGACGAAACGATAGTCTCGTGCAAGAGGGAAAGAGAGAAGGAGAGAGAGAGAGAGAGAGAGAGAGAGAGAGAGAGAGAGAGAGAGAGAGAGAAAGAGAGAATGAGCCAACGAAGAGTCATAACTTAATCAAGCATCAAGGGTTATTAAAAACTTTGCATTGGTCTCCAGGTGATTTTAATCTCGCCCCTTCGCTGACTTCTTCCTCCACCACCCATCCTCTTCCTTTCCTTCTCCTTCTCCTCCTTCTCATCTCGTCCTGATCCTTACGCGGGAAGCGTAGTAATTCAGGCTCAACTTATCCGACGAGTTATACGAATCCAGTGCGCGATGTCGCTTAAGATAACCAGGAGTTAGTGCTTCCTCGCTGAAGCAGTCTGCGCGCGGGAGAAGAGGCGAAACTACGCCGGATGACTCGTAATTAAACACAGCCGATGGATACTGGAGCCGAATGCGAGTCGACAGCGATCCTTCGACTATTCTCTCTCTCTCTCTCTCTCTCTCTTAAATTTTACACCGGAAATAGAATCGGGCGCGCTGAATTAAATTACGTTGGAGATCGCGCGCGCCCCGACGATTATTATAACAGATATCGACATCGTTAAGTTTATTATATAATCCACTTCGTGATCGAGTGATTAACATTCGATCGATCCCAATTTTACATCCTTATTTATTTACCCCGCCTAGGATATTAATAAGGGAGGAATATCACGGGCCACGAAATGACAAGATCAAAGTTGTGAGTGTAATGAGAGTAACGTACGGGATTACTTTTATTCCGACGCTGGCCGGAATGCTAATGCACGGGAAACTTCGGGCGGAAATTATTTGATTTTCTATGGAGAGTGGTTTCACGGGGAATACAAAGGGAATATAAAGTAGTTAAATTGATGAATGTGTTATTCGTACAAGGTACGAGCTTATGGGGTGAATAGATGGAATAAAACGCGGAGTGTTATTTTTCTTTTTTTTTTTTTTTTCTTCTTTTTTTTCTTTTTTTTTCTTTTTTCTTCTTTTTTCTTCTTCTTTCTCTCGCGTTACGTGTATTATATGCGGTAATGGCCATTTTGCCCGTACAGTGACATTTTATGCTTCGTACGAAAATAATGAAATCTCGCGAATTCTTTTATCCATTCCGTTTTTCGCGTAATCTTTTAATAAAACGCTTTTTAACAATTTATCCGCGCAACTTGCTCCTTTGATGACGACGGGATAACCCTAAATTCCATCTCTTTATAATTCATTGATATCACGCTCCACCAATTTTAATCGACTTTTCTAAACTTAATATACTACTGTACACGGGTTAATGTATTACGTTTAATATCATGAATGATGTAAGGACTAGATAACCGACAAACAAGAGAAGATACCTAATTATATCGAATGGAATATCGGGATGGTATATATTCAATTTAATATTTCATATTTCAACCCAAGCGCACGTATTATTACGTATTATTCAATATTTTATGGGTAATGATTAATTGAATAATGATATATATTACAAATTTCAATCAAGGAATAAAATACGCGTAATTCGAAATAAAAATTCAAAGTGTATCGTGGGATTGATCGTTGTATCGCATTATTGTTTCGACGATCGCTGAAACGAAAGAAAGAATTAAGCTTGATTTCCAATGGCAATACTTAAAAAAAAAAAAAAAAAAAAAAAAAAAAGAAAAAAAAAGTTTTCCAATCAAATTCTTTTTTCCAATTCACTTTCCTTCCCTTATAATTTCTCCCCTTCTCTCGCATCACTTTCGTCTTACACTACCGGTCCCTCGACCTTTAAGCTCCTCCGTCGGCATGAAAAGCACGAGTGATTAAGTTATAAACTTGGCAAGACGTCCGTTTGAGTGAGGAAGGGGCTTACTTCATTTATGTAATTTATAGTACTCTGCCAGTCGGCTAACTCCACGGAGCCTGAGCACTCTCCTTCTCCCTTTCTCCTTCCCCCTCCTTCCTCTCTCTCTCTCTCTCTCTCTCACTCTCACTCCATGACACAAAGGCCATGCCCTGACACCGGTAACATTTAACTACTTCCTGTTAGAGTCTACCGAGCGTGCACACAACGTCCGGACACAAGGGCCAACCCAGAAGTATTCACCGATATTATTCGTCTTTTAAAGCGTGGCCTAATATCCTGCAGGATATTACAAAGTCGTCTTCCTTTAAGAGGTATTAAAAAGTTATGACAGACTCGTTCACGGTGAAGCTCACACGTCCTTCAGTCACTTTTCGCCTGGGATAAAGTCGGCGGTATGCAGGCGGCGATATGATGTATGCGAAATATCGCATGAATTTATAATATGGCCGACACCGTGTAAAATACGGCTTCGAACGTGTACCACCTTCGTACACGGGCGAAATGAAATTACATTGTTTCATAAATTCCGTACGCGTTAAACGACTCGATGGTGCTCGTTTAACGGGTTGAAATGTAACATATAAGGTATCGTGGATGATACTATTAGAAGGGAAGTGATTCCACGTGAAAAAAAATGTATATATATATATATATATATATATATATATATATATATACATATGGAACAGAAAGTTCTTCATTTGAAGCTGAATTGAAAATTTAACGATATCATCTGTACCTCGCTAATTCCACGTTGAACACGTTCGAATCAAATTTTCAATTCGTCCGAATCGAGACATGAATAAAAAAATATTTTTGACTCACTTTCCACTGTAGATTGACAACACGTTAACTATCCAAACGAGAATTATTCAACTTCTATCTACGTGTACACGTTCACATATTTTTAAACTCGATTTTCTTCTGCGTTATTTCTAAAAATGTTTAGAATTTAACTACCGCTTCAAAATATAAAATAGGTCGGACAAGGCAAGATATATTCCCTTTTTTTATCCGGATCTATTAATAGCCCTAATTACTTTACCTCACGCTTTATTGAAACGCGTCATTTCTCACGAGTCGAGTATATATATTTCATCTTTATATCGTGCACTGGAATATCGGTGTTCCAAGATATGGACACGAGCAAACGTTTACCTTTACCATCGATAAAACTAGGATTAGGTGTATTTAGGGTCCAAATTATTGAATCACCGATTTTCAGAAGAGTGGAAGAGTAAGGTCGGCGCGGTCAGCGGTCTACTACGGGCGATCCAATAAATTTTGGGGGAAAAACCTGGGCCGCCGAGTTCGAATTTTCATAAAGGGATTTATTTCCATGGTCCAAACGTGAGGGGGGGGTCTTTCCATTCTCGCGTCGAGGAGGTCGCCAACTACTCCTCGATTGGGGGTGGGAGAGGGTTGGAGGGACGGTCAGAGGGAAAAAGTGCGTGCTCAGCCGTCCAACCCCTCGTTGGACGCCAGATGCGCTCATTTCAATAAAAAACATACCCCGAAATATCCTTTACTCCTCCCTCCCCCTCATTCCCCTATCCTCTTACCTTCCGAAACTTCCTTAAATGATCCATAAATGATCCCGCCGCTGTGAAATTATTGTAGAATCGTGCCGGTTATCCGATTATTTTCCGCTACCTTTCCGCCCTATGGAATTATAGCCGATTTTATCAATCGGGAACAGCGAATCGAATGAAAATATGTTTCGGCCAATGGCGCCTCTCCTAGGGAAAGTAATTCTTCTTTGATACATCATCGGGTTTTGTAAGATGTAGATAATGAATTTTTCCATCTGACGAAATAGATTCGAGGAGAAAAATATTATTCATCTTTCTTTTACAAATGTTTGGATATTATTGTTATATTGATTAAGTTTCATTATTCGAGTTATTTAAGAAATTTTATCTCTTGAATATCCTTGCTCTGAATTATCTTCGTTCGAAGATTCAAAAGATTCAAAAGATAAATAGTAGAGGTATTAAAATTATAATTATAATTATAAAATTATATATATTATAAAGATTCTTCAAATTTTATTTTGAAAGCTCAATCAATTCTGTTCGTCTGCACAGATAATTAATAAATTACATTATTATTATTCAAAAAAAAAAAGTAAACTTCAAAAAAATGATCAAGAAATCATCGATCACCACCGAAACGATACAAAGAAACGATACATCTTAGAAACGACGTATCCAATCACAGCGACGAAATTGAGCAAGTATTTGCGGCTTTCGTTCTAGGGTTAAATTCTCTTGACGAGAGGAAAAATGGAGCTTGATGGCTCGAAGTGGCAGGCGTTGACGGAAGAGAGCAATTCTTCCCTGTTCCACGACCATCGCCGTCCGTCTTCGTCTTCCCACCACTTCTTTCATTCTCTCTCTCTCTCTTTCTCTCTCTCGTTTCCTTGTTCTTCCCTCTTCTCCACCCCCGTCAACTCTCGAACATAATGCGACCCCGCCATTGTACCAGTGGCCATGTTAACGTTTAAAAGCCACGCTGCCGTTAAGCGCGTTTCAGAATTTTACCGTCTATTGAGAATGGTAAAAGGTTTCTTTCAAAAGCTCCGGCTGCCAGAACGATTTGAAACTTGTAAATGGATACGGCTTAAACTTTCACTACTTCTCTCTTCGTTCTATTTTTCCATCGTTCCACCATCGTTCCTCTCTGCTCTCTCTCTCTCTCTCTCTCTCTCTCTCTCTCTCTCTCTTTCTGTTGCGCATGCCGTTTAATATCCTATCTGTTAGGTAGGGACTGATTTCTATCAGCGTTTGTTTATCGTTCTTATTTATTTCCGTCGTACGATCGTCCTGGTATACACAAAATTTCAGTAGACAACGAGATAAACTTGGAATAGGTACGTATAAGACTGAGCATTACATCAAGTCGTAGTTAAAATTTTAATTACAAGCGAATTTTTACGAGTCCAATTAGATCCAATGAACGGAGAAAGTGTGTAATCCGTTTCGCGATCATTTTTTTCTTTTTTTTCGAAGAAAAATATTTGTGGAGAGGGTGGGGAGGAACGGTATTTCGTAATAGTATGGTGTGCTCTTTTATGGAGCAAGTTTCCAAGTTACGAGTTTTTTCCTCTTATTTAATCTTGGGAGGATGAAGTGCATACTTATTTCGCGTGGAGAAGTTTCATTTCGTTTAAGTTAAGCGTTGGAAATTTTTTTAGATACTTTAGATTTATTCTAGAATCGTTTTATGTGGAATTATAAGCCTTTGAATTGGGAAATCTAAGGATTGTTTATTATTAACTATATGCGTAATATTTGTTAATTATATTTGTCATTAATCATCCTCGAGGTAAGATAAATTGGAAATTAAATTTTTGGAATTTCAGTAATTTTAATTCGATGGTACGTAAAAATCCTGTAAAAACGTCTATTCGAGCAAAAATCTAATGAAATATTTCAACTTTCAAGTACTGCAGCTATAACTTGTAATAATTACGCCATTTTAGAGGATTTTTAATAGCGCGTATAAATTCAGGAATATTTACTTTGATATACATTTTTTGAAATCGTTAATCTCCGTTGAACGAGCGACGCAGTTGTTAAAGATTTAACGGCCACGACGTAATCTACGTTTTATGCATTCAGCAAAAAAATCTAAAGCATAAAAGAACTATCGTAAAGATCGTAATCTGTTATCAAATTTTCGTCCTTTCAAATTCGCGTTTCTTACATTTTCACGTCACAAAAAAAAAAATATTTAATTGTCAAAAAAAAAAAAAAGAAAAAAGAAAAAAGAAAAAAAGAAGGAAAAAAAAATTAGAAAAATATTGGAAGTCATCAAAATTTAAATTTCTCTATAGAATATTTAAAAAATTGTTATTCGCACAGAGGTTTTCTAGAGATCTACATTATTTTTAACAAATGATATATAAAAAGAAACTTAAAACTTTAAATCAACTCTAAAACTGACGATTTTTCGGAAAATCTAATATTTCCATTTGAATCTCGATCTCAAGGCAATCTCGTATAATCTCAAGCTTCGAATGTTTCAGGCGTCACGTAGTGCACACACAGCACAGATGCTTGCAGACACCGTTCACGGCGCATAGATTGTCTCTACACGTAATGTCGTTATTATTATAGATTGATGATCGTCCTAGATTATTGATTAAGCAGTTTAGTGCGTGCTACCCAATTACCGATCGGAGTGCATACCAATAAATCAAGACTACGATCTACGGGTGTGAGGCCAATTTGTACATCCCCCCTCCTCCCTCCCTAACCACCCCATCTTGCGCTAAACCTAATCGCCTCCGCGTTAAAGCGAAGATGATCAAAGTTTCTGCAACAGTACTCACGGAATCGGCCACGATAACATCGTTTCCAACCGTGTTTTCTTCAAGTCAGACGCAATAACGAACAGTGTAAACTGCAATCCTATACGAGAACCGATCGTTATCGATGGAAAGTTTGCTCGTAGATATACGCTTGTTAATTGCCTCTTTCCAAGTCCACCGGTCGAAACTGGTTACCGCCGTTCCAAGATTACCGATCTAAAAAGAAACGCGAGCAATCCGGGAGGAATCGGGAAAATTAAGATATCGCAATTTCGAAACTCGAAGAATAATTTTGTTAATAGTGACTTTTGTTAAGAGTGTTACTAGATAGTTAATAGTGACTCCCTGTCAATTAATTTTCAATATCATTTAGCCTGTTTTTGCGACAACTCGAAGAAGAATATTTCCTTTATATCGATTTAATGATAACGCAAGGATGTAAATATTATTTAACTTCTTCGACGTGAATTTTCGTGATACAGATTAATATTAGATTCTCTTTTCGCAACATTGTTACAATTACTCTCCCTGAAATTATAAATAAGATTAGAACAAACGCAATATTACCCAACAACGCGTTTAAACACACGCGACAAATTCCAACAATCAAAGCCATAAAGCACATTCTCTAAAATACTGAATACCAACGTCAAAAATAACAAACCAATTAACGATCGACCTTCGTCGCTGATGAAAAAAAAAAAAAAAAAGAAAAAAGAAAAAAGATTCCAAAAATCTCTCTGTCACAACCGTTCTCAAAAATGATTTTTCAATACGTTACACGTCCCTATCTCCGTTGAAAGAAATTTCGCGTAAAGCCGCGGAAACGAAAAATCAATTAAAGATCACTTTTTCGATTCCAATTCTCGGAAACTGTACTGCGTTCCATCATAACCGATGCGAGGTTAAATGAATAAACCGCGGATCCGATTTTGCGGCGCGTCGATCGTCACGACAGATAGAAACGTGCGCGAGATAACGAAACGATAGAGAGAGAGAGGGAGGGAGAGAGAGAGAGGGCGAGAGGGAGAGAGAGAGAAAGAGAGAGAAAGAGAGGGAGAGAGAGAAGTTTGCCCCGATCTACCATTAGTCGCCGACAGAATTTCGCAATGTTAGAATGTTTCGAAGCGCTCGTTAGCGCGCCAATCGCGAATTCGCGATCGCGAATTTCCGGTACACTTGCTGGCACGGGGTGTGACGGGCCCCCGTGGTTGGGATCCGCGCCGGATTACCGGGCCGGATGCGCTCACCCTGTTCCTCGCCAAACTTTTCGCGCGATAATGCGGCAAAAGCTGACGTTAATTTTACATGGGACACGGCCACGACGCGTAATTGTTATCGGCTCGGCGGGCGGACCGTTTTCAATTGCATTATCGGATGGTGGAGGCAGCGGCGGTGATCGTGTGTTTTTGAGAAAACTGGCGGCCGTATTTTATCGATACTGCGTGTATATACGTGTATATATATATATATATATATATATATATATATGTTACACGCGAGCGAGAAAACGGGCAGGGCAGAATGATTTATGTATTTAATTTTCACGTGGTTGCTTCGCGTGATTAAAAATTCACGTGGAAATTGGTTGAATTTCCACGTATTGAAAAATGATTGAAACGAGGTGGTAGGTAGGAGGATTTTGTTGTAGTAGTTGCGTCGGAGGTGTGAATGTGTTACGGAACGGTTAAAGTGTATTTTTATTTTCCGTGTAATTATTCGTTTCCTGCTCGCTTTTCAACGATCGATTCTCGGCTATGAGATTTTATGTATCGTGACGTAAGGAGAATTTTGTTGATGCTTCATGTGAAAATATCTTTGATGTTATGATGTTATAGTTTTGTTTGAATCGAAGACGAGTTACAATTAATTATACTTGAAGTGTTAGTTTAATTAGGGCGTCTCTGTTACACAATATTTCCATTTGATTCGAGTTTGTTATTATTGAATTCGTAGATTTGCAGATGAGATCGTTTTATAATTTATATTCCCTGTATTTCAATAGATATATTCCCTGAAAATTTTTAAGGAAACAATTTTTTTCTATCTTATTCATTGATCAAGATGTGTCGTACCTTATTCCGATAATTAATTAAAATCCTTTTAATTAAGAAAGGAAAAAAAGTTTTCATATTACAAAAGAGGATGAGAGCATTTAAGAGGGTAATAGCCATTTTTTACTGGAATCTTATTCCACTCTTTATTGGATATTTACGAAAAAGGCCAAGATATTGCTTCTCTCTATTAAACGAGAGGAATAATTTTATGCAAACAACGGCGATTCAAAAGTTTTTGAAACAAATTAGTTTTTGGACGTAGTGTGTTTGGAGCAAGTGGATTGAGACACAAGTAGTCGGACGTATCAGGTCACGATGATTTTTTTTAAGAACTTTTCAGAAAGGTCAGCCAATAACGATTATTGGCCGGCAACTTGGAGCTTATCCGGGAAGGTGGTGGCCAATAAAGGCCAGAGGAACGTTGCTAGTGACCTGAGAGAGAAAGAGAGTTAAGATATCCCTTTGTTCTACCAAATTCCATCTTATCTATAATCGATTAAAATGTTTTCTCTTTCTTCTCCATTCCAATGCATATACTTCTATTATTGACCATTATTAAAACCATTTGAGAAACGTATAATATCGTACAATCGTACCTTGTTATCTGGCACACGACATGGAATGTTTCAGAAATTGTTGTTTTTTTCTTCTTCTTCTTCTTATTTATCGAATTACTGCGAGCGAGTGAGAAATATAGAGAAAGATTTGAATTTTTCATGCAATTCACATCCGTTCCATATAATGTTCGATACAATTTGCATTGGGAGAAAAACCGTTTTCCGATGCAAATTTAAGAATCGAAAATAATCGATCGAAATCGAGCAATCGAACAAATATTTAATAACATGTCTTGCCGATATAATAAATATAATAAATTGGAACTATCGATACGTCATTAATCGCGATTCTATTAAGACCATGTTACAATATTATAATTATCGCATAATTAATCGAACGACCATGATTCTCTTATCGACAAAGTGAAAACAGGTGAATACAGTTTTGAAAATACGGCGAAATGATTCCGCAGGTACCTTCCAATTAATACGATCACGCAATCCTGTTAATACCAACATACCACGTGATGCATACCGACATAACGAATGAAATATCGAATAGAAATATCTCCGTCGAGCGATTAAAATTCATTTAAATTCGAAAATTAAATATTAAACCGTTCCATTTAACAAGATGTACACACTCCCATCCATAACTTATCAATTTTAATGTTTAATCAAATATAATTTGCGATAAGATTTTCACGTGACGATTCACCCGTAACATTAAATAATAATAATCTATAATCCTTTAAATTTACACGAACTTATAATACACATTCACATCGATCTTAAAAACCTTAAAACCTTCCACAACGATATTATTTATAATCCAAAATTGATTCGCCCTGTTCACCATATTATCAAACCTTCTACCAAAAGTTTCATTGCGGTCTCAAGTTCGGTCGAGTAACGGACATCAACTTGTTGATTTACAACATCAGCCACGAAACTGTGGTTGCTCAGAGGTGGTCCAGCTCAGTTGGCGGGGCCATCACTTTCTAATGGCGATCCTAAAACTCTCGAACACCGTTATCGTCGTCGTCGTTTCTCTCTCTCTCCCTCCTCCCCTTCCTCCCACCGATCACCGAATTCCCGTGAATCCTCTCCTCGAATACCTATCACAGAATTGTTTCCTGCCGAACTTTCGCGATTCCGATTTACGATCGATCGATCGATCGATCGATCCATCCATCCATCCGGATTCGCTTGGTGGAACAAGCCGGATAGTAAACGTAAACGATTACTCGATGGTTCCTCCCGTTCGTTTCGTTTACGGGCCGATCAAAACATCTATGAATATTTAAACGTTGCACAACAAACGTTGTACAGGGTTTCCAGGCTTTATTCCATAATCGTTCGATCCCCTCTCCTCTCCTCTCTTCCCTCCCTCCCCCTCGTCGAAACGCGCGCTCGATCGAATTAGCTTATTTTACAAGTTAATTGCAAACAAAAGCGGGAGGGATAATTGGGTTAAACGACAGCGTTATGCTAAAATCGTTGACTCGTTATTGGTGTGGGCGCTTTATGTTAACGCGGTTAACGCAGAAAAGTTGGTACAGGAGTTGGATAACACTGTGGGAACTCGTCGATTTTCCCTCTTCTTCTGTGGAAGGAGGAGGGGAGGAGGGAGGAGGGGGGGGGGGGTTCGTGGGACGCTTTGGCACGCCTAAAACTGGGACTCGGCCCGGGGATTATCAATGCTAATTAAGGCGTTAACGCGAGTTTTATACGGCAGGAAGGATGCCGCGGAGACGATGGAAAGAAGTTTCCAACCCGGCGTAGTTTAGCCCAGTTTTAAGCGGTGTCGTTCCATTATTTTATAGTATATACAGGAGGAGATGCCTTCGAAGTTACAACATCGTCGTGGCTTTCCCAACCCCTAGCCCCGATAATACCCGATAATGGAGCGGGTCGATTAATTATTTTAAACCTCCGCGCTCGCTAAAGTCAACGAGAAACTAAATTGAGTTCGAGCCGAAGATATAGCCGAACGTTGTTCCATTGAATAAAGGATAGAGTTACAATTAACTTTTCCAGTACAGTTCGATCAGTTGAGGGTAGATGATTGTTAAAATATTTCGTTTTCTTTCTTTTTTTTTTTTTTTCTTTTTCACGTAGCTAAATATTAATTCAACCTCGTGATTCATCAATTGGCGAATCTTAGCGCTTAGCCTCCACTCTTTACAGATCTTCATCACGAAATTTATTTATCTGTAATTTTTTTTATCGTTAAATATATATACATCTAAAAATTTCATTAAAATTCTTAAATGGTTCGAATTATAAATATCGATAATTGTACATCGTTTCCAGAAGAAACACGAGGGGGGAAGGATTTTCGCGCGATACGTGAATATAACAGGAGAGGCGCGCAGGAGATTTGATTAATCACAGTTAATGAGATGTAAGCTTCTTGGCCTGACTCGGCTCCTTTTTGCCGTGCAGCTGACAGACTTCATCAGAGGTACGCGGAACTGCAAACTGCACTTTACCACGTTTTGCAATTCGCTTAGCATGCAGCTCCGCATTGCCATCAACCGGGTTCCGCTTCTGTCCTGTACTTCTGTCTTCCGTCTTCTCTTCTCGAGTTTCACCCTCTCTCCACCCCCTCCCTCCTCTTCCTTCGTACATCGCGTGCAAAGCAGATTAAACGAACGAACCAAATTGAGGTACTTAAGTCATCAGAAAGCAACCTGGGCGGAGGGTCAGGGAGATAGAAAAGGAAGGGAATCGAGCGAGATGGAGTAAGATTAGACGAAACTGTGTGCTTTTAAGTCGAGCTGCTTTATGAATGGATTCGTCTGGTTTTCGAAATTTCAAATGTCTCGTCTTTGATGATCGAATAAACGATGGAAGGGATTTAAAAATTGCCAAACGAATTTGGAAAATTTTGAGTTGTAAGTTTCTCAAGATTTTTTGCTAGTTTGCTAATTGGTAAATTAACCTATTCAAAAATATTATTCGAAAGTATATAGAAATTTTATTGCTTATTAGGATATCTTTTAGAAATGGAAGTGTGAAAGACGAATTTAGAAAAATATTAATTTAATCGATATATGAAAAAGAAGTGAAATAGAAAGTTCCTTTTTCTTTTTACAGGAATAATAAGTTTTACAATTCAAATTTAAATATTTATAATAATAATATTTTGCTATAGTAAGTTGTTTTTTTTACAGAGAATAATAATCCATATCGATTAATTTATTAAAAAAAATTCTATTTAAAAAAACAGATATGCCCTTCAAATATCCACTTGCAAAAAAATCGCCCTATATTAGGACTCACCCTATACATTTATAAATATTTCATTCTTAAAAATTTGTTACACGTATAACTATTCAATGGATAACCAACTATTCAAGATGTTCCGATCGAAATCACCATCGAGCCCTTCACTTAATCATTCCAAACAATTCCATCAAGTCCTCTTCCATCTTCTTCCTCCACGCGTTTCCCTTTTACCCACCCCCACACCTGCTTCTCCACAGGAGAAACGATTAATTATAACCCTCGATCGATCGTCAACTCCCAGAATTGCGTGTCAACCAACGGAGCAACCCTTCGCCGCCCCCGCATAAAGATCGCCTCCCAATTCGAAACTTTCCACCCCTTTGTCTTTCTCCCGACTTTACATCCCGTCGCGCGGTTAAATCGCGCCACCGCCTCGAGATAAATCTCCATCTCCATCCTCCCTCTTCGCTTTCTTCGCTACAGCCTTTCGACCTTTCTTCCCTCGTCCACCGGCTCATCAGACGCCCCCCTCCTCTTCCTCCTCCTCTTCCTCCCCCTTCCCACGGTTGAAAATCGTGGCGAGCACGGCCGGGATGAGCGGCAGCCTCGGCCATTACCGTCGAGAACGTCGCCATAAGATATAATTGAACGGAATCCCTCTCTATTACGAGCGGCCATCGAGCCCTCCTCGCGCCCTTTTCTCGGCTACGCTCGTTTACCCCCGGGGGTGTCTCGAATAGGGTCGGTTCTCGAGCCTGCTCCTACCATTTTCGAGACGTTCTCTGTACGAGACTGTACCCGTGTATCGTATTTGTCAGACGCCACGGAAAAAGAGAGTCGACATTTCGTATGTAAGCCGCACCCTCTCCACCAAGCAACGAAATTGTGCCGATTTATTATCGGGCCGAAAAGTGGCCCTCCGTCGGGCGAACTATACTCGTCGTAACTCCGAGTTACCTACCCTTGATGGATATCTTTCGTATCTCTCCCCACTTTCTCTTTTCCTCTTCCCTTTCTGTTTCGGTTTCTTTTTTTTTTTTTTTTTTTTCTTTCAAGTCGTCACTACCCTTCTCCTTTCATCGATGAAGCGTAGTAACACTTCGGTGTATTTCATGTATCATTGACGATGTTCGTGGCGAAATATATATTTGGAAATATATATTTATTTCACAAAAAGTCTTCGCTTAAGATAGATATCGAATTTTTTGATTAATTTTGTAAAAATCAGTTTCTCCTGTAATTTTATTGTATGTGAAATTATCTACAACAATTGTGGATAATAAATAATCTCGAAAGTTGTTTCAGATATTTTTATATCTTATTCGTTGATTTTGTAATCATCTAAAAAAAAAGAAAATCGCAGGGAAAAGCGAAATAACAAATCACACCTTCTTGAACTGAGGATTAAAAACGAATTAATCCCTAATAAAATGCGAGAGAAATCGTTAATAAAATTATTCCCACGCCCTCTCCAAGTGTCTTGCTCGACGATCCATTCATCTCGCAATCGAATATCTCCAGAGAACAAAAGCGCAAACTCGATGAACTCGAGGAGAAGGATGACAAACGGCAGGCAAGAAAGGAGACCGATTCGAACGAGTTCGCAG
Organism: Apis laboriosa; assembly: GCF_014066325.1. Taxonomy (NCBI): domain Eukaryota; kingdom Metazoa; phylum Arthropoda; class Insecta; order Hymenoptera; family Apidae; genus Apis; species Apis laboriosa. The sequence continues at coordinate 3,047,233 of NW_025221207.1, forward strand.
AAATATCATCCCCGTTCCGTTTGCCGCCAGTATTCCCATTGTACAGCGTTGATTATGAGCAATAATGAGACATCCCGGTCCCTTAATCAAGCCGGTGAGGGCCGACGTCTTCGAGTCGTCGAATCTCGAGCGCGATTCTCGATTCGCCCCCGAAATAATGAGTCTCGCAATCAGCGCCCGTGGAAATGTTTACGCTGCAATTACTGGCGGCACCGGAGTCAGCTGGCGAGGAACGCCTATGCGCCCAACACTACATATGTATGGAAAACGGCGCCTATATACACCCAAAGGCTTTCAAGCCTCGTACTTGGGATAAATTGAACGGCCAAGGGGCAAAGAAGAATTCGTTTCGGTTGTTTCCAACCTTTTCCAGCTTCGAACGGATTCGACTGTAACGATTGTAATAATGATTGCAGGCCAAGAGACTGCGCGGTTTCCATGTTCTTGAATTTTTAATGGAACCTTCGGGATTGCACGGTTGTTAATTTTCATGGTTCCTCTCTTTCTTTGAGGATCGGGTTTGAGCGTGAGAGATAAAAAGAGAAAACTGTATTTTCACTATATGTGATTTTTCAAATCTTTCCTGAAGGCTGCTGAAATTTGTCGAATTTCGATCGATAATAACGTGAGATAAAAGATTTAGATTGGATTAAGAAGAAGAAAATCTGTCGAAAGTAACAAACTAATAATCCCTTAATTATTAGATAGAGACAGATTCAATCTCGTTCTTATCGATTAATAAAGTGAATGAGAGCGATATATCATAACGACACACAACAAATTTCTTTTGTCAATTTTTTATCACTCGTTCGCAATCGAAGGAAATTCCAAACACGTATCACCGAAATCTTGGAAAACAATCCAACACATCTCGATTCATATTACTTAAAAAAGTTCCAAGAGCAAGTCAAGAACCGGTGCTTCCGATAAATCATCGACGCGCGGCGAGAATTAAAAGGAAGGAGGGAGGGGGTTGGCGCGCATCTTCCGCTCCATAAATCGCGCGATTCCCGATAAAACAACGGGGCTGCTCCCCGAGAAGTTTCACGATAGTTCTCGAGCCCGAAGCTTTTCTCGCGAGAAAATCGACGACGCCAACTTTTCCACCTTTCCCAAGGATCTCCATAAAAGAGGAGAGGATATAGACGAAAATCAGCGGAGTATCTTCTCCGCTCAGATTCGTAAGATCGTAAACCCCTCCCCCTCCGACCTCCTCGTGCCTCTTTATCGCGCCAATCGTTCCCACCCTTTCCTTCCCTACACTTTCGTTCTCTCCATCACGGTTCCCTATCGGGACGACAGCAAAAGTTTTATTATGAAACAATAAAATATGTGAGAATCCAAGTTAACCGAACGAGCCCAGCATCGGCCATCTTTGATTTACAACTCGAGTTTTATATCGTATTGGGAGGGGAAGGAGCGACGGTCCAATCTTCCGATCTTCGGGTAACGGGTTCGCGTCTCGCGTCTCATTTCACGTTAAAAAGTTGAAACGTTTCGTTCGACGTNAAATATGTGAGAATCCAAGTTAACCGAACGAGCATCGGCCATCTTTGATTTACAACCCGAGTTTTATATCGTATTGGAAGGGGAAGGAGGGACGGTCCAATCTTCCGATCTTCGGGTAACGGGTTCGCGTCTCGCGTCTCATTTCACGTTAAAAAGTTGAAACGTTTCGTTCGACGTTTCGCCCGACGATTTTGTCGACATTGTGGTCACGAGGGCAGGCAGCGAAGAAAAGTGGAACGCCAAGAGTTTCGCCTTAACTGGGCTATCCCTGTTTCATTATCTTTCTCTTGAAATCGTCTCGTGTTACGATCGAGTACGGGATCTCGCGTCAAGTTTTCAGTTTTCGGGGAATTCTCTCTCTCGTTGAGAGGCGAAGAGGGGAGGGGGAAGGGATCGGATTTCTTGCAATTTTCATACGAGTTCTTCGAGAGGCGGTTATCTGTTAACTGTTAATTGTCAATCAACGGGAATCGCGGAACCTACGCTGGTTTCCAAGAGAGTAATTTAATTTCCGGGCTCGAGAAGTTAGGAAAGTTGGCGGAGTTGGCGAACGCCGACGCAGTTTATTTCCATCGAATTAATCCTTTGGCTTCTGATTTCTGTGGATATTTTATGTCTTTTCTTGCGGATCCAATATCTTGATAGATATTGGAACGAGAGAGAGAGAGAGAGAGAGAAAGAAAATGTAATTTATAATCTTGAATAATTTTTAATGTTTTCCAAAATATGAGATTGATTTCGTTTCTCTGAAATTTGCTTCTGATTTAACAATAATAAATGGAAATATAATTTTAAACATTTCAAAAAAAGTTATCATAAAATAATTGCTAAGAAAAGTTTATAAAATCGGGTAGAAATTATCTTAAATATGTTCATATAATAGAATTTTATACAAGAGTGAGCAAATTGTCGATTGTTTATTCTCAATTTTACAAAAAGCAAAAACTTTCTGGAAAAAAACAAATAGAATAAAATTCTATCGGAATTAATTATCCAAAAGCTTTCGCAGTCCTTTAACCAATGAAACGAAAAGAGCAACTTAACCCAATTCTGATAGTAACGTACATTACTACTACCAGAAACTCTTTCGACGATCCCAAAAGTGGAGCTCGATAAAAGCTACTATAAAGTTGCAATTCGAAAAAGAAAAGAAAAAAAAAAAAAAAAAAAAAAGGAAAGAAAGAAACAAAGAGAAAAGAAAAATAACACAAAATCCGATCAATGTTTCCCCCCAACCATCAACCAACTCCCTCCCTTCTCCTCTTTCCAAATGCAAACCGGGATAAATTAAATCACAAATTCTTTTCCATTCTCATTCAATTTCCCGAGTCGAAGTAAAACATTAACATCCGAGCTGAAAATGGGGGAAACGCGCGACGACCCGAAGTGATTGATCGTCTCAAGCTCGGTTCATCAGATTTATCGGCGGGGCTATCGACGAGGTATGCGTGTTTTCTTGCAGCATCACGAGATTGCCGGCGTACTTTACCGCCCCTCGTCCCCCCGTCCCCCATCCACCGGTCTTTTCTCTCGTCCAGACATTACCAAGCTCTTCGTGTAGCGAAAAACATTCGCCGATTTTCACCGAGCGAATTGCGAATCGAACGTAGCGTCATATAACTCGATTACGCCGTATAGAAGGGATGGTAAGAAAGAGGAAGCGAGGGATGAACAAGGGACGAAAAGGGTGAGGGAAGGAAAAGAAAGCCGAGCACCGAGTTCAATTATCGGTCGATGGTGGCGAAGGATTTCTTTTCTTCTCGTTTCTTCTCCCAATCTTTCTCTCTTTCTTTTTCTTCTTCTCCTCTCTTTTTTCTCTCTGATCCTTTTCCTCTGCGGAAAAGGAGGCTGGATTCGAAGATCGTCGGGCCTATGTATCGGGAGAAAGGTAGTAATTTTGAGAAACGATGCGAATCCTTTTCTTTTTTTTTTTTTTTTNTTTTTTTTTTTTTTTTGTTTTTTAATTGGTAATTAAATAAATCTTTCGATTCTTGAATTTTCAAGGGAAGGGAAGGGAAGGCAATTTGAAGGAACGGTTTATAAATGTTTTTAATGAATAAAGCTACGAGGAAAATCAAGCTTTTAGAGGAATCTTAATTATGAAAGAACAGGATTGAGTCGATGTACGTATATACATATACGTGTGAAATATTCAACGATGAGTGAGCTTGAGAGAAATGTAATGTAGATTTGCTCTTAATGAAGTCATTAAATATTTGATCGAGGGAAATGTCATTAAGCTCGCTGTAATTTGATCTTCCGGAGTTTGTGAATAATAATTCCGTTGGGTAGAGGCAGGAAGAGTGAGAATTGAAAATGATACTTGAAAAATGTAATCTAAATTTTAACTCAAGCCTTGAATTCTTCACGTGTCAGGTGGAAATGATTCAGAAAGTTTCGTCTACTATCACCTCGCAAAGAAATCGAAACCCGACAATTGGTGGATTAGAACGCGAAAAAGAAAAAGAAGGAAAGAAAAGATATTACATAAATCTTTCTTCTTGTACTACGGCGAAAAGAAATCGTGGAAACGAGTAATGATCGTGTGCCGAGATTCGGTGATGGAAGAAAAGAAATATAACGTGCGTGAGAGCGATGAGGAGGAGACGAGACGGGGTGAGGCCAAGTCCATAGGGGATTTCGAACGTAATAGAGGCGGATACTGTAACGGCACGCATTATTCTCGTTACGGGACCGAGGCTGAGGTTTATGGCGTGGATGGTTATAGTCCGTGATAGCGGTTTATACCCCCACGTCGCCCGCTTTCCACAGCCTTTCCAAAGTCGACCGATGCCGCGAGTTAACTCCCCTCCTTCTCCTCGCCATCAAACCCGCTCCAAGATTTCTTCCTGCCCCTTCCTGTTTCCTTTTTTTTTGTCGTCTCCGCCTGTTCATCGTCATTTTTCCCGTGTTATCGCCGTGCGACTGCTGCAAGTCATAGGGACAGTCCCTTCCACCACTACGTGTCACAATAAAACGAAGGACTATCGACCGTTACCCGCAGCGGATCCCCACACGAGCGTCGCTCAATGCGTTTCGTCCAACGTAATCGGGAGGGGGTGTACGATTTTTCTCTCCTTCCTTCTCCTCCTCCTCCTCCTCTTTCTCTCTCTCTCTCCCCTGTCATTTTATTACCGGTCGGAGGTAAATCGTTGGGAAAGTTATCTGCCCGATCCCGTGCTGCGCTATCATATCGATTTACGAGTGGGAGAAGTCGTAGTGAATCGTTGGACGGCCTTAAAAAGGAATTCTTCCAACGCGTTTCGTTGATCGTTTCGTCGCACGATTGATCGGTGCGTATTCGAATACAGAATGATCGAAGAATTGAGTAAGGAATTCGTGTTTTAATTCATTTTATCCACTTTGCATCGAGATTTTCGAATTTTCCATAATGGATAATTCTTGTAAATTTATCATATTATTTACAGAAATACGTAAGATTGGTTACATTACGATAATTTAATCATACATCAAGATTCGATAAAATTGATAGCGAACAACGATCGAATTTACGACGAATATAGCGTGAAAATGGGGAGATCCCGGTGTAACGTCGTTATTATTCGCGATCATTCGCATTCGCGAGACTAATACCCGCCTCGTATATCACGTAATTTACGTTATCAATTGGAACACGGCTCCGTGGAACACCCCCTCCCCCCTCCACACTTTCCAATGGCGGCGGTACACAGAGAGGGTGTCGTTGATAATTTTTTTTTTTTTTTCAGCTTCCGTAATTTCCGTGCACAGGCGCGCCGATAAAACGGTCGTACATATTAAAGAATTATAGGGAGTATCGAATAATAAAAGCGCGCGCGCCTAAGCACCCCCGACCGATTATTAATTACCCCTCCCGGGCTGCGACCACGTCCAACGGGCTAGATTACACGGTGTGCTGCCCCCCCCTCCCTCCACGATGATAAATCAACGTTGCCAATGGCCGACGTTGTTTTTCCACCCATCGAGAACGATTAAAACCACGGGGGAGGGGGGATTATGATCGGTACCGTTACCGGATATAACCGGAATACGCATATAATTCCCGTGATCGCACGGGATTTCTCCCAAGATATTCGAAACGGAAGGATCGATGCTAAGGTTAACGAAACGCATTGTCGATCCTCTCTCTCTCTCTCTCTCTCTCTCTCTCTCTCTGTCTCCCTCTGTCTCTTGTAAGCATCTTCCTACCAGCATCATTGTAACAGCCCGTAGGGCGGCATTACATTAGGCCATAGTGGCCGCAGTAATCTCAGCTATGTGTATCCATTTAGCTCCGGGCACATAGTACGGCCTATCCAGTGTAATCCGAGCTTAATTGCCCGCCGAATCAATGCCATCCCCCGTATCCGCCTCCTCCTCCTCCTCCTCCTTCCCTTTTGGCCCTCTTAGTGCTGCTACCTGGACGCCGGTACTTATTACGCATTGTGCGTCGGTTATATTATGTGTGCGGCGATCAAATGGGGATGGTACAACCGGATGGATACGAATGGAAGGAAAGGGTATTTTCGAGGGTTAAGGAGAATTGATGGGCGTGAACGATTGACACGAAGGGAAGAACGTTTTAGCGTGGTTAATTGTTGTTGTTGTAGGGCGCGTGGGGTGCTTAGGTTGTTTCGAGAAGAAACAAGGGTGGAGAGGCAGTTTAAAAAAATGTATTTGAGATAGGAAAATGGGAAATGGAAATCTGTTTATTGCGCGCGAGGTATTTAGACGAGGGATATTTTGTAGTGGAGAACAATTGTAGAAAGATTCTCATCGTACTCGGCGTATTGAAAGAGATTGATGTTTGAGAAGGTTGATGCTATACTTTGAATAAATGTGACAGGGGGATATAAAATATGAGAAACAAATGATCGGGAAGATTTATGTATATCTGAGTTTCAATAACGTACCATAAGGTGATTAATCTTCATCCATTTTCAATTCTTGAAATACGTGAAATACCATGTTGGTTATAATTTTAATCCTTCGTTTAAAGAGAAATCATTTGACATAACAACACGAATTTTCCCTAAAATTTTGCCACTTACTTAACGAATGAGAAATTAGAAAAAAAAAAAAAATAAAAATCACATGAGTCTTACCACACGAAGAAGAAGATCTCTCCACCGATACTTGTTGAAACAAATGGAAACAACACCTGTTGCAGTAATTAATACGGAGTTTTATCAAGACGGGGTAACATTTTTACGGAGCGGCTTATATAATTGCGCTCGCCCTATGCTCGGCAAGTTTATTAGCAGGGAAGGCGGTCGCTGATTAAAAACGTGGCTTAAGGTGACGTTAAGGATGGTCGTTAACGTCTCCGTTGATGTACTCGGGAAGCACGAACGAAGATGGTAACAACCCCTTTGGGTGATACGATCCTTTAAGCACGATAATACCAAGAGATGAGCTATCCAACGTACCTGGGGGAAATTATCGAATACGTACTCGATGATGGGATAAATCTCATCCGTGCAATCGAATACGGATATCGATAGCGAATTAAATCGCGATCTATTCCGCTCGATCGAAATATAATATCCTGAGAACGATACGCGTATTGGAAAACGATATAGATATATTTACCAATTGTTCCAATAGAAATAATACTTCAACACAAATTTTAGACCGATAAATCTTTATACGTTCTCTCATTATCATCGATCTTGAGTTTCTTTTTTTTTTCTTCTTCTTCTTCTTACAATTCAAGAATATAATTTATCAGCGACCTGTAATAAAATTTCTTTAATAACATTGTTCAATGATAAGAGATGTACATATATCTCTATTCTCTTCTTTTCATTTTCCAAACTCATCTGGAAAGAAGACAAAGAGAGTACGTGAAAATATCCTCCATATCCTCTTCTCGTTTCGATTCAACCAGCGTCAATAACATCCCCGTTAAATCGTTCCCCGTAAAAATCGCACAAAAGGAAAGTAACAATCTCGTTCTCCAAATATGGATAATAAATTCCAACCACGGCCACGCGATGGAGAGAGAAACCTTTCGGAAACTTGACCTTACACGCGGTCAAGTTTTTCGCGGAAAAGTTGGTAGTCCTGGAGGAGCGTTTACAGGCGTAGTCCCGGCTTTATCGCTCGTAAAACGAAGGAAATGAATAAAACCGCCAGTAAAAGGCGAGGGCTGTGTACACTCGTGTACCTTCTCTTCATCGTTTCTGGTTTGTCATAGCTTGGCGAGCATCGTTCGCCGCGAGCCCACGTGGAATTCTTAAACGTCCATAAACGATAAATAAGTGTCGTTAAAAGAAAAACGGACGCAACACGAACACGTCGCGTCGAAAATTCCGCGCAGAAACCTAAAAGAAGCGGCAAGGATGTAACGTTCAACGAGTGTTGCGATATATTTCCGCGCTCCGTTATGTGTTCGACGATAGGATCGGTCGTTAACTTTACAATCGTTCAATCTAAATACAAATAATCCCGGTCGCGCGGTTATTTCGCTATTTTCGTTATTTGTTGACAATTATATTTCGCGTTTTGAATATTTGATTTATGGAAACGGGCAAACAAAAATGGTTCCGGCACACAGAAGCCGGGAAATAGCAGAGTTGGAAAAAAACTGAACGGAAAAAACTGAACAAACCGCGATTAACCAAAGAATAAACGGTTGTCGCCGATATTTCGCGATATTTGTGATTCCCTATTTGAAAAGAATGGAGAAATTTTCTATGACGTACAATTGAATTTAACAATTTTTCATCATAACGTTATTTTATAAACAACGTGCACACAAGAATGAAAATTACAAGCTCGATATAATAACCGTTTAAAATTACAAATCGTTCCGATTAAAATTTTAAGAATTATATTTATCAAATGATCAATTTATTATTATTATAAAATCATAGGATATATCTTTGAGACAATTAATTTCCAATAACAGTTGAACGCTTCAAAGACAAACGCTTTGACAAATCGGATCGTTCACGTGATTCAGGACAATTTCTTATTTACAAAAATGAAATAAACCATATCCTATATATCCTAACAATTTCCAATAATTCGTAATTAACCAATCGCACCAAAAAAAATTCACCAACGAAATTCCACCTGAAATTCAATCGAAACGCAAGTTAATCAAAGAATAAACGAATCTATATATATATATACCGGCAAAGGTGTATTACCATCGATTGATTTACCGAGGCCTATACGATGGTCGTCCGCCACTTCGGGGATGCTTTCAATTAACCCTGCTGGCGCAGCCAGTGACGGACGAACTGGAATTCCACCCGTTTCTTGCCTCACCTTGACAAATGGCTCTCCACCAATCAACCCCTACCACCTCTCGCCTCCTCTTCACCCTCAAGAGGAAGGGGTCGCGTTCGAGGCACCGCGTACCAACGCAATATCGTCTCTGCGTAACACCGTGTGGCGAATCCTCCCTCCCTCCCTCCCTGGCGCAAATGCGCCTCTCCTCTCATCTCGAGTTTTTTTCACGTTTTAAAATCGTGTCGAAGCTATTTCTCTCTCCCTTCCTCTCTCTCTCTCTCTATCTCTCTCCGTCTCTTTTCCCCTGCGAATTGGTATTCGCACCCGTGCACCGGCGAGAGTATTCGCTAATTAGCGACATTCATTCGTCACCGCTGACAGACGGAGTGATTACGTCGTCTGCTGGAATCAGCGCGATTGGGCACGACCAATCTGTCCGTTTCTCGCTGCGAAAAAAAAAAAAAAAAAAAAAAAGAAAAGAGAAATAATAATTGCTTGGCTACTGTTAACCCTTCTAATTAATTTTCCTTCTCGACGAATTTTTGTCACGGTGAATGGGGCGTGATCCAGAACCTTTGGAGTGACCTCGAGGAGGAGAAAGAAGGGGGGGGAGAAATAGAGGATGGCATTATGTTATATTCCCTTTGATCCTTCAATTTGTCGAACGTTGAATCAACGGCTGATTGATCAACCGGGCTTGTTTGAGTCGAGACGATTTAAAGTAAAATGTTTATTTCCCGAAATTTGCCTTGCAATTGATATTTTTTTGAAAGGGGAGAAATTGGAATGAATGCTTCGAAGGGTTTATTTTCTAATGTGGAAATCGGATCTTGGAATCCGAACGAGTTCAATTTAATTTTTAGAGTAAGCTCGATCTAGGTTGAAGATAGAGAGGTTGAGGGGATTTCTTATTTTTGACGGTTGAGAAATAATCTCCTCGCGTGGATGAAGTGAATAATTACTTGCTAAGACCTTCACAGGTGGATGGGTAACGTGATTAACCTATATTCTTCGTATCTCATGACTGTGTGTCGCGTATTAGGGGTAACTACCAAGTCGAGATTACTTCCTTTTGTACGATATTCTTCTATCTTTTACGCTTTTATAGTCTTTGCTTTGTGCGAATTACATGACAGAATCACTTGTGTTTTTTTTTTTTTTGTTCGTATAAAGCTCGGTAGAATTTTTTCAAGCTTTAGACAAGAGAAGAAAGTATATCTTATATTAATCACCTAATTATACTTTCTAAAGAGATTTTGCGATGCTTTAATAAAAAAAATTCAAATTTCAATGTATAAATTATAGTCATAACATAATTAATACTTCGATTCGATATAATTTCACAATTTTCTTTTTAACAATTCGAATATTCAAATATTAAAAAATTCCAAACGTAGTTGTTTGTTGTTCCATTTCACGGAAAATTTCAAAATTTCAAAAAAGTTACAAGGAGTTACAACTCCACCGATATCAGTAAGATCAAGTACACCCTGTTAAATCGCTTGCTCGCTTGCTGGCAACAAATTAAAAACGAGGGAAAACGAACGAACCGATGCAAAAGGGTGGTCGCTCTCGCGAGGGTGTTCAATATTAACCGATATCAACCGCGTGGAAATATTTGTCGTGCGGATTACACGGGTTGGCTGTTGCATCGTTGCAGCCGTCACACATCTTCAGACGTCGGAATTATTCATGGCTACGAAGGAGAAACAGTCCCCGTGAGCAGCGGTCTACACGTGACTGAAATGCTCAGCCAAATTGAAATTCGGTCGTGCCACCTTCGTGTCGCAAATCTGGAACACGTATAGGTAGAACACACGCACGTAGAAATAGGCCATACTGTTTCTGTTCTATGTGCAACGCGATCGCGATGCATCCGATGAAGCTCATTTAACGAAACGACGAGATGTCAACGATTAAATATCAATCACGCGAATTGGTCGTATCATTGCTCGATACGAATTTTTAACACTTCGATAACGATCTATAAATCTCGATAGATCTAAGTTCAGAGTGAAGCGGAATTATGTGGAATTATTTTTTTTCTTTTTTTTTATGGATGATGCGAAAAACTTATGAGATCTCTGATTTTTCTCGGTTGTTCTTGGAACGATCAAAGTTTGTTCTTTCGACGCTTCGAAAGATTGTTTAATTCGAATGAATATAGAAACGAGGAAAAATTTGGAGATTGGCAATTTCTGGAATAAGGGTGGATTTTTTTTTTACAGAAATAAGCGACACGTTTCGAGACACGTTTCGCCGAGGAGAATATTTTAAAACGAGTTACCGTGTCAGAACGAAATGATTAAATCGGCGAGAAACGTAAGATGGTTTCTGCCGGGCGGCAGGGGAACGTTTTAGGGTGGCACGAGTGGCAAGCTGTCAGGAAATTAACATTTTTTTCCATGCATAAAAGCCGCGGAAGTTAGCAGCTCAAAGGAGCGGAAAAGCCGTCGTTGATGCCACTTGTCGTCGACGCCGGTGTCGTTCCTGACGTCGATGATGCTCATTTTTGCTGGTGTGACGTCCTTAAAAACCCACACAACAATCGGCTCGTTTCGTTCACCCTCGTGTTTGAAATTCTACGTGATATATATATATATAAAAGAAAAAAAAGGAGAGAGAAAAAATGGAAAGAATATATTGCTCAAAAAAATTGAAACAAATTCGTTTAAAAAAAAAAGAACGTTCATCCGCCATTTCCATCGTTTTTCGATCTTCCGACACGTAATCATACAACATCGTTCGATATTCGCGATCTCTTCGACGATTTTTTTTTTTTTTTGTTTCATTCAATTCAACGAAAGATACATATTTTACAACGAATCGAATTTTCGATCGCAAGAAATTAATATCTCTTTCATCGGCAATTAATTTGATTTAATGCTCGGTTCCACTGTTACGCGAAAATTCGACAATAGGTTGCATACGTAGATCGCCCCGCTAACGATGCGAAAGTTAAACCGCTTTAACCGTTTTCGAAAAAGTTCGAGAAACGAGCAACCAGGGGGGAGAGGGGAAAGGGGATAGATTGGTTCGGTTGTGCGCTATAAATGCCTCGCATAATAGCATTGTTCGCGTCTTTTATAATTATATCGCGCGTTCAATAAGCGATAATGCGATTTCGATAAGCGGCCATCGTATCCGATTTCTATTAGTTCTTCCAACTAATTCCTAAATCGAACTTGCATAATTGAATGTTTTGCGTAATAAGCGTTTCCCTTTTTGCGCCTCGAAATCGATAATATCGCGATTAAGGGCCGTATACGGCATACGTTACGTTCGGGTAATAATTTGAGATTTTAGCGAGCGATAAGTGATATTTGAATCGAATGTAAATGGTAATATAATAGTAGAGTAATGAATATGTATGAGAACGTGTACCGGAGATTTTCTTATTACCTCACGAAATTCCTTCAAGATAATCGAATTTCGAAAAAATTTCCAAGTTAAAAGTCTTCTTTTTTTAAATTTCTAAAACGCAATTCAACTCAAATTCAAATCCTCGATCTCGCAATCTCAGAACGATTGTCAATAATAAATACGTACGATCGATCCCGTGAAATAGCATTCCCATCTATCCTCTCGTACCAACCTCGATAAGCTCGACTAATCCACAGATTTATTCATATCCGTAGAGATTCCTCGAAAGCAAAACGCAAAATTCACGCGTTGCCCCGCCAATACTCCGTACTCGAGAGCCTCGAAACTCTCCAACTCTTCGCCAAAAGAAAAAGAAAAAGAAAAAGAAAAAGAAAAAGAAAAAGAAAAAGAAAAGAAAAAGAAAAGAAAAAGAAAGGGCAGAAAACTCAGGGACTGTTCTCTTCTCGTGAGAAAAGGCCTGAAGCTGTCCAGATGACATAAACCGGAGGGATGGAGATCGGACAGTATTTCGCCTTGTTCTCGGAACCATTTCCGCCTTGAGAGGAAGGACGCGGCATACGGAAACGTGGGGAGGAAAGGAGATAGAGAGAGGGAGAGAGAGAGGATGGTGGGAGCACGTTCGATCGTGTTTCCTAACCGTGGCACCTCCAGATCCCAGGGATTATGCGGAGCTGACACGAGACGTTACTATACGGCTCGGCTGGCGATATACGTGGAACCGACTTGAAGGACACTTCAGCGAACGGTACACGCCGCTAAATCCTACCAGGATCCCTGGGCCGTGCCCAAAAACCTTTGGATCCCTACACAGGGCGTACAGCGGGAAGAGGTCCATTCGGCAACTGTACGAAACCGTTGTTTAAGTGGCTTAGAGTAAGTACCGGTAGAGAATATCTCTTGCCCCCTTTTAGCTAATTACTTTTATACGATTCACCCTCCACCTCCTTCGACTTTTTAATCGGAATCGAGAAAAATTCCGCGGAATAACGCACCTCTCGCGATTGCTAATTGACTGATCTTTTGGATCGTCTTTTATTTTTTTTTGAAAGAAAGCGAAACGAAGGAGGTGGATTTAAATCGAATTAAATTTTCAAGATGGTTTGATTTGAGATTTAAATAGATGAACGATATTTAATTGGAAAAAATTTTAAGGAAAAAGACAGATGATAGAGATTTAAATGATAACGTTTCTATTTATTTTTGGATATTTAATTAATTAATCGATTTTTTAATTTTTCAAATTACGAGTTGTCTTTCTTTTTTTTTTTAATATTCGCGAGTCAGATCGAATTTCTTTTCCGCATCGATTTCCTAGCTATAAGTAGAAAAATGCAATCGCGTAATTCGTCCTACTTACCCGACACGCTTTTGGTTACGTACGAAACGATAAAATTCCTTGTCTTCCTCCAACGTAGACCACAATAAATTGCGCTTAACGCTCGTGACGTCAAAGTGGATTTTATAGTAGACGACGAATACTATCCAAGCTCTTCCACGTTTCCAAACATTTAACCAAAACGATGAAAATCGAAGGGACGACCAATTTATGCATTTTAACTCCTCCTCGAAATCATTTAATGTTAAAATGTGTTTCCACGAATTTATAATTTTTCTCTACAAATAGCCTCGTAGTTCTATCTACATTAAAAAAAAAAAAAACATTCCATATACGAATAATTGTCGACAAAATAATCGAAAGCTTTGAAGGATTAAAGCTTGGCTGTGTGAAAATTCTGTCAAAATCCTCTTTTAACCTCGTTTCGCCTAACGGCGAAATGTATCGTTTTCGAGGAACAGGGGAATAAAGAAAATAAGAAACGAAGGATAGAGTTATTCCATGAATGCATGAGCAGCCTTCTTCTTTCGAAATCCGCTTCGAGCTTGGTACGTAACTACGCGGCACCTGACACGTTCCAATTCGCCGTCACCGATCTGACAACTCCAACGCGAAAACGTTTCAATCGGCACCCTTATTCGCGCGAGGGTTGGAAAACATCCGCGCTTCCTCCACGAATATTCGAAGAAAGGGGAAGGGAAGGGGTTGAAAGGTGAAATGGAAATCACCTCCGGTCCGCGGCAACGTTTCGACGAGTGGGAAGGTGGTTTGAACAAACAACTTGTTATACGCCCGCCGCATATCTATGGGAACAAAGGAACCTCGAGGAAGCTTGCTCGGGGACGAGTGTTTGGCTTCTTTCGAGTGCAACCACGAAATTCGATTCGGTTCATGATTTCAAAGCGTGATCATAAGCTATTTGATGTGCCTGCATCCCTTTTCCGAGGGAAAACGAAGGAAACGAAGGTTTCCATCCGTGATCGTGTTCGAGGTATCATTGGTATTTGAAGTACTTTTCCCGTTCTGTTCTTGATAGTTTATTTGGATATTTGGAAAATTTGTGTCACGACAATTGATACAATTGTCTTATCGTTATTGATAAAAATTATTTAATAGCATTAAATAATATTTAAAAGTTCGTAGAAGCTATTTAAAAGGATAAATTTAAAAGAATTTATATTGTACTTTTTAATTAAATTATTAAAACAGTTGTCGAAAAACTTGATTTGAAAGAATACGTACAATTTATTTTGCTTATGCAATTAAGATTTTCACGGCTTATATAAAAATAAAATGAAGATACAATCAAATGAAAATTTCAATCTTAGTTTAAGTAGAATGCCTCCTTATATGAACGGACATAGGCGCTCGAGATTGAAACTTGATGGAATATTAATTTTTCTGCTCCTAAATATTCATTTCATTAACAGTAAAATGTTTCAGCAAACGAATACTTTATTTCTCGAATTTCAATTATTCATTTTATCGTATATACGATTTCCCCGTATTGATTCAATTTGTGTTATGAATGTGTTCATAATATCTCGACGAAGGATACGCGATTCGTGATTTAAGAGAAGTTTTCTTTTTTTTTTTTTTTTTTTCCACAACGGTGAAACACTGGCAGAGTTTGGCAACCTTTTCTCTCATAACGGACCACGTTCGCGGCCGTTCACGGAGCATTAAGCGGATCATTCAACAGCTGGCACTGGCGTCGGATAATTTATATCCCGGTATACCAAGATGAAGTCTACGGCAACGATGCGAATGAAAATTAATGAATTTTAATTAACGCAACAATATGGAAATCGGATGTGGAAAATACCGAATTCCTACCGACTAGCTGTCGTCCTTAAATTTGGCGCAATAACGTATTTATATCAGTTTCAACAATTTGCGTCACAGTATTCGTTTCAATAATACAACAAATATCTACGAAAATAGATAGAAATAGATCGTTCGTTGGTTATTATTTATAAACGTTCGTCCATATACTTCAAAGGATAAGACTTGGAAAAAACTTCTAAACTCTACAATGAAAAATATAAATACAAAAAAATTGAAGAGTGAAGTATAAATGATCCTTGTCTATTTTTTACTCTTCCTTTCTTTTTTTTTAACGAAAAGTGACAAACTTTTCGATGTGTTCAAATAAAAGAAAATATTTATTTAAAATATAAACGATTAAATTTCATTTCCAATAGTAAAATTTCTTTTACGCGTTTTAAGTGTTAACAGCGAACGACGTGCTCGTTTAACAAGATTAATTCTAATAAAAAAAAAAAAAAGAATAAATAAATAAAATAAAATGTCGATAAAAGTTATTTTTTCGAAACAAATCAATTAGCCGACAAATTGGGTCACATTTCATAATATCGACATCATCGTGTCGATTATAAAAACTCGATTATAACTGTCAGACCTCGTTACTCGTTTATAAAGTGGAATTTACAGAATCAAAAATTTACGTCACGCGACAGAGAAGATTCATACGGAATCGGATTCGAAAAAAAAATTTCGCATATAAAATAAATATTGTTCAACAACGGCCAGACGACTATCAAAGCTATCAAAGTTAAGGATTATTTAATCGTAGCGTGACAATTGGACGATACAGATTCACCTATTCAATGTCTCATGAGTCTATCAAACGAAATGACGTCTGTATCGTTGGAGTGAGTGTTGGTAATCGGTCCCGGTATCACGGGCCAATCCAACGTCATTTAATATGTTTGTCGTGCAAGGGGAGCGAACGCGCCGCTCTCAGTTATGGTTTGTATGCGAATTACAGTCGGGGGATAATGCGAGTAGTCAGCTGTTACGGCAACCCTCGCTTTATTGTACAGAGCATGGCGGGTGCACGTTCCACGATAGGATAAACAATACCCCAGAGCTCGATGAAGGCGCCCCTTTTGATAAGCGAATCCGCGATAAAGATTCATTACGGTCCTTTTCGTTTTCTTTATCTCGTATTCTCGCTTTCCCCCTCCCTTATCTCTTTTTTCTTTTTTTATTTCCTCACCCTTCATTGCTTATTTCTTCGATACGTATCTTGAGGCTAAGAGCGTTCAAGGCGAAATTATTCCTCGACGTGATATTTTTTTTTTAAAGTTTCGCTTTTGTCTTTCGTTTCGTTATTAAAATAAAACGTGGAAATATTTATTATTATTAAACATTCGATTTTATTTTCTTCTTTTCGAAACATTTTATTCCCTTCCACCCCTTTATTGACATTCGCTTCAAGAGAATCCTCGCCCTTCCCTTCAATCCGCGAACCCGTCACTATCGCGCCGGAAATTCGAGCATTACAAAAACAGGCTTTCTTGGGGGCGTGAACGCTATTTCCGCTCGGCTGCCGGAAGCTAAGACGGAGAACAAGAGAAGTCGACAGAACGGCCGATATAAACAAAAATAGCTTAACGTGAGTCAACCATCATCTTTATCCGATGGAAAAAGCATCGAACGAGGACAAGTCGAAAAGAACGAGAGAGAGCCCACTAAATCAAAATCGAAGGAAAAGAAGCATGGAAAAATTTCGAGGAACAATCAATCGCTCAGTTGCAAAAAATTACTATATCTTTTATATATATCTTCTCAACAATCAAAGACAAAAACGAACAAGGGAAAAAGAAAAGGAAAAAATTTTCACTGAACAACCAACAATCAATCCACAATAAAAACAATTTTTTAACCATCGCATAACACTAATAATCTCTTAAAAAGGAAGAAGAAAATTTCTTTCTACGAACAATCAACGATAAATTCGAGCATAAAATTTTTATCCCCTGACACGAACTGTTTCTTTCCAAATTGGATGTTTCCAAAAAAAATGTAACACACGAAGCGTATATATATATACACACACTCACATACACACGCGTGGCGTGAAAACTCGTCGAAGGGAAGAAGATCCGAGGAGGATCGCCGTTGGCGCGAGGGGGAAAAAATCCGGTTGTCAAGGGAGCGTAATCCAAAATTTCCGTTGTACCCTTGGACTAAGCTCGCCGCTGGCGGCTAGCCACTTTCAGCTCACGTGGAAAGAGAGAGTCTGTCCTTCCTCGTGAGCCGCTTACACGAGGCCACGACGACAATGTAAAGACGTCCTCCTTCGTCTTGCCGGCTCCTTTTTCCTTGCTGAAACGTCGACCGCCGCCTTATCTAAGGCCGTGGAGGAGGAAGCCGCCTTTATCAGGGGACAGGGATGTATCAGTTTTTGCCGGTGCAGTTTATCCCTTCTGCGGGAGCCGGGATACAATGGAGACGGTAACAATTTCTTGCCGTTACTGTTATCGAGTGTTCGAGCTGGCTTTTGAGCGCGGGATCAACAAAATTTTCGGCTTGAGCCCAGGCTTGAGAAATTGGCTGGCTTTAGTTGTATTTGGATTTATGCGAGCCTCTGTTTGCCATTTTCCATCGATTTTTTTCAAAAGGATTTGAATTTTTTCGACGTTACGATTGTAAATTAGAAAGAGAATAGATAATATTTTGATTCCATCGATATTGAATGGATTAATTATATTTTGAGAATAAATATTGTGAGATGTTTGAAATGAATGAATTGTTCTAGAAAATTTATTAGCCATTTATATGGAAGTTTTTATAAATTATTCTTTTATCTTTCAAGAGATTTAGATTCGAATTCGAGGAATTTAATTCAGACCCTATATCATTAACTATTTTGGGATATTAGATATTATGTAAGTATGAATGAAAATAAATTGATTGGATATCTTACTTGCTTAAGTTTAAGTTCTTTTTATATATGAATTTAGTAGATTATTTCTATGTTTTCAATTGATTCAAAGGAATTATGTCTCTTAGGTTGGTTGGCCTACAATTTTGTCTTCAACTTATGTAAAATAAACTCACAAAGATGAATCGTGGAATATTTTCTCGAAAAGTTCGCTGAAAGTTTTATAGGTCGACTTAAAATTAAATATGTAGAAGGTTTCGGAAAGGCAGTGGGCCAAGCAACGACGAATGAGTAAGAGGAATTGCATTCTAAATTACTCTGACGTTATTATTCACCTTTAAAGCAAACAACTTTCCCATGAAACTTTGTCGTATTATATCAACACTAGAATCATTAATCTATGTATCTGTATATATCTATAAATGATTATAATTCTAGCAATATATTTTCAATTCAATCACAATTAATTTCGTCAAATAAAACTAAAACTTGCCTTTAACATTTCAAAAAAAAAAAAAAAAATTCATAATCTTCACCTGTAAGATAATTCTGCGTTTAAATATAGAACAAACGCGATAAAATTTTTAACTCGACCCAATACCATCCTTGAACCTCGCAAAAAAACTTTCTTCAAACATGCGTTAACAACAATGAATCTGATAATTGACTCACAATACCGGAAGGAACAGTTACAAATCCTTGGCCAAATATTTACCTGAAACAGACAAAAGCAAACATTGAATGAAAGCGTACAGAGGTACAGAATCCCGTGTAACGAGGCTCGTTCAAAGCAAATAATTTCATTGAAGCCGCGCGAATTTCGAGTCAAGTTGAATAAAGCAAACGGATTGGAAGGAAGCAGTCTTCTTCTTCTTCCTCCTCCTCCTCCTCCTCCTCCTCCCCCTTCCTCTTTTATTTATCCAGTTTCAATTAATATGAAACGAAATAAAAAAAAAAGAGAAGGGGAAATGCACAGCATTCCGGAATCGGAATTCCCGTGGCATTAGAGGCATTTATACCGATCCTAAGGTTTCGCAGTTTTCTACAGAGATAGATCGTAATCCGATAAGACGAAAGGGGATACGTGGCGCACTTACTATGATTAAACTCGACGCGCATCTCTATGTGGACACGCGCTATCTTCGCTTATTCATGCCCGACTCCTCCTCTCGCCCCCTCTACCACCGATACAGAGAGATTCGCGTTATCGCGATTAGATGCTAAAACGATCGCCCTTAAACGAAAAATACTTTCGTTGTATCAAAAACGTTGTTCGCTCCAGTTTCCCTTTGGCCGCAATCTATCTTTGATACGAGCTCGAACAATCCGCGAAATATGGGTCAACGAAATGAGATTCTTCGATGTTATCGAAACGATTTTACTTCTCTCTTTCTCTCTATGTGATAAACCTGTAATAGTAAGCGGTGGCGTTTCTTTCCTCCCCTTCCTCCTCCTCCTCCTCCTTCTCTTCTTCTTTTATAACCGAGCAACACTAATTGCGCGTGTCGTTGGATGTAAACCTTCCCGCGACGAGGAAATCTACGCGGTCCGATTCGTGTATCGATTAAACGATTAATAAGATCGAATCGAATTTATCGATTTCGAGGGTGTGGGTGTACGCTGAATCATGTTAGAGATTGCGGGCAAACGGACGCGATTCCAACGCGATTTTCCTCTTCTTTCAATTCTGCAAAATCGAACGGTCAAAAAAAGGAGAAACAATCGATGAAGATAAAGAGAGAGAAAGAGAGAGAGAGAGAGAGAGAGAGAGAGAGAGAGAGAGAGAGAGAGAGAGAGAGAGAGAGAGAGAGAGAGGAAGAAAGGGGTGGAGAGGCACGAGAGAAGAGGATCGGTGTACGCGAGACTCTTGACATAATTAGGGACCGATGCTCGATGCTTATGACGTGAATTACACGCTTGAAAAGGTGGCGATCGATCGGCCAAACGAACGTTCTTCGCGCGTTAAAAAGTTTCTCGCGTCAGCGAAATCGGAGGTGAAAAGAAAGAAAAAAAGAAAGAAGGGAGAGAAAGGAAGGGGAAAGAATCGATGGCGTTACTACAGGGGAGGGGAGAAGAAGTGTATACCGGTTACTTAATAATTAAATTTTCGTTTCGAAGCCGGTTAGGTTTCTATTGCGTTTTCCTCTCCCGACCGGGAAAATTATAAACGTGTCAAGCGGCGCGCAGAAACAAAAAAAAAAAAAAAAAAAAAAAAAAAAAGAAAGAACGAAATTTCCCGCGCAATCGAACATACCTTGCGGGGTAGAAAGCAATCAAATCAAGCCAGTGCCAGTGTTCGAGGCGGGGCGAATTTATTCTCGATGATGGCGCGCAATTTCATACACGTCGGATATAGGATCTTTTTATCGCCATTTATTTTGATCACGGGAATCACGATGGTTAGATACTTGATTGATCCTCTGCATCGATGTTTTCGGTGATCGGATATAATATATTATAATCGATCGTCGTAATGATCATTCGTTATATTTTTTTTTTTTTTTTTTAGTTTTGATTCGAGGATAGTAATGAAGTCAATTTTATATATCACGAAAGATCTGTTGTTCTGTAACACAGATTTTATTTATACAATGAAAATCGTAATAAAATTTGAATTAAAAAAAATTTCTTTTTTAGAATGGATAAGTGTAATGAACTTTACCACTTTGTGTACCATTCTTTCATTAAATATTTTTTATTACATAATTATGTAGTAAATCCCAATAAAAAATCTTGCTAATGGAACTTACTTGTAAAACAAATACTCCTATTAAAGATCCTTTAGTTTATAATGTTTTATTAATAATTGCTCATTAATACGTACCTCGAGAAAATAAAATAATCTTTTAATCGATTTCTTCTAAAACCAATCTACAAGAAATCGATACTAAACTGCTCCTTAATTAATTCCAAGAAGATCGATTAATAAACTATTCAAGCTGAACAAATCCGATTCCCCGATAAACCGTCGCATGATTCGATTTCATTCTCCGGGCAGACAAAGGAAAGGCTGGACGCGAAGTTGCAAGCAATCAGCAGGAAATTTCAAAATATCGTCAGGCACGAATCAGAAGGGATGAGAAAGAGAGAGACAGAGGGACATTCGGTTAGGGTTATCGTCATTTCCGAATCGATTTCGATAATCGAATAATCAATGGAGTCTGGAATAGGACACGGCCAACCCCCTTCGAACCTCCCCGCGATAATTTCTGCCGATCGGAATTCGATGAAAAATTAATGGACCAAGGGAGTACCCCCCACGAGAAATCTTACGCTTTTGCGCGGATAGAAATCGCATGGCGCGCGTTGCTCATGGTTTTATTTCGGAAATGAAGATAAACGAGCCTCCTCGCCGATTACCGGCTCGTTAGAGACGCGATAACGGCTATCAATTTGCCTCCTCTGATATCCTCCATCCCACCCACGCGTCTTTCTCGATCGTCCATCTCGGCAATCTCCTCTTCAGATTTTACGTGGTGGATTTTGATTGGAGATCTGTGTATTAGAAATATGGAAGGATGAGTGAATTAAGAAGAAACTTTGTGAATTGAAAATTTTGTTATTGTTGTGGTGTTTATCAGGAGGTGGGAGGAATAGTGAAATTGAGATTCCATCGGCAATAATTTAAAAATAGTTTAAAATTTTGTTATTGTTGTTGCATTATAGTTGTAATTATGGAAGATGGAAGAAACGGTGATTTGAAATTGAAGTTTCGTCAATAATTCTATTGCTATAAATTTTGAAGTGTGTAGAATAAATTTGGAAATTTGGAGAAATCTTTGATTTAAGAAAACAGTGTAAAATTAAATTTTTATAAAAAAAAAAAAAATGATCAGAGTAGCGAATTTTCTAATAAAAATACCTGATTCCTTCCGATTTACGATTCAAAAGTAGATCGTTGGAGGTAAAATTTATTTTACCACGAATGATAGAATATCAGGGTTCATTAATATCGATCCAACGAATTATATTGTTGCACGAAAGATATCGTTCTCTGTTCATCGAATTTAATTATGAATTAAAGTTTACATTATACACAACAAGTCATGAAAAGTTGAGATTACAATATCAATAATGAAAATCTCATGCTTCGATCGAGGCAAGATTGAACGTTTGTTGTGTCTCCCCCGCTCCCCTTCCTCCAAAGATTTGCGCGAAAAATGAAATTAAATACACGAACGAGGATAAACGAGGGTAACTCAGTTTTTAATTAATTTTAAACTATTTTGTGTAAAATCTGAGATAAAGGGAAGGAAAGTGTAAGAGGCTGAAAAGAGTGATGATAAATGAGGACAACTATCTGGAAACTTCGGAATAGTCGATATTTCTTCCTTAATTTTATATTGCAAGCTTTGATATTAAGGTCAACTTTCTTGCGGGGAAAACTTGAAATTTAAATTTCAACTTCTTCTTCTTCTTCGAATTACATCTCGCTCTCGTAGAATTAATAAGACCAAGTTCACGAACAAGAGTCGTACAAAATTCAGTCAAATTTATCCTTTCTCCCTCATTTATTTGCAATCACAATTTATCCCACCCCATACCAACTCGTGGATTCAACCGATTATCCGATATAAAATCCTCTCCAATTTTTCGCGTATAATAAATTACGAAAATTAAAAATGAAGTCACGATCGTCGAACACTTCTTTGCAAAGTATCAAAACGTTCTCGAAATTTTTCACCAACCCTCCAAGTTGAGCAAACAACTTGGTACGTGGTACGCGTACGTGTCACGAATACCGAATTAAAACCATTGAATGGACCGCTGACCATTACGGTTTTAAGGGCAAAAACTCGACCTTAACCTCGCAGAGTTTTGGACACTTAACGAGGTTACGTTATGAAACAAGGTCTTTCGAAAGGGAAAAAGAGAGGGTTGACGTGTCGGCCTGTCCATTCGAAGGTTGTCGGCTGGAAAACGTGGCCGACGGCTGTCAATTAACGTTCACCGGGTTAGCTTCTGGCTAGCTGGGGGAAAAAAAAAAAAAAAAGGGGGATAATGGGCTTTCCCATGGACATCAACCGTCGTACCAGGTATATACGTACCCGATATAAATTATATTGAGATTGATTAAACCCTGTGTCATCGTGCATTTATGTACCCAACTTCTTTTTTCCTTCTTCTTTCCTATATTTAATTTTACGTATCATTTTTGTTTCTTGTTTCAAATTGATCAATTTGATTTTATATAGTTTAAAGAAACAAAAATAATTTAATTATAATGTAAATACGAAATTGTAATATATCGCGTTGATTTAAAATTAATAAAATTATTTTGGAACAAGTAATTTATTTTATAAATAAATTTCATTTTCATTTAATTTTTAATTTTCCATTGAAAAAAAGAAAAATATCATAATATATGTTGAACTCCTAATTCTATTCTCCTCTTAAATCGATAATAGGGAAACTAAAATATTAATGCATCTCACGAGTAAAATATCCAACTAATGGGGCGCAAGAATATCTAGAATATTAGATCCCACCCCTTATACCTCACAAGGTATTATTATCATTCGCTAATCGTGCTGTTTACATCTGTGCAGTGTCTAGGCCATCATTTGTAAATTCTCAAAAGCTCCTCCCATTCCCGTTTATTATTCCCTTATAATACGCGCAACGTGCTCTGTCTCATTTCCACGTTCCACGTGGGCGAAATAGGAAAAACACGGATGGAAAAACATTGGTTATTTCAATTGTCGACACGCTACTTGCCGGATACTAAAGTCTCTGGGTAGCGTTTCGAACACTCCAATTATTCCCTATCGATACAATGTAAAATGGATAACATACTCATGCTCGATCGGAGGCTCGTTTCCACCACGAAAACCAGCCACGATTTCACTATCCAGGTGACTACTCATTAACGGTAGCCTCGTTAATTAGCGCCGTCAATACGAGCGGTTTCGTTATTACACACATTGTGTTTTGATCAACCGTGGCCGCGTGATATCTCTTATCGGCCAATGGATACGGAAGCTCATCGGAGAAATCGCATCGTATTACGTAATTAGCCTTCGAGAGATATCGAGAGAAAGGTGTCGACCGAATTATCCCCGACCCACTTGTGACGCCATTGCATTGTTTGACCTCGTCGAAAATTCCTCGAAACGAAAAGCGAGACACTGATAGAAAAAAAGGAAAAAAAAAAAAAAAAAAAAGAAAAAAGAAAAAAAGAAAGAAAAAAATTCACAGTTGGTACAGAAAGAATCGATATTCTCTTGCCTCGTTGGCCGATTATAATTGTAACTCAGTCGAATGGAATCTCTCTCTTGTCTTCCCGTCCTCATTGAATTTTTACACAGAGAGTAGGATAAGTGAGTCACAATGAAATCCGATGTGACTGATCAATCGGCAAGATCTCCCTGTTTCTATAGAATTTCGAAAGCTACTCGAAGAAGTTTTCGCTTTGTGGCGCGCCACTGTTCGAGACTACGCTTGTTAGGGAAATGTAACGAACGTTTTGTTTGCTTTTGAAATATGTCCGCTTTTCTTCTATATATATATATCCGCCTTTGGAGAAATTTTTTTCGCATAATATATATTTAATAGTTTCAAATGATAATGAAAACGAAATTAAGGGCAAGTATTTTTTTAATTGTTCAAATGCGATGTACGAACGTGGAAAATTTGGAGAATGAAGCTAAATTAAGGAAAGATGTCTTGAATTATTTGTCAAGATGGCGTCTGAATGTGAAAGGTTAGAGTTCACGAAGAATTTTTGTAATTAGATTTGATGACGTAAAAGAATTAATATTTTAGGAATAAGAATAATTTCTCAGGATTAAATAATCATGATATTATCCTTTAACTGTTTGATATATTCTGCTTACTGTAAGCTTTATTGACACGCAGACCACAAGTTCCAATAGTTGCCACTAGATGGCACACGGCACAATGTAAACTTGCATAAACTCTACACCAGTGCATATTCTCTTAGCGATAAGTCTTCCAATAACGAAAATGTTTCTAATTAATAATTATTTCTAAATCAAGATATGTATAATTTGTTTCTTACGATAGAACTATTATTGAATTTTTGCGACAGTGAAAGAATTATTGTAATATTTTAACATGAATGTAATATTTTAAATTGAAATAATTATATAATTTACTTTTTAAGTCGACGATAAAAAAAAAATGTAGTTGAAATATTCATTTAGTAAAAATATGGTTTCTCGACCGAAATCTTATACGAGTTTTTGAACGAAAGATAACAGACGCGACGTTTCATTAAGATAAAAACTTTATGCATTCGCGAGATCATATCTGTTTTTATATATGGACGAATAAAAATTATGTTCCATTAAAATTCAAGTTTTGCGATCAATACTTTCGAAATAACATTTAGTTTTAGATAATCGAAACATCCAATAAAGTATCTTAAAGTGTATGAAATTCACTTAAACCTTATCATTCATTCATATTTTCCAGAGATTAATCTTGAAAAAAAAAATTTGATCTCTGATGCGTGTATAAATATCGATAAACATTTTGCTACTTATAACGAATACGTTAAACGAGGATTAAATTGTCCCAGAGTACGCGTCCGCGTTGCAGACATGTTAATTATGCGATGCTTTTTCCATTACAGCATCCGATTTAAATCTATCGGTTTAAATGTTAATCTCAGAACTGGATATATCCATAAATTCTACGTCAGTATTTTAACGTATCTTATCTTTTTACGAACAATACATATCGTAAATATTTAATCGCAAATGGACACCTTTTATCGTGTAAAATTAAATTCACGATAAAATAATTTATCGTTATAGAACTTTATCCAATTTTAATCGATATTTATAATCTCCCTTATTTTGATGTAAATGTATTTAAAGAAATCGAGTAAACGAATAAGGAGATTAAGAAACGAGGTAGGTTTGACTCGATAATATAAACGATCTTTACGCCCATAACACTTTCGACAATAGCTATGTAAAGGAAGGCATTTATCTTAAGCGATACACGGTGCGCAACACAGTGAAGAACGAACCAACTCGAGGTACATAGTAACGGGGGGAGGAGGGGAGGGTGAAAGCGTTTTATTATTATACATTATATTGTGGCTCGATGTACGTAACATGTGCTCTTAATCTCTCAGTATATCAACAATAATGGGCCCAGAACTGAAAGGGATACACGTTCTGTAAATCTCTCTTGAAATCCCATATAAACGACCAAAATGGTATCCCGACCTATCCTTTAACAAATGTTCGCTTAACCCACTGGTTGATCGTTTAATCATTTCGCATAGCTCATATCGGTTCGCTGGAAAATCTCATCCCGCGTTTCATATATAATTTATCGTTATCCAACGAATTATGTTAAAAGTGTCAATATGATTTTGACAGCCTGTAAATGAAGGGGCTACGCAATCTATAAAGCTACGTTATTAAATGGCGAAGCGAATTATCGTTACAATTTATCACACCCTGTAGGAAAAACAATGGTAGAAATTTGTACACATACGTGATTATATTGTTATTATACGTTAAAACAATCATTTAAAATTTTAGCAACATGGTATATACATACATATATATTCGAAAAACTATGATATTTCGTTACACAGCAAAGCAAGCATATCGGTCAATTGTAATATTTCTGAATTTTTATTATCCAAAGCTGTAGAAACGTTTTGTACAATTTGTACGTTGACAAACAGTCGGATCTAAAATTGGCCAATTTTTATCCTTCACTATTCTTTTAATGGAACGTTTCAAAGCGGGGAGCTGTCAGATCGTTTAAAAAGCGCAAACGTTATGTTCTAAAAAAATAATTTTCGATAAAAATTGCCACAAAATCAAAAGTGAAATTTTTTTTATCTAAGGCACTTTCAAACAAATCAATCCATAACTGATCATTCCAAAAAAAAGGAAAACAAACAAACAAGCAAACAAACAAACAAACAAACAAACAAACAAACAAACAAAAAATTCTTAACCATACAAGTAAACTCAATTTATTTTTTGATAAAAATTTAATTTAAATGCAACGAACGGCTCTCCACTTTCGGAGGCAGAAATCAAACGATCCGTATAATAAATTTAAAAACTGCATTCGAACGTGTTACACGAGCAGTGAGCTCGATCTCCGGTCGCTGGTAGAAACGACGAAGACAGGAAACGATGAACGGCCCCCGGGGAAACTTCCGGGCTCACGCAACGCCTCAGGTGGTCTAATGTCTTATCGATGGCGAATGTAACTCGGATAAGCATCCGAACTTTCCGGTATTAATCGCCAGGTGGCACGTGATGGATGCGATACCGTTCCACAAAGCTCGGGTACTCCTGACGATAGTGCCGTCAGAGGCACCCTAATTACAATACCGATGGCCTATGTACTAACCTTATACCTATATTCAAGCGGTCGAGTTATTAATCGCCAATTACTCAACTTGGATCTAATCTAATCCGACGTTCGAAACTCGAAAGTCATTGGCGAAAGCTCGGCCACTCTTCGTAGCGGTGGTCGAGATGGTACAACACCATGTACTCAACAACAAATATTCTCGAAAATTGTTTGACCATTCGATTCGTAATCGATTCTCTCACCTCAACGATCTTCAAGTTTTTTGCTTCACTGAGAAGAGTTTTCTCTCTTTTCTTATCTTGTTGTTCTTTTTTCATTTTTTTTTTTTTTTTAATACATAAGACTGTATCACAATAGATTAATAAATGGTTCTTAAATTTGGATTTGCATTAAAGTTACGATCTATGGAGAATAAGGAAACTTTTTATTCTTAGGACTTGCTTGTATATACGATTAATTTTGAAGAGGTATGAGAGTTCGGTCTTAGCATGGAGATTGTTGTTTCTCGAAGCGATTAACAGTATCTCCTTAGGATCATCGAGTCACTAGTTTGGATTAAACTAATCTGATGTGTAAAGATTGTTGTGCTTGACAAAGTCTCTTCAATTTACGATAATCGTAAATTTACTCGACATCCGATGCGTTAAATTGCAAGAAAAGGAAAACTCGTTGAATTTTTCCTTATTTGATTATCCAATCTGAACAATTATTAATTCTCAACAGTTAGCTGATTCCACAGTTAATCGATAAAACAAATCAAAAAACGTTCAAATAATAATAATGTTTCTATACTTGATGATATCACGTATTCGATTGAAAAAGTGTAAATATTGTTGTCGAGTAAAAGAAAAAAAAAGAAAAAAGAGAGAAAGATAACATATTACTCGTAAAAGAAGAAAGGTTTCTTGGGATATGCGGCAAGAAAATTTATGCGAGTGTCCATTTATAAACTCGTACAAACTCGTTCCACTTCGGGGTGAGGTTCTCATTCAACAAGGCGGTAAAAACAAAGGCGATTATGACAACGATTCGAGAATCGCCGTTGCAAATCCCGGGGACAAGTTTCGAGTTTCTAAAGAAAGAATCCTCTTGATTGTTCCGCCCGGTATTGTCTCGAAACTCGTTTCACTTCGTCTCGCCGCGGATGAAAAACGGTCCTAGGTAATGAGGGGGCCGAAGTTCCACGGGAATAAAATAAACTGCCGTAAGTCTGAAAACTGCTGATCGCCGTGAAGCATTAACGGCAACTTGGCAAAATCGTTATCGAGTTTTAATTGAGATTTTCGTAACGATCCATCTCGAGCCCGACACGATACGCATCGAGCCTCGACGGTAATTAAACTTCTCGTGTTTTTTTTTTTTTTTTATTTTTATTTTCGCTCCCCCCTTTTCCCTTCATCGCGGCGATTTCAATGAAATCGATACAAAATAGAAGAAAGTTTCGCTTAACTTCATTCCTCCTCCTTTCGTTTTACAACTTGTAAATTAATCCATTGTTAATTTTTATATCGGGAAATTACACTTTTACATCGCGAGAAATTATAAACAAGTTATACAGAAAGAACGAGATTATATCTGTCTGGACGAATAACCGAAGAGAAACTTCCATTCTAAATTTCACGCCTAACGATTCGAAAATACGAGATTCAATACCACCTCCCCCCCCCCCCNCCCCCCCCCCTCCTCCCCCGATAGACGAATCGTGGAATCGATTCAACGCCGGTTCCGCCATATTACGGCCAAAGACGGCGCATCTATCGAACATCGAGGAGTTTAAAGAGGCCGGTGGTGGGTAAGAGGGAGAGGCAAGAGGGTGAGGCCGCAAAGCGGTCTGGAAAGGGAGGATTATTCGAAAGGCACGCGATAATTGATACCTAAATGGCATCCCATTCCGGAACGAGCATCCGCCTGTTAGTAGCTAGTCGGTCTGTTCTGTGATCGTGCTCCGTCAATCAGGCGGCTCAGTCACGTGGACAAATACATTTCCATCCCTCCCATTCCCCTCCTCTCCTAATCGATTCACACTCGCCGGAAGACAAGGCGAATTTACCGTGCGCCACCGTCGGCGAGGCGCACGAAGGTGAGAGAAACACCGGTAGAGAACTGGTTGTGACTAGCCCCCCACAGGATGCCGGGTTGGAGCAGAGTGGCAGAGCGCCGGCAGCCAGCTGGCGCGCTATCCGTCGTTGATTGGTAGTAGCAATTAACGTCCGGTCCTGATCTAACGCGGCCCTCTGCTCCGCACCAACACGGAAACCGGTCGTGCTACATAGATCATTGTTGCACGAGATGCCATGGTTCGAGGAACTCCGTAATGCACGGAGGAAGCTGCGGTTTCAATAGATGCCTGAACGTTGTAGCGGATTAGCATACTGGCGTCGACCACAGAGGAAACTGGGTTAGGTTTTAGGAAGCATCGTTCTATGTATCCCGATGAGGTTAGCCCGGGGGGATGGGTGTAGAGGGGAGTGGAAGAGGAAAGGAGGGAGGGAAGGACCGTCGGGACCTTCGAGTGGCTTGTCAGTGGATAACGAAGCCTTTTGCCTCCTTGGTATTCACTCCTTCGTTCATTCCAGCCCCTCTAAATTGAGGCTTGAGGATGCGGCTCGTTGCAGATCCAAACCGGCGTATCCGCTATCCTCTTCCTGATGAAGTCCTTTCGCGGCGACCTTCGATAATGACGCTCCCTCCCTCAATCGTGTCGGGATGCCGCGACTTCACTTTCGAGATGAGTTTCTTTTCAATTGGAATTTGGAAATGTTGAAAAAGGAGGGGCAGGAAACGATAGAAATTTATTCCTCGACGAGTAATAGAGAAAATATAAAGAGAGAAAATAGAGAGAGGTTTCACATTTGACCATGTAACGATATATATATATATATAAATACAGTTGAGCGAGACAACTAAAAAACTAACACCTCGAACAATTACATTCTTTAGACAGAGAAACAAAGGGCGGGATCTACGGGTGCCATCGATGAATCGGTTTCCGGGCTAGCGAGAAAGGTCAAAAGCTGACGTTAACGCGAAGCGTGGCTTGCGATCGCAAAAAGCTTCGTAACAATTAACGTCAAACGAGATCGTGGAAGTTCAAATACGGGCGGAAAAACGCTGAAAGACTCGAAACGCTTTGCCCCGGCTACGCTCTAATGCCGTTTGAAATTCATTCCCGCACAGTTTCCCAGAAGTTAGGAAATCACTATCTTCGTCTTTCTTCTTCTTCTTCTTTTTTCCCCCCTCTCTTTTTCCTCTCCATCTTTCTATTCTCTTTTTCCCTCTCTTGTCGAACGAAGAGAGAGAGAGAAAGAGAAAGAGAGAGTCGGCTCATGGTAGCTTTAACCCGGTTCGTACTAACGAGCAAACACAACCCCCTTTGCTCGTTTGTATGCAATCGCCTGACCCACTGACATGTCCTGGATGAACGTGTCAGTGTACGGGAGAGGAGGCCTGCTGCGCCGAGAAGGTGAATGGTGGTGGGTCGGGCTTCAGTAATGACGACAGTGCATAGGAGGATGGAGCTTAACCAGCCAGCCAGCCAGCCAGATATCGAACGAGTTAACGATACGTTAACGATTCCTAACCCTCTCCTCCCTCCCTCCCCATCGTCTATACTCGTGGCGAGCAAGCAGAAGCCGGGAACAAAGATAACACCAACTACCGCCTGATAACGATGGACGAGGATTAAGGGTCATCTGAAGTGGTGATAAGGAATGCATTGATATTTTCCGGTAATCTCCTCGTACTCATTTGGAAGGAAATGGCGGAGAAACTTTTGCGCACGAATATATATAATAATTGAATTTACGTTTGATGTTGTAACTTATGTTATTGTTTACTAAAATCCGTTTATTTATTTAAAACGAGATAAATTACGTATTTTTATTATAAATTAAACGGATAAAAATAAACTCTTCGTTTGGGAATATATTAAACACGTTATTATTCGAAGTATTTAGATTATATATGATTCAATTGAAAGGTGATGGATATATGTCTTCTATGTAGAAAATTTTTATGAGTATAAGAATAGAGATTATCATTCGTATCGAAGAATATAAAGTATGAACTTTTGACTTGTAAAAATATTGTACGTTATTAAGTTTTATTCTGGAGGATAATTTGCAAACCCGTATTAAGTGAACACTTTTTTATTTACGTTTATGAGTACTATACGTTAATAAATTTACGCAACCCCTTTCTTAGATTACCCGGTTTATAAGTAGATGCAAAGCTAAGTATTTCATCACGAAAGAGGCCATTAAATTTCAAATATGTAGTAAAAAAATTATAGCGAGATAAAATGTAGCTATAATTCTTAATACTTGTTTTCGCTCCTTTTTAAGTTATGCAAGTTAAAACGTACTTGATTAAACATCAAAGAATAAATATGTAAATGAGAATATAAATTCACAAACAGTGTACAAAAAACGAAATATTAAACACCAAATATTAAAATTAAGAAAGGTCAGATACAGATAATGAAATAAATATAGATTTTATTTGTCTAATTAATTTTCACATAAACTAGCTAGGCCTGTGTGTTCGATTCATTTATTTCGTAGGATCAAAAGAATCGTAAACCGATTTTATTTAACGATCATGTGTTATTATTAATTGCAATAAACTTCTTGAAAAATAATCATAAACGTAATGAGAACACTGCCTAGAAATAAGCAATCTTAATAAATGATCTGCTCTTTCCATCCTATTTTCAGATAAAATCCGAAAAGTACAAAATGAATAATCGTTAATTCTTCACAGTTGTGGCTATTAATAACATCGAACGCAACAGTTTTCGAAAGTTTAGATTAGCATCTAATGGAGGCAAAACCAGCACACTGTCTGTCATATAGCGAGCTCATTATCTTCTAATTTATTATTCCCTCCTCTCTATCGTCCTTCTAGTTCGTTAGCAACTTTCGAGTTACACGTCCTTTCCCTCTTCCCTCTTTCCTCTTTCCCCTTCACGTCGATGTATTCTTGTTTCAAACTGCGGTATATACCTCGACGCAGTTAATTATCCGATCGTTGCGTTCCAGTCGTGTTATTTAATGATGCCTATTCCGTGAGTGCTACTCAAATAGCGGGGAAAGTAACGGCATTGTTATAACAAGGGTTAAATAACTCAAACTTTAGATAAATTGAAGTTTACCGAACCATTTTCACGATTTAAACTTTATATCGCTTGTTTAAGCTTGCGAACGACTTGATGCGTATCTAAACGGATCTGTTCGAATCTGAATACACTTCGATGACAAAATTTCAATCCGATAGATTTTGAATATAATTATTAAGGGAACCCGAATGATATGATAGGATCAACTCCTCTCCCGATTTATAATTATCCATTTTCATTGCTCGGCAAAAAAACAAACAAAATTAAAATTAAAATCTCCCTTATAATCGCCAAGGTTCCCAGGTTCGGGTCACTCGAATTTCCATCGACACCCCGGATCAAAGAAGGTCATCCGCTAATCACCGAATTATCGCTTGTGTTTCTCTTCTCGCACATTTCCTGAAGAGGAGAAGGGGACGCCCGCTTTTGCGAGTGGCCAACACTCGAGGAACGTGCGCGGCGTTAATTATCAAAGGATCCTCCTTCATCCAATTAGCCGGTCCCGCGAGAATGACTTGGTACCACGCCAAAGTCACACGAGCATCGTCGGCCATCTTTGCGCGCACGACTTTGAATTTGCATCATCCGAGTTACACGTGTGACTGTTACCTTTCATACGTGTGTGTATATACGCGTGTGTATGTAATAGGAAAACGAGGGGACAGAATAGAAAGGGAGAGCGAAAGAGGAGGGAAACGGAGGATGTTGGAGCAAGAGATAAAGATAGAGGACACGAGAGGGGAGAAGAGAGGGAGGGACGCTTCCGCGCTGTAGACGTAATCCTTTGCTCTACGGCTTAACGTTACGGTAGACCAGGTCAAAAAGGGGTGAAGGGTGGCTGGTGGTGCTTGTAAACAGCTGAAACAGCGACCGCCGATACTGATACACCCACGCGTATATACTCTGTGAATGGGTATACGCTGCCCGAGATCCAAGTGTTCTCATAACTTTCGCGCCCTGTTCGCTCTATCATCCCCATTTCTTCTGATCGTCCGTGGAATGGATATTACTCCTTTCTCTCTTTTTCTCTCTCTCACCGATTTGCTCGTGCGTCAGCTCGACTGAATCTCACGTTACGAAATATCTTTTCAATGAAGGGACGACCGATCATTGATGATTGTTAAGAGGAAATTGTTAATTTGATGAACAATTTGAAACATTGCTGTAGCTTGGATTGGTTACGCGTGAATGAGATTATTCTTGGATATTACGGAGAAATCTATTTCTGTATATCGGGCTATCGATTGCCAAATTTTTCAAAACGATGGGATCGGTCCAAGATTCGGGCTATTTTCAACATTATGAATCACGATTCTCTTCATCTTTAACATTCTTATTTGAGGATATTAGTTTTGAAAGTCGGGCATCGTTGATCAATAGGAATACGCGAAAACTTATTCGAACCATGACAGCGGAGTTAAAAGTTCAGATTTATATCAAACGAATTCAAATAAGGTTCATAGTTCGGGTCAAGGGAGATTCGATATATCGTACTTCGATAAGTATTCAGTGCTCACGGAGTTACGTTGCATTGCGTTATATCGCAACAGATATATTTTACCAATAGTTTCAGAGACCGAGGCATATTATATACGATTCTTCCACGCGATTTTGGAACGTTCACGAGTTCATCGTCATGTTCCGAAGCATAATAACAAGTATAATTCCGGATAGAGTTTTCGAACGAAAGCGTTTAAGCAATTCGAGAACAAAGTTTGGTCGATATTCTATACAATTTGGCGGGAAATTCCTGGGGGAACAGGTGAACCCGCATGACTAATATCTCGTTTCCAAGTGATACGAAGCGATGATGCCCGATCAATCACGTCTATCTAATCGTCAAAATGGTCGAGTTCGTCTCCAGCAAACAGTTAAACAATCTAACAGCAGACAATCCAAGTTGAATTATCGTTATTGCGTATATCGTGCACGCTCGCCAAGATGATTCTATATTATTATCCTATATTCATCCTGATCTGTAATCATCGAATCAAGAAACAAGAAGATAAAACTGTTTACGAAATTATTAAAATCCATCTCGAAAAGTTGTATCGACGTTTGGAAGAAAACGCGAAATAACGATTGTTCAAAACAAAACGATATATATATGTACTACCTTCTTCCCTCTTCTCCCCTTTTTAAATTTCATTACGAAATTCGATACGTATAATTCACGTAACGTGTAATACTATATGAAATTGATTATAACAATTTCAAGTGATAATATTTCACATGAAATATTTTAAGTGTTATTAAATACATCCGTACATTGAAATTATTTACCGTTATTCGTTATCGATTTTAATATTAATAAAACGTACACTGTTACGAATATCTCCGTAAACAATTTATCATTTTAAAAATTATAGGATACAATAATATTATATCATTTCGTAGTTCGCGAGAAATAAATATCGAATCGAATAATTCGCAGAACTTGGAATTATATTTTCCCGAATTCTTTAAATTTATTCGTATAGGCGAACACATCTAAAAATAACTCGTTCAGCGATAGAGGAGAGATGCATGCAACATTTTATGCGTATCGCTCCCAACTTTAATCGCTGAAAAAAAATTTTCTTTGTTCCCTTCCCATTTTAAATAATACCTCAAAGTTCCCCCAACGTTAACATTTATCAAATGCAAATCCTGTAATCCACCTCTCTTGGAAAGCCGCCGATCATATCCAAACGATTAAGAGCGCTTTTCCTTTCCCGCCACATAATTAATCACACTCGGGAGGAGGCAGTGGGCGAGTACACCGGATGCCAGATCCAAGTTTCTTCTATCTTTTATTAAAAAGAACAAAAAAAAAAAAAAAAAATTAATCCCTCCCTTCTAAGACGCCGTTAGAATCCGCCGTTTCAAGCGAGTTTATCTATATGTTAATACCGACCTAACAACGCGAACGTGACTTCCGGCTGCGCGCCCCCTTCCTTCGCGCACCACCCCCTCCGCTCACCGTTGAAAGTTAGTTTAACGCGAGCAGCTCCTCTCGATTTCACGACAGACATTGCTAACTTAATTATCGCGTATTTTCCGCGCACTCTTATCTCCTCTCCAAACTATGGAACCGCGTCACGGTATTTGTATCCGTGTGTTGAAATTTCGAATTAGAATTTGCATAATATCCGATGACTTTTCCCGCGACATCCCGCATGCAAATCAGATACACGTCAACGACGTATATTATAACGTACGAGAATGATTGAAATGCGCAGTTTTCGTTTTTTGGAAAATCTAGAGTAAAGATCGAGTCACATGGACTTTTCTCTATAAAATTTACATTTTTTTTTTTTTTTTTTTTTTTGGAAAATATTACAAATTAGAAAGGAAGGTACGAAGTATAACAATGATTAAAAAGAAAATCTTCGAATCGATGGAAAGAAGAGAAGAAATCAATAAAACGGAGGACGGATCGAACATTCCTTCCTCCTCTCGTCGCAGTTTCCTCGCAGTCAAGCGATTCCATTCTCGTCTTCAATATCGTCTACGTGTATCCGTGTTGTATACAATGAAGGCTTGTCGTGATGCGCGCGATTCTCTTCGTGTCTCGTGACAAGAAGGAAAGGGGCCTGTTATCGGTGGTTGGAGGCGCGTGAACACGCGCATTACGTTTAACGTCCCCGAGGAACGTGCGTACGATAAGGGTGCTTACGATCTCGAAACCCTTGCTCTATACGTGCAACACGTTGCGGGTTCTAACGTGTACACGGGGCTACATGGTAATTGGTCAGACGCACGTATACCGCGTGCAGGTGCAACGCATGATCGCGTGTTATTTATTAACGTCCGGTGCCGGATTGAGATATCGCAGATAGTGACAATTCAATCGGTTAATGCGCGTAATCAAGTAAATTATGCCCTCCCCCCCTCGGTTGAATGGCTTATATCTAGAGGCAAGCCCCCGTGTTGTACTTAAACGGACGAATTGCTTGCTGCTCCGTTTAAAAGTAGATTACGATGGATAATAATTAATGTATTATATCGTTTGAAAAATTCTTTTAATCGGAAAAGTTTAAAAAAGCATAAACGAAGATACGCGATCGAGTGATTTTGTTTCTCATCGATTAATAGAAAAAAAAATCTACTGATTGCTTACTTAATTTTGGAATGGATCGAACGATTTTAATTTTTCAAAATTTGAACGTATTTGATTAAAATTAACCAATATTTGCTATATTAACTGTCGAAACACGTCTCTCAAATGCAATCTGATATTTGCATTGCATTACATATGTTTACCGATGATTCGAGATCTCTCGTGCGTGGACACAGATAGAGATAAATATTAAACGAGTCGTTACGCGAGTTATCGACAATTTTAAAGCGGTAAAAAATCCGCTTTGGGTTTCGTGTTCTTCGTCTCGAAAGAGAGAGAGAAAGAGAGAGAGAGAGAGAGATGCGAATCAAAGAGATTGCGAATATAAAACTAAGCGGAAAGAATTCGATGATACAAGGCGATTATAAAACGAACTTTAAAGAAATAAATTTGTCCGATCCGCAATTAACGTCTTCCGTCTTTGATTAAAGAGATTTCCTGCGGAACTCGTCGTTCTCCAGAAGTTCGACTTGCCACGCAATTTTTAATCACCCTTATCGTTCCGCGCGATCCAGGAAAAAGAAGGAAGGGAAGCGTTGAGGACAATTTGCGCTACAAATAGAGGGTTGGCGTAATAAGTAACAAGAAGAAAACTAAGCGATCGCATTAATTGCGTCCCAAAGAAATCGAATCCTTTTTCGCTCCTTCGCTTGAAACGAAACAAGAAACCTTGGCTAAGATTTATTTCCACGTTAATTCGGTCAAACTGTCTTACAGATACATCCAATTTCTACTCGATTCCGACACCCTATTTAACATTCATTTATTACGATAATTGAAAGTATTTAATTCAATACTTCTTTTCTAATTTTGAGATCGAAAAGATCGAAAAGAATTATTTCACGATAAAATATCAATTTAAAGTTTCGATAATTATTTTTCCTACAATTTTTAATTTTCGTACATCCACGTTACTAACTTCTCGACAAAAAGAACTTTCACTTGAAAAGCATCACTTAAAATCTAAATTCATTTTTAAAAGAATCAAGTTCTATCGAGTTAAGATGTCTCAAACGAAAGGAATGACATCATCATCACAGCAGTCAGTCATCTGTGGGGGGAGAAGCGGCGATAAAATTTATTCCCCCCCTGAAACGCACGGGAACGATCGATCGCGCATTTCTTACGATCTTTCTGATCCCGGAGTTTAGACGTTTCTCGATAACGATTCGACGACGTATAAACGAATCGTGACGATTTTTCATTTGTCCCTCCCTTTTCACCCCCGGGGCGGGGTATAGCAACGCGCGCCTCGATACCCTAACACCGGAGGCGACCATGATAAATCGATTTTTTCGTGCTGTCACGGCGGAGGAACTCGACGGTGGAATCGGATCCGCAACGATTCGGATTCGCGCGCCCTAATGGGAATCGATCTGACAGCAGCGGGGCCCGATTGGAAGCCGGCCGAGGAGGAATCACGCGATGGATTTCACGGTGGATGTTCGCCATCCTATCGCATTACGATTAATATTTCAATGGGAAATAGCCCGGCAATACCTGAATCTAGGCGGAGACGGAGGGGTGGAGGTGGCTCTTTCTCTTCCACCCCGCCACCCATTCGCCAACGTGAAACCGCTTGTACGTTAATTGCCTCATTGAATATGAAACGCGCATCGATTTGCATGATGCCGATTGAAATTCAATATTATCACCCGGCCAGTCCTCAGGACTGGTCAACGGTCAGTCTGAAATCCCGAAATTGGAAAGGAAGGGAGATCGAGATTGTATATGTGGGATAAAAATCGAGATGACGAACAAGTTACGATACGTTGGACGAGGAGGAAGAAGAGGAAACAAAAAAATTGATGAAAATTGAAATTGGATTCCGAAGCTCGAAAGGTTTGGAGAAATTCTAACGATTCTTGCGAATTTTTGTACGTTTCGAATTGGAATTTGAGTTCTGGAATCTATATACTTAGCTTCCAGATGCACGTCGATTATTCTGTGCATCATGTCTGAACGATCGATCGGAAGGAAAAATATAATTTCGCTATTATACTTTATATCGTGTATTTTAATGGCCATAATTCGATATGAGGGATAGAACTTGCGATGCTCGTCGTTTATTTGCAAATTATCCGAATTATATGAATATTTAAATGAATATACCATCGCTAATATTCTCCAATGCCAATAACATTTTAATCCCAATAATAAGAACACATTTGAAATAATTTAGTCGTAGAGATTTACGATACACGATACCAAGAGACAATTAAATGGCTAATGCGAACGATTCGATTTTGCATCCAAGCTCAAAGCGTACATATTATCAATAATCGAAATACAATCGCAAAACAAAAACCAATTCCCTTTACATTTGATCAAAGCCATCTGTTTCATTAATAAACCACTTCTACGATAAATGAATAAACTCTCTAACTCATTCTATTAATCCAATGCCAACAAGCTTATAGATAAAAATATATATATATATATATAGAAAACTGACATCTCACTCGTTCGACGAGTTGGACGATAATTGTTTTTGCGTTATTTCGCGATACAAACGAGTCATACACAGAAGAAGAAAGGAAGAATTTCATTCCACTTTGTACACGTCGTATGTCAAGCGAAATTACTTTGGCTAATTTTTAACCCAATCATTCGCTAGGTCAAGTTAGTAATACAGTTGTCATCGAAGAGCGACTCGATTCTACTCGCATTCCGCGGTTCCAGGAATCGAATCGTGGAATTGGCCGCTCCGCCTTGTAATAATCGTAACGCGCTCTGATTCATTCGCGAGTGATTTCGCGGAACATTTTTACGGTTGCTTGTGATCGAAAGATTTCGTGTCGAACCGATTGCGGAAGCTCGTCAACGTGGTTGCGTCTACGCAACAAAATGTGAAAGGATCGATGCGA
Organism: Apis laboriosa; assembly: GCF_014066325.1. Taxonomy (NCBI): domain Eukaryota; kingdom Metazoa; phylum Arthropoda; class Insecta; order Hymenoptera; family Apidae; genus Apis; species Apis laboriosa. The sequence goes on from NW_025221207.1 coordinate 3,086,779, forward strand.
ATTTTAATAGTTTAACAAAAAATTTGAGATTAAGATAATCGGGGCTTAATAAGTTTGCCTTTGTGATAAGACCCCTGAAATGGAAATTTTGGTACGTGAATGGAGATTATGGGGAATAATGTTGTTTGAATATCTGATAATGAAAAGTTTGTAAGATTTGACTTACTTTTCAAATATTTTTTTTAATATTTGTCGACGGATTTGTAACTTCAATTGAGGGGTAGTTTAAGTTTAAGTTAAGCATACGAGAATGTATACGTAAAAAGATAAATTTGTGTTTACACAGGATGTTACACAGGATTTCTAAGAAAGCTGGGGATGAGATTAAAAATGAATCTTATTTCAATATCTACTTTGAGACAGTCTCCTCTTCAAAAGGGAAATCGTATTCCTCGTAAAAGAGAGAGATACAAGTGAAAAAAATAATTGACCATGTTACAAAGTGTATTACGGGAGAGCTTTTAATGTCATTACTGTCTATAAAGTGAAAAAGGGGAAAAAGAAAGAAAAAAGAAAAAAGAAGGGAAAGGACGTTAAACTTTTTTCAACGCTTTCAAGAACTTTTTAAATATCTTTCGAGATCTTTGAGAAATTGTTTTCTTTAAAGAAATAATCCGTACGTGTACACGTGTTAACAGAAAGTTTCTAAGAGACTAATTTTATTCTTCGAGATAGAGAGATACTTAGAGAGGTATTTCCGATGTCGCCTCCCCTCATTCCCCCAAGAAATTGAACGTCCATTGGAATAAGTTTCCACTTCTCGATGCGTCAATAAGTAATATAGATTATTATTTGAATAAGTTATAAGAAGAGCCGAGGAAAATGGGTGGACGAGGTAAACTTGGAGAAATTAAAAAGAACTGAATCCCACTTCCGCCCGAGTTCACTAATCGCAAACATTTTCCTTCGCCAGGAAATTCTATCCTGGCCAATATATATCCTCGGCTGATCCTTGACCATTCGATTTACCTAGGAAATCTTACAATTAGTAACTCGGTTTATCAAAGGAAATTCTAAAAAAAAATTTCATACCTTTTAGAGAAATTATATATCAATATTTAAAATACCCAGAACGACCTCTGCTAAAAACTATACAATTCCAAAATTGTATCTTTCTTTCAAATTTATCTCTTCTTCTTTCATCACGTCGCACATCATTATCAATCTTCGATTTCTAGATTTCGAATAAAAGGATCTTAACGAAGGGGAGAAAAATTCGTAAGAGATATATTTTTATAATTCTATAATTCTAGCGTTTGGGAATAAAATTATTCGAAAAATCGAATGCGAACGAGGCAGGAATGAAACAGGGGAGGAGCGAGGAAAGGTAAAGCCACTCGGCGTTTCCGCGAGACCGCGGTTACGAATCCGTGGAGCGAAGAGAGACGGTGCAGAATCGGCGAATTGTTTTAATAAAGCGGCCGCGGAGCGTAGGACGGTGGTTGGATCCGGTAATTGACTTGGAAACTCACGCCCGGCCGTAGAACGTGCGGGAGGTTGGAAACCGGCACGAGAGAAATATTTAAATTCCTTCATTACTCGCTCAAAGAATCGCTAATGCTAGATGGAATCGCGCGGAATATGATTATTCTACTATTTTAACTGGCACGGTCTCTTTCTCTTTCTCTCTCTCTGTCCCCGTGGCCGAATCAAATTACATTTTTCGTCGAATGATCCTAATGTAAAGGGTGATTAGCTGATGTACTTTTGTGAAAAACGTGAAATTCTAAGATCCGCTCTTGTACGTTCGAAGAAGCAACGTTATTATAAAAATTTCGATTAAAATTAAATACGTGGAGTAATAGAAATTTTCCATTTCTTTCTATATCTTACGTCTACATTTTCTCGATAGTTATAAATTTTGATGGTATTATGAATATCGAATATAGGGAAATTTATGGAAAATCAAGCAATTAAATTTATAGATAATTTTAACCAATTAATCGATTCCAAATGAACGATTCTATCTTATACATTCTATCTATGTTTTCACTACTTCGCGATTCCTTTAAATGCCTTTTCTTTCAAAACACGCGTTACTCATAAGATAAGCAAGAAAAAAACGAAAACACGGTAATTTAACCGCAACGATCGTTGCGAAGAGGAAGCAGAACTTCTTCCACCCGAACGAACGTGTATTAAACTCCAAATAAAAACCACCACCCATTAATCCTGTTACAAAACCCCTCCCCCCGAGAACTCGCTCGAACAATTCCACCTCCGGTTTCACTCGCGCCGGCTTCAAATTCGCGCCTGCCTCTTCAAGCAATCCAACTTTCTTCGCTCTCGTCGCCTCGCGGAAAACGGTGTTTCCGTCGCGAGAGAGAATAAGGGGAGGATGGCGTCTCGACGCACGTTGCCGCGAATTAGCTACAAATCGGCGGCTCTCAAAAGACGATTCTCGGTCTCTCGGTGAAAGAAGTGTGGCGAGTGGAGAAAGGAGGTGCTCGAGGAAACCGGGTTACAACGAGTACCTTTGTTTCGCCATTTTGCACTCGTCACCGGGCGAATATCAAACGATTAACGTTAATTGAACTCGGCCAAGGGTCGTGGGCCCTCTTTCTCCTCCCTATCATCGTCGGTCCTCCTCCATTTATTCGACATTTATTCTCCCTTCCCTGGGAAGCGAGAGAGCGCCAACCACTCGGAGCGAGAAAAAGGAGAAAAAAGAGGAGGAGGAGAGGAGAGGAGAGGAGAGTTGGAAACAGTGTTGCGAATAATAAATTCATTCCCGGTCGACGAATCGATCGGGAGGCTCATTTCTCCCGATATCCTTAAAGCCCGTTTATTATCATCGTTATCGTTATCCATCCCATTCTTATCAAGCCACGAGGATAGATGAATGGCACTTGTGGATCCCCCTTTTTCCCCCGTTCGAAACGGGAGAACAACTCCGATCCCGTTTTAATCGGGTCAATTGTTTTTCAACCGGCGCGAATTGTTCAACGTCGCGAACCCTTGATACGTAACGCAGTTTCCGCCACCAGGGATCGGTGTTGTAAAGTGTTGTACCACAGCGGGCGGCTCTATTGATTCTATTAATTTGGTGGAGGGCAATCGATTACGGTGTATCGGAAAGTTAATTAAACTCGAGACTCCGCGCGAATATTCGGATAACGAAGAATATATGGAGGGGATATATGGAGGATACGAGTTCGTGAGTGACGAGTGGATAATAATAAAGGAGATTTTTGTTTGCTCGTTTGCGTTGTGAAATTAATTACTGGGCTAAGTGTGGAACGTACGTAGAAATACTTCTTGTGTATTGAATCAATATATAATATAGTAATCAATATATTTAGTTATCGACTACCTGCTCGTTAAACAGCGCTAGGAACAAGTTAATTTACCTTAATTTAACTTAATCTTAAAACACGAAATGCTTAATTAGAATTTTAGAACCATTTTTCTGTAAATGCGGGAAAAAAAAAAAGAAAAGAAAACACGGAAATGTTAATCCACAGAACAGAGTGAATCGTGGTCGAGTAATTAATAAATTTACCAAGAGTAAATTTTCTCCGCAAATATATATATATTTTTCTCCCTCCCCTTCGTCGAAAAGCATAGAAGAAGGTAGTCGGGATCAATTCGAGCCTCATTTAAAGCTCACCGAGCCGAGAGTTTCACGGATCCGGCCGTTGATTTAACGCGATTTATTAATTAAACTCGTATCGCGGATATTAACAGCGGTTAACCGGGGCGAAAATAACGAATGGGGTAATGAAAATTGAGTAAAACGTATTCCGCCTGAGTAGCGCGTACGAGGAGAAGGAAGGTAGGGAGGGGAGGGGAGGGGATGGGATGAGAGAAACGATGGAAGAGGAACGACGAAGGGAAAACGAAAATTGGCCTGTGACGATCGATGAAAATCTATTACCAACGAAATCCGACGTGAGCGCGACAAATTAGAGAATTAATTGTATAAATCCCTTGGCCCGCGAAGTAGTAACGGGGTGGGAGGGGGTGGTTGAGGGAGGTTGAGGGTGGTTGGTGGTTTCCACGGCCGTGGCAGGGAGTGGTAATCCCTTTTCGAATTTCCACGGACGCTCTCCGCCGCAAATTGCCGTACAAACCGTCGGAAATCGTTCGCGAAGCGTTAATAATGCAATTTAATTTTAATAACGAGCGACATCGGACCGTTCCCTTACGAGAGACGGGTTGCAGTTTGTCCGATTTATCGGCCGAGGGAGAAGGAGTTTTCGGGCAGCCTTTCTTTTTTTTTTTTTTTTATTTTATATCCCCTCTAATGATACGCGTCTTTTGTTGCTTCTGCAAATAAAGCCAGGGTAAATAATAGGATTGGAAAATAAAAATGAAAAAAACGAAAGGTACGATCTTTTTGATCAATAATCGTTTGGGGATGGAAAGTTTTTTTTTTTTTAATTCTCTTGCGATCGTTGAAACAATGAAACGATGTTTTTGGATCACACGCGTAGTTAATTTACGTAAGTTTATCAGAGTTTGTGAAATGTGTATTCGACGAATACCTGTATGCAAGACAATTAAAGAAAACACGAGCGATATAATTACAGGATTAAAAAACACCGTCCGCATTTCGTGACTTTCTATTGCGTTGTAAATACGAAATGTGTCAAATGTTATTCTGTCGAAACGGATTTCGAGGATTTACGAAAGTTTTAAAAAACTCCTGTAAAATATATCAAACGCGTTAAATAGCCATCGAGCATCAGAGAATTAAAATTATTATTCTTGACGATTCGTGTGAATCGTAGACAATGCTCGAAAGCGGTTATTTCGTAACTAAAAAAAAAAAAAAAAAGTAGCTAGTAACGACGGTAAATAACCCTCTACCGCTCTAAACTCATCGCTCTAAAAATTCATTTCACGTCAAATCTCAAAAAAACGTAAAGCCTCGAGTATTTCACGACAACCTCCACTTTACCCCCTCCCTCCCCTCTCACGATTACTCAACTTCACCAAGAAGCTCGGTAGTACACGTGTACGCTACACGTTTCACATTTTACCCCCTTGAAACAACCCTCCTTGCTCTTTCCTTCGAGCGTCTCCTCACCGAAATTCGAGGCGAGCCCTAAACGAATGGCTGGCATTAATCAAGTAAACAACAATTACAAGTATTAAGCAATGCCTCTCTTTTCCTCCCTCCCTCTCACTCTATCTCTCTCTTCCTCTACTTTCCGTGCGTCCAATCAGAGCGTCCGTGGTTTTTGATCCTCCCACCCCTTTTCCACGATCTCGTTTCGCCCCGAATAGAACAGCGACGCGGTTTAGAGAATTAATGCGACAGAACTTCAAAGCTTGGCGTTTTGACTTGCAGCTTGCGGCGGGCACAGGCGAGATCTAACCGATCGTTGGTAATCAGCGTGCAACACGTTTGGATTACGGGAGGGGTGCTGGTAAGGGTACGAGAGGTAAGGGTCAAATGGGTAAGGGGTTAATTCAAGTTAATTCGCGTAATTAGTCGGGATAATTGAAGTCGTGAGTTTCCAACGGAGAAATCCAGGCATCTCGTGGCTACGCTTTGCATAACTGGCAACACGCACTTTGACATGCAAAAGCGGCTCGGTTCTTCGAGTGGCACACCGTTCATATTTTCCCCCGGAAACGCAAAACGAATCGGTTTAATTTTCAGGTTTTGTTAAGATTAATAAAAAAAAAAAAATCTGAAAAAATATTTGAGTTTGAATTTTATATATATATATAAAATTAAATGAAATGATTAATGCATGATTTGCAAAGAGTGTTAATAATAATTATTGTGCAATTTCTTGTATTTTGTCAAGTAACTTCTTGAAAGTTTATTTAACCTAATAGAGAAGATTAATATTATTTTAAACATTCATTGTATACATGTTTATATTGTTCATACAATTTGAAGCTTCTACATGTACATAAACAATGTTTAATAGAAATTCATATTTCATCAGCATTACTGTCAAATTTTCGAGAGATTGAAACTAACGTGTGTACATAATATTAATGTTGGTGTATATTTCATAATCAATATAATCATACGTATAATGATATACGTATATCATTATACGTATATTATTATTTATTTCGTATCTACATTATTAATCATCGATCGATGCATTCTTGATTGTTCATTGACAACAATAGTTACAATATAAAAATTTTAACAATTAATAAAATTCCATTCTCTCGCTTTATCACCTTATCAAAACTCTTGTTATCGTAAACAAGAATTAAAGGAAACCAATCAATTATCGATTATATCCAATTTATTAACTCACACAAGCAAAATAATATCCAATCGCAAGAGGATCCAGAGAACTCCAAACCTTTCCAACCGCTTATTAAAACCAAGAATTCTTAATCGATCGTACAACTTCAAACTAGGCCAACGAAATCTCGTCACCACCTAACGTTCGACATCCTCTTAAAACCGCCCTTCTTTCGAAATGACTGATTAAAACGCTACTTGGGTTTCTCTTCTCGACCCCGCTTCTTCCACCTTCCTCTTCCGATGTATCAAACCGGTCGCGATATTACGGGTGAAGCTGGAACAACTTTTAACGACTCGATCTCTCTTCGACAAATCGGCATTGCGGAATACTCGCACTTTACGGTTAATACGAATCCCTGAAGGGCGCGAATTCGGCTCTTAATACCGGCGCACCCGCTCGTGCAGCCTCGTAAACCGATATTATGAGTTACGAGCAGCCGGGATTAAGGCCGATCGCGCTTTTGTAATTCCATCGGCGGCGAGTGACGGGTTTTAAGTGCATCGTAAGGACGATTATACTGTACAGTGTATAGTGGCCGACGATTCGTAGGGAGCAGAAGGGTTAAATATGGAGGCGCGGTTTTACGACCCTCCGGGGAGCCGTCACGTGTATTGAAGAGGAAAAAAGATACTCCACGAATTTTCCAGTCTGTTTTCCACCTGATTTTGAATTTTGATCTTTTTGTTTCGGGTAAGACAAGATTATTCGAAGGAATTTTTATACGTGTTGTATATGCGGAATTAATGGGGAATTTCGAGTCGGTCGAGTTTCGTGTCTTTTACGGAGTAATTCGGTATTTTTAAAATTTGTTCTTCTTATTAAGTTGTTGCGGATAAAGTGATCGAATTCTTAATATTATGCCAATCGTAATTTTTTACAGCAATGGAAGATTGCTCCTTTTGTTGCAATCCTTTCGAAAATTTCATTAATGTTATCATTTTCATACGTTACATTAAACTAAATATATATATTATAATAATCGAATTTGATATTATAGTTACAGCACACAATTCCCTTTATATTACGATAATCGATAAAATATTATCCTAGCCTCGAGCTTTAATCTGACGTGCGACAAATTATTAAATTAATAGCTGCCATTTATTCTGCTCTTGCTTACCTAAATATTATTAACGAACTATCAATTACTCCTGTAATATTTTCCCTTGAAACTCAAATATTTAAGAAGTTGAAAATACGTCTCGCGTTGCAAGAGAAAAAAAAAAACTTCGACTTCGCATTTTAAAAACGAAGTCAAGCCGTTCGAGTGCAATCAACTGCAAGAACCACGGGTCTCGCATTTTCTAAATCAAAATCACGACCAGACGTTTCCAGAGAAGAAAGTTATCTCACGTAACACTGTTTCCCGAAGGTATCGTTAATATCATCGGCCGCGTTCTTTGAGTTTCTTACACCGCACGAGAAGCGAGGGCGAGGAACGTGTAAGATCAAAAGTCGGCTGGGTATAGGATCAGAAAGATGAAGGAAAACGTTGGACGCATAAGGGGTTGAACAGTGAAGCGGAATGAATTGCTTCCGTGCAGACGGTGTTCTGTAACTGATAGCTCTGTCTTCATTTCTTCCTGACACGACAGCCCACGTTTCCTCCTCTCTTATTGTCTCCTTTGATTCTTTTCCACCTCGTACGCTTCCATCTGTTTCCTTCTCGCCCCGAGAAAACCGAGGACGGCTGGGCAACGAGAAAGCGGAAAAATCGTTCGATCCCTCAAACACGCGAGGGATTAAATTTTTATGCCGAATTGTTTATCGACGATCGCTTCGCAAACTGTTATATTATATATTCTCACAGATTTCCATGCGTCGTGGGAAAACAAAACTCAACTCTTTCGTCGATTTTTGTCAACTTTGTTTAGCGAACCTTCGTCGAAAACTCTATTACATAAGGGGGAAACAATTGTAAACCTTGGGATTGGTAAAAATGGTAATTGCGCGTGCACGGAAAAAATTTGAAACACAAATTTCCGAGTAAACAACGTTTATCGCTCCGGCAATAATTGACAAAACGAAAGAATAATAATTGACATTTCCCCATAGCTAGCTCGATAAAACAATCCTAAAGCTTATCACGCGAGGATTATAAATATACACGAATCGCGCCGTATATTGTATTTTTTTATAAATCGCATAAAATGAAACAAACAAAGGAAAAAAAAAAAANAAAAAAAAAACGAAAACAGGAAGCGAAACCAAAAAATAAATTTATAATAAAAGGAAACAATTTGTACACGATATATACGTAAAACAATAACATCGTTGCTTTCGATTCGCGAAATTTCAAATTCTATAAAATTCGATACGCGAACGAACGAACGAACGAACGAACGTGCAGAATGCACAAACGCATGAACATCCCAATAATCGGGGCCCAAGTGTTCTCATTCAAGAAATCCGCCCAATTCGAAACTCGGGGCAAACACGCGCCGGTATCGAAATACCTCTCTCCCCTTCCTCCCCCTTCCCCCTGACTAATTGACTTTTTAACTAATTGCATTAATAACGCGGCCGTGTGTTCCCCTCCCTCCCTCCCTCCCTCCCTCCCTTCCTCCCCGTCGCCCGAGTTTGCACAGGCTGCTGGCCGCAGGAAAATGAACACGCCAAGTCTGCGGAATGAATCATGGATACGCGTATAAATACTAGCGGGTGGGAGGGAAAGAGAGAGAAAGAAAGAGAGAGAGAAAGAGAGAGAGAGAGAGAAGGATGATGTGGAGGAGGGCTTAGAAAGGCGCGGGCAGCTCGGATGCGTATTTAATATGCAAATTGAAGAAATGGGATTGCACCATGCTGTACCTCGCAGCCTCGGTGATATTTCGAGCCGTACCACTGCCAGCCAGGATTATATCCTTGCGACCTACCTATATTGATATTATGCAAATCCACCCGCCCCCTCCCCCCCACCGGTCGCCGATGTATCGAGTGCTTTTGATGTCCCTTTGTTTTCTACCACCACCACCACCCCCTCCCTCCCTCCCTCCACCGCGACACGAGCGCGTCCCAACTTTTCGATTCTCGATTAACTGGCTGGATTATTCGAGCCACTCGAACCAACTTGCTCGGTACACTCGATTATTTGCTCTGGTAATTGAAATAATTATTGGCCCCCGTGACGATATATGTATATATATATCGGTGGTTCGGTATTAGGGAATTGCTTTGTCGTTACCACGTCCCCTATCTCGTGATAAGTGGTGTTCGGCATTATTGCGGTAAGTATACTTTCACGTGTAATCTCGATTGTGATTGCATTTTTTATTTCGATTTTTGTAATGCGTTTTTAATGCGTTTCTTTTTTTGTCCCGAGAGTTTTGTCCAGCGATTAACAGAGGATGAAACGAAGTGTGAAAAAGATTTTGTGAAATTTTAATTCATTTAATTTAATAAAAGGGAAACTGATTTGTTCGATTTTAACGTTCGACTATTTGTTTTTTCTTTCTATGATTAAAAATTGTGAAATATTAAGAGAAATAGATTGTTTTTTATTTAAGTTTCTAAAAAGTCAATAAATATTTTTAATCACGTTTCTCTCTTCCTTTCTTCTTCACATTTGAAAAGTTGAAATGTGAAGGAATATTAAAATTTGAAAGGTATTGAAGAGAAGTAATTATGAAATAATTGTTTTACTTAAATTTTATATATATATATATATATAAAAAACGATAGAAACATTGTTATGAATAGATATTTCAAAAACCAGTAAATAATACTTTTACGTGGTAGGTTTGTTTGCTCGATGTTTGTACATTAACGTGTACAGCAATAAAATATCTATACTATCTATATATAACAATAAAAACGTGAAACAGTAGTTAATATTAATTTGTTCGAAAAGTTGTTTGGGACTACCGTCATTGAAAAATAATAGGATTTAATGGATGAAATAATCGATACACGACAATTTAAATTGTATCGTTCAAAGCTTGATGATGAAGAGGAACGTAATAAATTCTTTTTATTTAGTTGCGTTTAACGTTCATTCAAACATCGTAAATTCAAAACGAGTCACGATTATTCACTGAATTATGCGCTTTGTGGATGTTAAACACGTCGGAACGAAACTTCTTCTTAACAATTTTCCATAAGCAATGAAGTTTTATTTTTGATCGATCCCTTATTACAATCGGATATCGGATATCTTTTGAAATTTTCAGAAAGAAAGAATATCACTTGAGATTTATAAATTCAAATGGAGAAAGAGTTTTGTTTGTTCGCTTTATGTATTTCTTTCGATCGTAATTAGTAGAAAAGTAATAAAAAAAAAAAAAAAAAAAAAGAGCTCTACAAAATAAAGTGCTCTTTTTACTTATTATTTTACATCGTCCTATATTTTATTGTTATCCGTAAAAATATTTGATCAATTCCCGGAAAGGAGCTTATAAAGAAAATAAAAAAATAAAGAAACTTGCTTCTTATTGCCAAGAATAAAACTGCTCAACTTTGAGCAAAAAAAATTTACGATCTTCCTGAGAGAAACGTTCTTCGAAAGAGCTTTTGTACAAAGTTCGGTCCTTTAGCTGACACATTTACACGCGTCACAGTTCATTTAAAGAAAATCGAATGTTTCGCGAAAATATTGATCCTTCGTTACAATCCTTCTTTTCCAAATTAATTAATTTCAATCTTCACTTTCTCAGTTTCAACTTTACTTAATCTTCATCTGTTATTTTAACTTCAAGGTTTCTAAGTTCTTTTCACAATATTCAATGAACGTCTATCCTTACTTTCAACTTTCAAATTTTTAATTTCACCTCACCGAGTTTTATTTTTTCCAAAATACACAGAACTTTCTTTCGCAAAACTATTTAACGATTATCACTTATTTAAATTCCTAATTTTCAATTCTTAGCTATGACACTAAATCAAAATCCAAAAAATTTAACTTCCCAAATCGTCCCGTCGCTGTGAAAAATCCTACCTATCGCGAATCTACGATTTATAATCCCCGATTCGTATCGCGGCTCGTGGAAACGATAAGGGTTGTCAGTCAGTATCGAGGATCAACTCGCGCGTCCCGATCGCGGAAATAAGCGAGGAGCGATGCCGAAGAGATATTCGTCTTTGTCAGAGAGAGGTTGTTTCGAGGCGCGCGCCAACCAACGAGCCGAGTCACGCACCCGAAGAAAAGCGGCGAGTGAATTTACGCACCGCCGCTTGGAACGAGCGTTCCCGCATTAAGCCAGCCAAATGGGATTATTTCATGACGGCCAGAATTACAGCGATGTTCTGTTCACCGATCTCTCGTGCGCCCCATAATTCCACGGCCCTGAACTCCGTGTACCTTGATCGTCTCACGATCGATCAACGAGGAAGATGAATCTAATTAACCGGCTAAATGAATGGATGATTTTAAGCTAGACACGGAATATGCGGGCTTTGAAATAGGATTTCGCTACGTTTGGTGATCGTTATTCGGTTGTAATTTTGATTGAATTTTAAATTTTCTTCGAATTATGCCATCTTTTTTGGAAGATGCGCTTTGCGTTTGGAATATTTTTATGTGTTAATATTACGTAATAAAATTTATAGTAATATTAATCATCAGATACATTAGATTCTAAGTTCTTTTTTTGTGCATTTTTGCACAATACATACAATTTTGAATAAAGAATTGATGGTATTAAAAATTGAGAAATACGATGTACTATCTTAATCGTTATTTGATACAAGATATTTTGCAAATTTAGCGTGTATAATGTATCGAAATTTTGTAATATTGATCACGTAACCAGAAAAGATGGCCTTCCAATTATTTTCAGCGCTTGAGCGCACGAAGAAGAGGGACAGCGGCTTGGAATACTACCTTAAATATCTTCAAAAGATATAGTGTCTGACGTAAAATTTCTTTTAATAGATACTTAAAATTCAGATTCAGATGTTATAACGATATTCGATATTCGAAATAATTATATTCGAGCTTACGTTTAATTAAAAATTATATAAAACGAAATAATAAAATAATATCAGCGCCGAATTCCTATTAATTATACAGTTGGAAAAATCTATAACGAATTTAAAACTTTAGTACTCGTTCAAGAATAAACAAGAAAAATAATAAAATCTCTCTAACCTGAACCAAACGTTGTCACTTCCCTACCTCATAATATTCCGCGATAAGATAATAACAAATATTCTTTCATAATTATTTTTGCACGAACTCCCTCCAATTCTTTCCTTCCTTCCTTTTCCTTTTTTTTTTTTGCATATCAAAGCTCCATCGAAATCACAATCCGTCACAAATGTGTCGCGAAAAGAGGAGAGCCGTGGCCCAAAGGAAACGCGGCCTGATTTAAAGGGAGTCTCCCCAGGGACTCGTGACCTTAACTTCGCGTCAGCCGTTTTGGCACGCGCGCGCGTGCTTCTCTTCGAATTTGGTATGCACCCTCGGAGGGCAATTTGGACGCACGGGGCCCTGCGGACGCGCGAAACACAGTTGCCGCCGTTCCCATGGCCGGCCAAACGTCGTTGATCCACCGAGACTCGTAATCCGGTGAGTTCGTTTCCTGGCGTTGGCCACCGACACGGTGGATCGTAAACCGGGAGTCCACCGTGATTAAAACGCAAGGCTGCCGCCCCCCTTTCGCGGTTAAACGACTCTACTACGGTGGACAATGGCCAGCCGCCTGCGATAAGTATTTAACCGGAAGATGCTTTACGGGACCTCGTAAAACTGCTCTATATAACGTAGTTCGATCTATAAAGAGGTCTTTGTTAGTTAAGGGAAGAATGTGCATCGAGTCTGATGAAGGGAGTGTTTCGCAACATGTAAAATTGAATGACTATTATTATGAAGAATTAATCGTATAATGTGAACAATTGGACCGTTCGTTCAAACTTAAACACTTTATATTGTAATGAAAAATTTTTCGCCATGTCACGTGTAATCCCGTAGTTGGACGATGTATGGTTATTAATCTATATCTTTTGTACAGGATAATTAATTGGAAGAAATAGGGAGGTTGGAAAAGCGACAGGATCGAGTCTATCTTTGTTACCTTTACAAGACGCGGGGTGGTGTTTGAAAATTTTTACGAGACGATGGAAGAAATTGGGGTTAAGGGGGATTAGGGATCCTGGAAAAAAGGCTTTACCCAATATTCGAAAAAGCAATTTCGATCCCGGATTCTTTCTCTCCTTTTTTTCTTTAGCAATTCTTTTCGTAAATGAAGATAAAATAGAAAAAAAAAAAAATGGAAGATTCGAAAACGAAAGAGAAAGAAGAAGCGAACGAGACGAGAAAATTTATGGATAATCTTCAGGGTCAAGAGCATCTAATGACAATCCCAACGAAACAATCACTATTTTGCTGAGTGGTAAGCACGGTTCTCGATGTTTTCACTGGAAAGCTCTCTTACGCGTTCCACCTCCATCCATCTCGTTTCCTTCGCTCTCTTTTTCCCCTCCCCCCCCCACACACACACTCTTTCATTCTTTCTCCTCCTCCCACCCTCTCTGTCTTCCCTCTCTGCCATCCCGGCGTAGCAGTAATCCAGGAATAATGAACAGCCAGCTGTCACTCGCAATACCCGCTCCTCCAGCAAATACGACCCTTGACGAGTTTGCGCAACTTCTGGCCTAGCTCTGCTCCCCGGTAGCGAAGACGGGGAGAGGAGGGGGGGGGGCGAAAAGGCGAGGGAGAGAGGGGGGGGGAAGGGGGAAAGAGAAAGATATTCGAGAAGAAAAAAAACTGCTGACCCATGATCGCGCGCCGCACGGAAATCAAATTTACTTTCCGGCTGACTTTTTGAATATCCAACTTCTCCCATTCTGCCCCTCGCCTTCCACGTCCTTCGCCGCGTAAATTTCATCCGAGTGTGGGCGGGTGGGCGCGATTTCATCGCGGCGAAAAGTTTTATTGCGTCTGCGAAACAATCAAGAATCGGTTCGAAAATCGTATCGAAAAGTTCTCACCCTCTTCTCTCACACCCTCCCTGTGCAAATTTTAAACGCGTAGCCCCGTAGAACAGTATTTTCGAATTCCTTCGAGCCTCGTTTTCCGAACGAGGGAGGGGTCCTCCCCTCCCCCTCCTCCTCCCCCTCCCTCCTCATCCCTTAAACTTAAACACGGTTTCCCCGCCCCGCCCTCGGTGTTTCGTTCTTCTGTTTACCGGTCTGCAACGCGAAATTACATTGAAGATATTGTGTTGCACAAAAGGTGGGGAGGGGGAGGGAAAGGAGGATGAGTTTCATAAATTTTACTGATTAATGCGTTTCAGTGGATCTTGCGCAACTATTCGAAGCAATTTCCTGCTCGTCTTTGTTCGCGCCACCGGTCTAATCCGAACTAGTTTTGCCGGCAGTTAACGAAGTTTTCATTAGTCGTGCTTCCGGCAACCCGGGCAAATTGCTGTTCTCGTTTAGCTTTTGCTCATTTTGAAATTCCAAATTACCGCGCCCCCGTTGTTAATATCGATAGTCGTCTCCGTTACGAAACCTTCAATTACCTGCAAATATTAATTAGGATAGCGGAGCTTTCGAACGCGCCAACTTAATCGCCGCCCTTCTCTCCCCCACCCTTTTATTTTCCTTACGGATAATCGTTTTAACGGGGCCTACAAGAATAATTCATTTCTCGTGCACTTTTTTACGCATTTCTAAAAGAAATAAGAAACCTAACTAACTTTCTCCCTCCTCAAAAAATACATATGTATTTTCATTAAATTACATCGAATCGTATCTTATCAATATTTAATGACAAAAAATACGATAAATATTAACGAGTATTAATGAACGAATCAATACGAATCCTATTAAAAATGTAATAATTTTGACGTCTCGTATATCGTACTCTTTTTATTACAGGGGTATTAAAATTGACATCATCAGAAGCGGAGAATCTTCCTCTTTCAAAGTGCTTTTTGTTTTATTTCGATACGACTCATCGTTCTTGAGATATCATCGATTAAAGAGGAATGTAATTTTTAACGTTTCGCTGTCGCTGTCTCGCTCGATCTCGTGCGATCGCACTGACCTGCCTCAAGCGCTGCACCTGCGCGCTGGTCAATGATAAACAATGAGTCATCGTTTTATTTTACTATTACTACTAACGTACGCACTTCCAGGAAAGAATGTAGGACACGTCAGTCACGATGTGCAGTCATTGATTATCCAACGCTTACACGCGGCTCTTCTGAATTCTATATCTCGAGAACGGATCGAGATATCGAGATCAAACAAAAAAAGAATAAGAATACGTTCCCCTTTATCTTTTGAAGTAATAATACTCGTGATTTTCCAATTTTTCGAGAGGAATTTCGTTCTAAAAATTGACATTGAGTAAATATGGATTAAGAAAAGTTTTTAGGAAACTTATTACAAGATGTTTCGAATTATAAATATAACATTATAAATATAATATCCGTGATGCTAATAATGACGTGTTTGCATTCCATTCGTACTACTTGTGATAGTTTTAATTTCAATTTTAATTTCTTTCGTTCGTTTCAATTTCAGATATATTCGTGGATATAACCTTAAACAAGACGAGCGGATGGTGAATGCGATGCTGTCATCGCATTATAAAAGAGCATGTATCAGGAAATCTGGTTCCACGATATCATAGCGTTCCTAAGCTGAAAATGATTGAGCAGCTATCGCATGTTGGTGCAGCTAGCATGCACAGATCTCTCGTCAAAACCTGTTAGATAGAACTCGGCACTACTCAGGACTACTCAGAACGTTGTCATCCTTGTAGAACGAGGCAAACGAGTGATCGATCGACCGGCGAGCATATCTTGAGCATATCCGATATCGAAGATTGAAGAGTATGTTTCAACAAGACGTTTTCAATTTTCGAATCACGAATGGAGATATCCCCGAAATAATACCATTTCTATCTGTTAAAATATTCCAATCCATTACTTAAATTCGTACATACATTCGTAATCTATACGTCTGTCTCTTTCATGTATCGTAAATCAAAATTCTATACCTATTAAGCGCGTATATCGCCTATATTTTTTTTCTTCTTTCAATTCGAATCCTATTAGACTCACTGAGCGTTAGAAAATATATCTGCAAAAATGAAACAATCGCGGGTCAAAATACGGGATGGAAAGTGATATTCGAATATCATCGAGGTAAATCAAAATAAATTTCTACCGCACAGTTTGGAAATCAGGATTCCGTTGCAACGTAGATATCGAAATTTTCCCCGAGTTTTCCCCTCGTATATTTTCAATATTTGTCCGTGCTAAACATTTAAACGCGTAATCGTCCAAACAATAAGCAAATATATTTTACAATTTTCAAGTTGATTGACAGTCGAAAAGGGGGAGGGACGTTGTCGATGGGGAACAAGGATGAAAAACTTATATAATTCACGGCCCCGGTTGAATAAAGCATGGTAGAGCACGGACGAATTCCACGTTTTACAAGTTTCACGCGGTGGAAATGTTGCCGGTGTTTGGCTCGCGAAACGAAATTGCGAACAGGATACAACGGGCAGAGAACTTTTGCACGATTCCCAACCGAGTTTCGCTCAGAGCACAATGAACATATTTTCACGGGAACTCGTTGTTTCATTTGCATCAGACCATCAGGTATCATTCGATGCCAAACCGAATCTAACAATCGACGCAACGTCATCGTCGTCGAAATGATCTGCTGTGCACCTATACACAATTTTCCACGAAAAGTATCTTTCAACAATAACAAACCGATGATATCAACAATGATAGAATCGAACCTCTCTCTTTCTCTCTCTCTTTCTCTCTCCCTTCCATTCTTTCCTCGAGTCGTTTTCAACCTGCTTGCCGCGTATATCGCGAAATTGGATCAGCGAATAATCAGGAAATTAATTAACGATTCACGAAGGGCCGTTGTATAGCCTATCTTCATCTCGACGATACATTGTTTATCGGTGGAGAAGAGGGAAGCAAAAAAAAAAAAAAGTAAAAAAGAGGAAGGAAAAAAAGGTGTGCCGAGCGCGATGGAAAAGGTTGCACACACATCGATAGAGAAAGAACGAGGAGAGAGAGAGAGAGAGAGAGAGAGAGAAAGGGAGGGATGGAACGAGATATATAGGGGAGAACGGACGTAACGAACATTGCGCTTATTTATTCGGCTGTTTTTCATTCGTGGCGCGGGTTACTTCGATACGTCGACAACGGATGGCTCCCCCGCCCTGTCTGCCGCGCGCTTGACACAGATACACATCCAGCACACTTTTTAATTCTGTTTTAATCTCCGAGTTATTGCTACTCCAGAGCTCGCGCCGGGGTTGCCCTTCCCATTCATCCATCCTATCTCAAATACACCGCATATATGATTCCGCGCCAACGACGGGAATAATGGGCCGCGGATACGTGCACGCCAGCTTCTCTATAATGCAGTCGTTGCAGCTGATACAGATGCAGCCTCGCGAATACACATACACTCCTCCCCGCTTTTTCTCTCCCTTCTCTCCCCTTCTTCCTCCTCGCGCGCGGAATTTTCATACGTATCCACCACGATGCGCTGTTGTTGGGATGGCAATGATCGATTCAAAGAAATTTCGAGAAAGCGACGCTCTTCCTCCTCACCCCTTCTTCCTCCTGGTTGTTCTTGGGGAAGGGCAACAATACGAGCCTCGCCTTTGTTTGATTAAAAAATATATGCTTCTTCTTCCATTTCTTCTTCCATTTCCTCTTCCTCTTCCTCTTCCTCTTCCTCTTCTTCTTCTTCTTCTTCTTCTTCTTTAGCCAAGGATCACGACGAGATATTAATACACCTGGAGAGGGGTTTTAACCGTACGTTTGCGAGCTACTACTCTTACCGTAATTGTCCAAACACGAGTTATCGTCGAAGATTAATGTTGCTTCTGGGATATCGGGTTAACTCTGCTGGTGCTACTAGGGATCTTTGGTTGCCGCGGTGAGCGTGTTGTTGAACACGCTCGAAGAATGTGTACGGAAGGAGAGAGAAAGAGAGAGAGAAAGAGAGAGTAGAGAGAAGGTTGGACGAGGCGAAGGCGGTAATGTTTTGCGTTTGATGTAATTTCCACTGTTGCCTACCACTATGGGCGTAGCTTTTATTCGAATGAAAACACGTGTCTGCGTGTTTGTTAGCTCGAGATTTATGGGAAATGTTGCCGTATCGAGAACAGAGAACTTTCGTTCAATCACGAATTATTAACGTTCTCACTCGCTCGAGGCAAAGCGAAAAATATAGAGATAGAAGACGATTCTTCGACGAAAATCGATAGAACCTATAAGCAATATAAATAATAAACACGTAGCAATTGATAATATCCAAAAATCATCCCGTGATGTTACAACGATACGATGAAGATGCACTTCAATATACAACTATAAAAAAAAAAAAAGAAATAAATAAAATAAAATAAAATAAAATTGAAAGCTCAAGGCTACTCATAAACTCTCGCGCATCCCAACGTTTTTTCTACACAATGTTTTTTTCAATCTTCGCAAACGATATCATAACGTCATCTCGCAAAATCGAAAAAACTGGGGACGACAAAAGACCGCCAAAATACCCGAAGATTACATCCGTACGACACGTATGATTTCGAAAACGACCCTTTACACACACGCACACATACGCACACGTGCATTCTTTCTCTCTCTTTCGCGCAACAGTGGCAGCGGCGAGCGTGAGTTCAATTTCCGTCTGGCGTAACACCAGTCGACGATCACGATGTTACTCGTCTCGAACTCTTTCTCCCTCGCCCTCGCATTAAACACGCCGCGGGCACCCTGGCGCAGAGGCGAGCACCCTCCGCCCTTCGATCAACAGAGGCCACCACCGACGAGGGAGGAGGGGGGGGGAAGAGGAGGAGGGTTATATGTTCGGCCGTTTGACAGCGAAGCGTTTAAACGCGAAATGCGATCGGTTAAGTGCGCCAATCACTGGCAGGGCGAGAGAGTCGAGAGAGTCAAATAGAGGCGAAATCGCGGCGTGAAATTACGAGAATCGTTGCAAAGGGTAGAGGAGAGGGAGAGAGGGAGGGAGAGAGGGAGAGGCGGATTGGTATTTTCATCGTGGAACCCAGTCTAAAGTTTGTTTACGGGGATAGAGGGATTTTTGTTGGCTCTTCGTCTGAAAGTTTCGTGGAAACTGAATAATGGTTCCTCTATTGGTAGTGTAATTTATGACAGTGGGGAAAAAATAATCGGTACCGTGATATATTCATGACGATGTTTGAATCGAGAAAGTTGGGAGATTAAATAATTGTTTTGAACTGTTATCGAAATGAACGAGCGTCAGATTAGTAAATGTATGTAGAGAAAGGAAAAGATATTTTTGTCAAGCCTAATAGAAATTCTATCACTCTATTATATTATGCTACTTTAATTTTAATTAACGCAAGACGTCCTATGATAGAAAAATAGAGAAAATAGAAAGATTAGGATAAAATAAATATATGTATTTGAATACATACTATTATTTTTAATTATCTACGTTCTAAATATATTTTGAAAAAGAATCAAAATATTGCTTTTCGTTCGAAAACAATTGAAAGCGTGCGTTTAAACGAAGAAAATTTTGAAACATTTTGAAGATCGATGAGGAAAACACGAAATTAATGTAGTACATGTGGATGTTTGCACGTTGTATTACATAGTAATTCCAATGTACACTCTCCCATTTAATTGCGTTCTTGCGGCAAGCCTGAAACTTCTTCGAAAACCTACCCTGGCAAACCTATTCGAACGTTCCTGTATTATTTGGATTATTGCATTGGCCAAGATGAACTTTCTGCACTGTTTGCGATGTAAATCAATTGCAAGACGGGATAGACTTTCGCATTCGATCGAACCAACTTCCAAACATCGAACCATTCTTCCAAATTTAAATTAGAAAATCCATAATCATTTTTTCCCTTCCGCGCCGAAAATCACCAATTCTTCAATTTCTATTATCCCTTAATCAAAACTCTTTCAACCCTTCGAAAATTGAAAATTCAATCAAATCAAGTTTCACTCGAAAGTCAAAGTTCAAAATTTCACTCCTCTCCCCGGGAATTCTCCCTCCCTTAACTCACCCTCGTCGCAACTAGAGAGAGTTATTACTCCATTTTCATTCCTTCCCTCAAAATTACTCTCCACAAGTTCACGATACAACAATTCTCAAGTTATCTCTCGACCCGTCCCCCGATCCCAAGGATAATCGAAATCTTTACCACCCATATCGCAGAACTAATATTCGCACCGATTACGGGAATAATCGGCGGAATAACAAGCGGAGAAATAATAACAAGCTCCGGCGAATTGAATGGGGGGGTGCGGCACGATGCGGAGAGTTTCATCGGTTGAGCTCGAACCGGCCGTTTGCAAATCGTCCACCCTCTCTCTCTCTCTCTCTCTCTCTCTCTCTCTCTCTCTCTCGTTCCCTCGCTCGCCATAGCGAGGCAACCTATTACCACGACGTGTTCCACACCACGCCAGTTTCCCAAGTTTCAGCCGGCCGTAAAGTCCGAGGCTGGCCGATACGTAGCCACCCTCGATCGATACTTTCCTATCTTCATCGTGCATGAAACGCGCCATATGTCCCGCGGAGCATGATCGAGTCTGCTACTTGGACCCGTCTCGTCCCAAGGTCCGCCGCTCTCTCAAAGTTCTCGGGACCGGCCGCTCGATCGATTCGCCGATTCGAAACGAGAGCGGAGGTGTAGGGGCGCGGGAAGAGTTGCAGCCACCGCGGACAGGAGGATACAAAGGATAGCCTGTGCAGTGAACGCGAGTAATTCCATTCACCTGTACCCGCCGCCGCTAATCGACCGACTCCTCTCTTCCACACGCCCGCACCGATTATAATACCTTTCCAACGTCTCGAGACCCTCGGCGATTAAGCTAACGACAGGGGCCCCCGTCGTATTTGCCCGTGTACGATTCCTGTTTCGAGAGCTCCGATCGTGTACCACAGATTTCCAAGATTGTCTTTACGATCACGATTTGTGTCACTGATGGCAAGAACTTTCGATTGTAATTTTGGGTAAAATTGGGCTGTGCGTGTATGTGCGTAGCTTGTTGGAATTTTGGACTCGAAAGATTCTTATCGAGTAATATTTCTTAAATATTCTTAAAAGAGTTCTTAATAATATTGAAAGCGTATACTCGATCGTGAAGAAGTTTTCAAACGAACTTTTAAACGCGGGATTAAAGTCGAATATGCATTTTTCCAATTATAGCGTGCGGTGGTGGAACAGTGGATAAGAAGACGGCGTGGGCGACGCTTGTAAATCCGCAGGCAAGGATTTACAAATCGAAACGCTTGGTAACGGAAGCGTTGAAAATTTCGTTGGAGCGGAAAACAAACGGAATACCACTTCCGTCGCTAGATTTTCCAGTAACCCTATTGCTTGTCGGTATATACACGACCCTCCCCCCCAAAGTCGACCGGATCTCATTGAATAGTAACGTGTACAGAAACGGTGTGTTTGCCGATGAATATTTATGCTTCTTCAGTCGAAACTTAACGAGAGAGAGAGAGAGAGAGAGAGAGAGAGAATCACAGTCGATTCGAGGATGCAATTCGCGCCGCTCTACTTGCCGTCTTCCGGTTCCAATTCCGATTCCGCCTAGTTGATTCCGACTTGGTGCCGTCGAGACCCTTGAATTATTTAAAGAAATTTCATTTATCGCAGCTTCGTGTATTCTCAACGCCACCCCTTATCTCCTATCCCCAGTTGTCGCGGCCGATCCACCCCTCCCCCACACCTGCCTCTACACAAACTCTATTTTCGCCTCTGGTTTCGCCCGGTATTTCTTCCCTTTCTTGCGCCGTCGACATTTTTCCCTCGGTAAGCGAGCCGAGAGCGCGACCTGCGGGGCCCGCTCCTCGAAATGCATGCATCTGGAACGACCACGCCTCGAGGGTGTCGGCGGCGCGGACAGGGGTTTCAGAAAAGAGGAATTGCGCGAAGCAGGAGGACGACGACGACGACGACGACTACGACTACGACTACGATGACGACGAGGACGACGACTCGAGAGGGCCACTTACGTTTGAATTTTAAATTCTCCCCTCTGGATGGAAGATTTTCCGGAGGCGAGGCACAGGAGGAGAGGAGGCGGAAAGAAGGAGGACACCTCCGCGATGGATTAAGCTCGCCGAAGCACGAACGAGACGAAGGGGTCAAGTTGGCTCGGATGAGATCAGCATTCTGGATAAGCGCAGACGGATGGAACGAGAAGGGTGGAGAAGGGAACGGAAGGGCCACGCGAGTAAAACTTGCACGAGAGAAAGAGATCTTCCTTCGGGAGAAGCGCTCGAACCGATCCACCCTTCCCTTATTCCCTCGCTTTTCAGATTCTTCCCCACCTTCGTCTATCAATTCTCTGTCTATCCCGCTCCCACCACCAACTCCCTTCTTCGATCCACCACCACATCGGCGGCTCTATATTCCAACGATTCTCTTTTTATCGAGCCGCGTTGAAAGAGCGGCGATAGATAGGGGCGGAAATTCGTGAGGTGGCGGTTCGATCCGATGGCGGTAGGTGCAGGGTCCACGAAATTGCAGCAGGGCCGGCTCGATTCAATCGCGCGAGAAACTCGCGCCGCTCTCGACGCTACCGTGACGAAGATGGAACGAGAAGTGGATGTGTGTGGGTGGGCGTTGGAGCGGAAACACGTTTACGTCTATGGGATCGTGGATTATGCGGCAGACGGGGCGGATTCGATGATAAATATGTTCGACTGTGCGTGGCCGGTGTGAGATGATACGAGGGGGAGGGAAGGCGCGAAATGGCGGTGAGAATGAGATTTCGAGAAAGAAATTGGAAGATGGAGATTTCGGTGGTTCGTTCAATTCGTGGAGCGTGCGAGAATACTATCTTTTCCATCCTACGGGGGTGGATTGATGGTGGAAGACGTGTAGAAGTATCTGATCCATTGAATCATATATATATGTGAATAATATTGATTCAAGAGTACGTAGTAAAGTAATCAGGCTAAGAAATAACATTTACATTAAAATATTCAAACTTTTCTATCTTCCGATAGAAATTAATATTAGAACTCAGTTTGTTAATCCCGATACTGTTAACAAAAATTTTGATCGAAAAAAATTCCTAGAATCGTTACATCTTCAATCGAACCGTGTTAAAAATACAATCTGTATTTTCATCGAATCAAAATTCTCTATAAACCAAAAAAAAAAAAAATCAATTACAACAAATCTTCAACAAATCTCCCTTCTCCGTTTCTGATAAATATGTAGAAAAAAACTTATGCTTCACCAGGAAAGGTAAGGAAGGAAATTCTTAACCGATCCTACCCTCGAGATTCCCTCGAGGATGCCCCCCTCCTGCGCTTCCGCTCGACGAAATTCGAGCACAATTTGTATCGTTCAGCGAGAAAAATATTAATAGAAGGGGAAAAGAGGGGTTGAAAGCGACGAAACTTAAGCGGCGGTAACTCGACGATCTCATATCGGTGGAGACGGGTCTTCGATGCAATCGCGCGCGAAATGCGCTCTGCGTCTGGCAGTTGGTTAAATCGGTGTACCTAGGCGAGAGGGGAGGATGGAGAGGGAGGGAAGATACGAGAGGAGAGGATAACGGTTGGAAGGAAAATCGCAGGAACGACGTGGAGAAAGGAAGCGAGGGAAAAGTGGCGGGGCCGTGTTTCAATATTTCACGATACTTTTCTCCTCCTCCTCTTTCTCTCTCTCTCTCTCTCTCTCTCTCTCTCTCTCTCTCTCTCCTCTTAACCACGCGACGATTCTCTTCGAAAGCGTATACGGTCGTAATGCAGGTGACAATTGGAGCGTGTCAATGCTCCATCCCGAGATTCCCGTAATAGAACGCTAGAGAAGAAAGAACCGGTTCTCTCTTCCTCTCGTGCACGGTCTCTCCTCCATCCAAAAATCGTCCGGATTACGTTATGCATGTCGTAACACCGACAGTCGCGTCTCCCCTATCCAACTGATAAAGATTCGCCATCCCGATCCGAGGAATCCGCTCCACAGACGCGGAAAAACTTAGGTCGTCCATGTGGAATCTCGAAGATCCATTTCATTTTCTCGGTGTCGCTCGCGAATTACGAATGGGATGAAGTTTGTTTTCGTGTTGATCGACTTTATTTTTTTTTTCTTTTTCTTCAGAAAAATAGAAGTATTCGAGAAAGATCGAAAGAGTGAAGCATTGTGCCGAGAGAAAAATGTTACTTGATAAATTCGATTGAACGGAAGTTTGATCTTGAAATATTTATCTGGAAATGAAGAAAATATGTTATTCTTGTTTCATCACTGGATGATGTTTCTTCTTCGTGATAAGATCGAATATATGAGATTGATAATTCATTGGGAAATTGTAAGATAGTCGGTCGATTACGATGAGTAGATTGAAAAATGTACGTCTCTTTGAATGAAGATACGAAGAAATTCAAGAAATTTAGACTCCATTTCTTTTGTCTATTCTACTAACAAAGATTTAGAGATATCATCTAAATAATAAAAACGTTCTCTCTTATTTCCATAAACGAGAACTTCTTACTCCTCGTCTCTTCCTTCTATCTTATTTTCTCAATAATCCCCTAACCAATTCCAAAAGAGTTCGGATTCAACCAGAGATCAGATAAAATGGAATCACGAGAATTCCTCTAGCTGACGAGACAAGAATTGTCTCGATAAGACAGGACAGTTTTCCAGTTTCTCGAAAAATCCTCATCGAATTCGAAACTCGAAATTGAAAGTCGTCGATAATTCTTGAAACCTTGAGGAAGAGACTGAAATAAGCAACCGAGAGATAACTATATATATAAAGATAAATTCGACGTCGATACTTTACACAGAAACGTAACGTCCACGATCATCCATCGTTCACAAAAGTTTTCCAACGAGCAATGGTTCGTTCGACTTCCGGAGTTTTCGAGATCCGCGAAACGAGATGTGCGAAACCCTGTTCCGATAACAGCGCCACGAGGCGTATATTCGCATATACGTTCGTTCCCAAAAGACGATGCCTTCAAAGTTTCTTTGGCCGATTAAAACGCGGCTGCCAAGAGGGAGGAAAAATATTTCGCGTAGCCGCGTGGAGAGAAAGAGAGAGAGAGAGAGAGAGAGCGAGATCTTTTCACGGAAGACGCGATATTTTCACGAGAGCTCGCATCGAGCTTGTGCACCGTGGGGAAACTTTTCGACATGCTTGGACGAATGCTGAAATTTTTTTAACTCTTCCGCGTCCCTTACCGACACGAGTATGTGCGTTTACGGCATATTTTTCAGAATATTCAACTTCCCTTCATCTATCTCTTTCCTCCTCCTCCTTCTCTCTTCAGAGAAACGAAAATAAAAAGTGATTACTTTTTACTTTTAATACTCGATGGTAAAATTAAAATTAAAATTATTTTAAGAAGAAAGCGATTCTTTTTGCTCTCGATATTCTTATTCCTTTAAAAATGTTAAGATTATCTTAGGCAAGAACAATTATTAGTTAACAAGATCCTGTTCTCCATAAGAGATATGTAAGACACTTTTCATCTCGTATCTATATATTTTTCTTTCGAAAATCAGCAACACCTTTTCCTCCCTCTTCAAACTCTCCCCTTTCTCACGTATCTCCCGTATATATATATATATACTTATACACTCACGAAACCATGAAACGAACGTTCCACGTACTCCCAAGATTCACATTCCGCAGTCTTATCGATCGCGGGCACGCAATTACCAATCAAGAGAGCCGGGGGGGAACGGGGAACTCTCCCGTGGAAATCAATCTCAGCTTTCCGCTCGACTACTCCGCCGATTCCACCACGGCTCGCACTGAAAGAGAAATAGAGAGAGAGAGAGAGAGAGAGACGAAGACGATCTTCACGAGTTGGCCACATTGCGCGTGGCTCGCAACAGAGAACCGAGAGCTAGAAACAGCTTGGAAACTATTCGAAAACCGATTCCCGGCTGGAGGGCGAGCGACCTCCAGCAACTATTCGGAGCAATGGATGGCGGCTCGAGTGCATACGTGGGGCGGGTTTAAAGCCGAGCCACGAAGGTTTACCGCGCGTCATGCGAGTTGGCCCTGAATCGCGAATTTCTGCGCGCCGGGAAACGGACGCCCGCAACGGGCTTCCGGATCGTCTGACGCACCCGTGGCCGGGATTACGTCAAACTGGCATAACGCGTCCAGCTGGTCGCCAAACTTCTCCAGACTTCTCGTCGAGATTCTCGTCCGTGGCGTTTAGAGGGAAAGCAGGAGAGGTGATCTAGGATGGTTGCATCCAAGACATTGGGATTCCGTGCTTCGTTAAAGTCGAGGCTGTCTTCTCTTGCGAGGACTTGAGATTTCGCCCAAGTTCGTCGCGAAGAATTTGTTGGAGAGGAGTAGATAGAAAAGGACAGAGAAGATGTGCAAGCGTCGTTTTGAATTTTTCGGGATGGAACTTTGGAACGTTGCTTTCGCACGAACAAGAAGAAATTTGACAAGGAATCGACTCGATTATTGATCGGGCGAATCTTTCAGCTTTCGTCGTTTCAGAAGAATGGAGAATACAAGTGGTAGTTTTTAACGGAAGAAGAAAAAATTTTTACGTTTTAAGAAGAAATCGATTTCAAGTTTCTCTCTTGAATCCTTTCTCGTTGATTTCGAAGAGCTATAAGTAGCTCTTTGTTGAGAAGATTTGAAAGTTGTGGATTATTATCGCGAAGAAATTGCTCGTCCAAATGTGTAGCGACAAGATAGGTGAGTAGACAAAGATATAAGAATGTTATTTTGAATTTAGAGTGGGTTAGTCAGCTCAAAAACAATTTAACAAGAGATTTGGCATTTGATTTCCAGTCACGTATATTTGACAAATGATTGCGTTTACGAATCTTTGTTTAACCAAATTTCTTTCGACATTTCTAAACACATCCTTTTATAGATACGCAACATCGTTTCCAAAAAATCTCTGAGAAATTTTCAAAGGGTCGTTCTTTAAAAAAATTAAATTCTCGTCCAAATGATTCTACGTTCAAATTATCGTTCAACTTTTATATATTTTTTCCCCTTCTTCGTACTCTCCATATAAGATAAGCCGTAGCTTAAGACAGACGTCGTAAAACTTCATGTTCCGAGTCGTTAACGTCCATCCACGAAGTTACGATCCCGGTACACCGCGTATCCGAAAAGGAACGATCGTGGAACGTCTCTATAAAACGCAATCCGCGCGATTTCGATCCTCCTCGAGCAACGAGTCGAATCTCCTCGATCGCCGTTCATGCAAAAGGAAACGAGGGATTCAATGACGATAGATAGAAGACGACGACTCGTCCCTTTGACGCGCGCGTTCACGCATGAGAAAGCAGCAGTCTTCTTTTCGACTATCGCCGTAGGTGGGCAATCAAGAAGGACCGTGGAAACGGGTCTGACCGTTCCAAGAACACATACGTTTCCGAGCAATGCGCCACCAATTTGTGATACACGAGCAAACGCGTACATACACTGGACCGTCCATATAAACCCAACAGCACGTGTAAACATACACGTGCACCTTTATCCAAAGTATATATATATATATCCTAATATGCACGTACCATGTTCTATCTATCCTATACGTATACTCGTGTTTACGTGGGTGCACGCGAGTGTGCCCTACTACGTTCGTACGTGGACGAAGCCGGCAAAGCTACGGAACCGTGGCTCGCCTCAGCCTTATAGATGCCTTCTCCTCCAACCCCCCCAACGTAAGGGTGGAGCTCACGAAGAGAAAATCCTTTGGCCAGCGAAGCTTGGATAATCGCGCCTCCGAGCTATAGTCGCGCCTGTTCGCCGAAGAGAGGCTACCCTGGGGTAGAGAGAAGAGAGGCTACCCTGGGGTAGAGAGAAGACACGCTTTGCTGCAATTGCACCGGCTGCCCATCCGCGTGGAAATCATAGCTCGCTGCGGGACTCGAAATTGTCCGGAAACACTCGGATTCTTCTTTCACCGGGGGCTGATGGCGGTGGCGAAAAGGGTATGGGTTCAACTTCTTCGGGGATTTGAAAAGTAAAGGGGTCGACGACGATATTCTCTCTCTCTCTCTCTCTCTCTCTCTCTCTCTCTCTCTCTCTCTGTCTGTCTCTTTCTCTCTTTGTAATTCCACGAGCAGCTTGGAATTGGTCCTCGTAGCGCGAGAGAATCGGATCTGGGTTAGGGAGCGGCGTGGAACGACCTTGAACAAACTACAGTCGTTCCCGTCACTACGATTATCGAAGGGACGATCTTTGGACACGGTCGATGAGGATGACACTCCCTCTTCGTGCCGAGATCGACATATGTTTCGTGATTTCCAAGCATATCGAGGGGAGGTTTCTTGGTTAGATTTCTATATCGACGATTTTAAACTATTTATCTTGGGAACTTGTGCTTTATTCAACTTGAAACTTGAATAAATGTTCCTTTGCGCGGTTGAATATCGATCGATTTTCGAAATGTCGAAATATAAAAGAATTTCTCAACTCCGCGAATCTCCCAAATTTTTGTTCGCATTTTTGTTAAATGATACACGAGTGAGAAAAGAAAAAATTATGGAAACAAAGAAACTCGAAGGAAAATTTCCAAAACTGGGAGCGCGATAAAACGAAACGAAACCGAGCGAAAACAAGATCCATCCGTTTCGTTGATCGCGTCCGAGCCCGCGTTGTATCCGCGAATCATCGTTCGAGGGTATAAATCCTCGCGGATAATCCCCTTAGGGGTCAGGGACCGGTTACGGAAGCGCCATATTGTGAAATCTGACGGAGAGAGCAGCGAGGTTCGAGACTCGTCCAACGTTGGATGGTATTAGATGTCATCGCGAGAGAGATTACGCGCCGCTTTGAAAGAGCCCTCTCGCCATCCCTCCTTTCCTTCTTTCCTCTCTTCCCCCCTCCTTCTTTCACCCCTTCGCTCCCTCGCCTCTCCACAACCTTTCTTCTCCGGAGGTGCACCGCTATTTCACCTATACACCGGCCTTTCCTCGCCGCCGCCTCTTCGAGAACGTTTGTCGAGAAACGCGCGTTCCTTCCCCGGCGAACAACCCCTGTGGCATCGAAGGGAGCCAGCTCTCATATCCCATTTGCCCCTATTTTTCATAAGCGATATTAGAATCTATCACCGAGACCCGGCAGGCACTCCACTCGAGAGCAGAGGGGAGAGGGAGGGGAAGGGAGGGAGACGAATCGAGGACCACGGAGGGTGGAGGAGAGAAGGGGGAGGTCGGATACCGTTAAAAAAAGATGGAGAGGCACCGACGATTATCGGTCGGGTGGGGTTGCCTCGATCGCTGACGATTATCGACCCCCATTCAACCGACGACGTGAATGGATCCAGACCCTTTCCATTTCGTATTATGTCTTCCTTTTCTATCTGTCTCTACCTCCGCTTGCTTCTAAGAGATGGCGAAAGTTGTATCCCTGATATTTCATTCACCCAGACTATGGATCGTCTAGGATCGATGAATCGGATCGATCCTCCTTTCCTCCCTCCGAGTGGTTTTGATCTTTGCGAATGTTTCGTATGGATTAAAATTAATTTATTTTGATTATTATATATATATATAAACAGGTGAAAAGTGATATTTTCATCCTGTATTGTTAACTTTCAATATTGATTGATTAATCGTATTTCGCAATATAATATTATTTCCAATTATTTCAATAAAATAATTCAAATTGAATATCACAATACGATGTTAACAATCGTCGACAGTAATTTATATCACGAATTGCTGGTGTTGAAATAATCTTCCATTGCGAGAAATTCAAAAAAAAAAAAAAAAAAGAATTGGTTTCGTAACTATTCGTGCGCTGCTTATCTCCCGATCTACAGCTATCATTTCGCCAAAACGGAAACGTGGAGTGCCGCGAAAGACATTCGGAACGACCTTCGACCACTTGGAAAGAAAGAGCACGATAACAGATGGTGTTATGCAAATCTCGAACAACCTTTCGCCTTCCTATTTTCTCTTTTTCGCTCGATCGCGGCCGCTATTTCTTCTAATCGAGCCGCTATGAATTTACATTTTTCGTACTTTTCCCACAGCGGGCCAAAATTCCTCCGCTCGTTTGTACACGTGATACGAGGGCCGGATGTAAATGCTACCCGTTTCGATTCCTGGCACGCGCCCCCCTCTTTTATTCTTTATGTTAATCGCACCTGAATAAAAGTCTGCGTAACCGGACATCGTGATCGATCCTACGCGTGATAAGATTCGATAAAATTCAAAGAGGCTATTCTCAAAAGTTCCCTGAAATTCTAACTGAAAATCGATAATACAGCGTATTATTAAGTTTTTATAAAACATCAAATTTAGAATGATCTAATTATTCTTAATGTCTTCAAGTTTATAAAATATTGTACGACATTCGAGAATCATAGATATACTTTTTTCTTATTTACTATCCAGTAAAAAAAAATATTTTAAACGCGAAACTACGTTCCTTACAAAACATACAAAATTCCTATGTCCAGTCGCGTTACTAAGAATTCACACAAAAAAAAAAAAAAAAAAAAAAAAAAACGAATACCTTTATCGCAACAAAAATTCAATCGCAAAAATATAGGATCCGATCCTCCCGAGAAATTCCCCGTTTTCGACAAGAAACGATCTAATTTCGCGGCAACTATTTAATAAATCACCCTTCTCTCGGAAACGAGAAAAATTTCAGCCGACCGACCGGCCGATGTCTTCCGACCTAACCGTGTCGGTACCAAGAATTTTCCATCGTTTCCACGAAAATTCCGATACGATATCCCTCCCGTATCGTCCGTATCGGATGAAAAACACGGGGGAAATTTCCCAGCTGACGATCCCTTCTTCCTTCTTCGACCGTTTCTTCGTCTTCTTAAGCACGGAAGAATTTCGGCAAGAAAGGAGGCGGACGCGTGTTTCGCGCGCCCGTGAATCGCACGCAATCACCGCCGTGATTAACGAGCCGATTGATCGCCGCGTCAAATTAATGTTATTTATCTTCGACTGGATCGAAGTTGGCGCGTTGGCGTCGCGCGTATTACCGTAATTACTAATTATAGTTTCGAGCCAGCCTCGTTAATTACCCGTTCTCGTGGATGAAACGCGCGAGTGAAACACCGGCTATTATTGACTCGCTAAATAGAGAACAGTCTCGGCCATATTTTCAGCCGTATTTGCGCGCCGCGGGAAACTTGCGTGCCACGCACACACTGCGTAACGAAATTTCGCCCGCGGACAAGCGACGTCAGCAATCGTATGGCGTGAAACTCTGACGTTTTAACGATCGCCGGTGATTAAACAGCAATTAACGACCTGGCTGGTATCGGATTATTGCTGGCCGGATCGATCTATCGCCCCCTTCACTCCGCGGAGAAGAAAAATTTTTTTTCCACTCACCTCTGTGCCTGTTGGTCTGTTTGTCGAACATCAGCATGGCGTCCTCGATCTGTAATTCGAATTGAAACGAATACGTCAGTCGATTTTGAACGAGAATTATTGATTTTTACAAAAATAATCGGTCGTATTTAGGGATGATATTTGTTTGAAATTTGTTATTTTCATCGTATGCTTAAAAATTGACCGAATATTTTTGCAAGTATGTGTACATAGATCAATTGAGATATAAAATTATAAAATTCAATTTAGCTGAGAGTTTTAAGTTTGAATAATATAACACGTGCTCTATTAATCAATAGTAAAAACGTCACAAGAACGGGGATAAAATTTTCCGCAGATTTTCGGAACAAAAGCGTACGATCGCGTTACAAACAACGCGCGATAAATGTGAGGGATGGGAAAAAAAAATAAGAAAAAAGTAGAAGCGAGGCGCAACAAGACGTCACAACTTAACGTCATAAATTAGTAGCGACCCTTGCCTCGCCTCTACTGAGAAAACAATCCCTCCTCTACGTGTCGGGAGTCTAAAGTGGCGGCGCGGCGGTGGCAAAAGGCGTTACGGATCATAAACAAGAGACTGGCGAGAAACACCATGCCGAGAACAGGAGGTGACGACAAATTTCGCAAGAAAAATTAAAGCAATACGATCCGAAGACACGTAAAATTCCAAGACCAATTGTCTCAATCTCCCTTCCTGTCCACCCTTCGATAAAACCGAGTCGATAAAATTTTTCCTTCCGAACCAATTGATAATGATAATAAAAAAAAAAAGAAGAAGAAGAAGAAGAAGAAGAAGAAAAAAGAAGCAACGATCCAATAGTTTCAGGATCGAACGTTAACCTAACCCTCTCGAGCGAACGGGGATGGGTGGTTAGGGTTAAAACCCCGTCGAATCAGAGATAGGATCGCTTGTATTCTTGCCGGAAGTACATGTGTGCCGTAAAGCACAGCTGGACCGAGATTTACGAAGCGCGCCACCGAGAAAGGCGTAGCGAGGGGATTGAGAATAGCAGGAGTTAGCAGGGAGAGGAAGGGAGGGAGGGAGTGTACGACGGGGGTGTGTTGTCGGTGAACCAAGTGCGAGAGAGGGAAAGAGGGAGAAAGTGGAGAAGCGTAGGGGGGGAGGCGGGAAGGCTACTAGGATTTATGGGACAGGAGAAACAATAGGGATTACCCCCCCCCCTTTCATCCCCCTTGTTGCCGCCCTTTCGAGCCCGGTTCCCCGCTTTGTTCCTTTCCCACTTCCTGCGAAAGGACCGCAAGCACGAAACGACAAAAGTAGCGGCCTTGCTCCACCAACACGTGAGAACGACACGCTGGTGGAATTATACACCAGCGAGAGAAGGAAGAAGGAGAAGGAGGAGGAGGAGGAAAAGATCAAAATCGAAAGCGGGAGAGGAACACATGATAATAACAAGGGAGATGAGGGAAAGGAAAGGGGGCAGGAAAAAAAACCGGCGGCGGTCTCGTAACGAGGGATGTAAATATTAGATTATGCGATTATGCATTCGATGAATTTGGCGAGGGGACGACAGTTTTCCATCCGTCAATGGCCGCGTGTAATTCCGTTTACCATCCACGGTGAAAGTAACAAGCCGCGTTGATTTAGAATACGCCACGGGAAAATGTTGGTCAATGGAAGTAAAAGTAAGCGTGTGTTTTTCTTTGAAAGGGGGAAGGGGGGTGGATTGAAATTAATCGGTCGGAACGAAGGGAATTCGATAGGAATTCGAGCGAAAATTTTGACTATCATTGTTTCGAGTATTTGCTGGTAATTGAAATAAAAGCTTTTTTTATATAAATATAGGGTAAATGGGACAAAGAAATAATACAAATTAAATCGGAAATTTTGATCCCGGATATTTGGATTATTAAAATGTTTTTAATACGATAGAAACGATTGGAGAAGGGTTGTGGATAAACTGGAATAATTATATATAATTATATAAAGTTGTATATCGTTATCCGATTTGGAAAAAAGGCGAACCGATCGTATTTATTATCCGAGATTTTCGAATTTTACAATTTAATTGTAATTAGTATCGAATGTACGTTAGAAAATTTGGAAATTTTTTGAGCACAAACACATTTCAAAATTGTCATATTTACGAGGGAAAGAGATTGATACGGAGACATTTATCCGCGCCATCCTCTGTATTTGAGACCCTGCCGCTCTCGACGCAGAAGGTTTGTTTGAATATCGTTAACTGTTTCACGGACGCGACACGGGGGTTGAAAGCGAAAAAAGCACCGACCAACAGTTTGTTCGTCGAGACTACAGCTAACGAGAGAGCAGTCACGTGTAAGGTTTACAGACGAAGTAGTGTCTTCAATGAAGAATGACTCAAAGCGTGATCGTTTTATCGTGGGACCTTTTTCCTTTCTTCTCGCTTTCGAGAAGAAAGGAAGAAAAAGAAGGAGGGAGAAGAAAGAAATTAACGCGAACGAATCGATTCTTTGAGGATGGTGAAACGTGTCCTCACATATCTCGGAGATGATGATTATTCATCGAAATAATTCACGTTCTGTTGCTTTGAAAGTCATACCAAGGAATTGAGTCTCTTAGACAACATTCGTCCTGTTTTTTACTTTCAAAAGAAAGAGTAATATTATACTTCTAAAAGAAGGGTTGAATGAAAGAGAAAGAAAGAGAGTGAAGCTTTTAATAAAAACAGAGGAGGTATCGCAGCGTGAGGGAAGACTGACACCAGGGACCCCTTCGCCATCGTCAAGTCTTTGCCTTCTCCCGCTGTTTTTCACAAAGTGTACGTCTTTCCATTATTTTTCTTGTTGTTTTTCTTCTCTCTCTCTCTCTCTCTCTCTCTCTCTCTCTCTCTCTCTCTTTCTCTGTCACGTACACCTTTATTATTACTAACACACGGTGTGTTTTTGCCAGTTAAATCAAAGTCTCGACATTCTTTCGTTTGACGATCCTGGATTTTTCTACCTATCGAAAGATTTCCCTTCTTTAGCGAATAATATCGATTAAATGAGATAAAGGCGAAGTTCTGCGTGGTGTAAGAACCCGTAACGCCAACACGAGATCCTATTTGATAATGTATCCATGAAAGAAAGTTTAAAGGGAATGATTCGTGGGTGGGTTTCACGTAAAAATAGACGTCTGAATAATCGATAGACGTGGGACGCGAAGCGAGGGCGGCGAACACGAAAAGGGGATGATTCGATCTCTCGAAGTAGGAAAAACGATATACAATTCAATTCGATGAAAGCCAAGATATTCCAATGCAAGTGGAAAACAAAAGATTAAGCTCCACACCGACATGGATTAATAAATATTTGAAATGTAATTTAAACGACTCGAATAAAATCGTAAAATCAAATTTTTAATTCGACGGAATTATTAACTGAAAGAAAAGTGAGAGAATCGGGAATAATTTCTTATTGTATTTTCTTTGTTATAATTTTTTATACGTAATTGGATAGCTTTCCCTTTTTTTATTATGTGAATTAATTAAGATTAATTAAGGATCTCTAAACCGCATTATTCCAAATTTAATATTTCCTACAAAGTTTATCTTTTTTCTTGATGAAAGTAAAACCGCGTAATTTCTATCATTATATTAAAAAAATAAAAAATTTCGCGGATTGCAAGGAGACTTCTTTGCACAGGTGTAATTAAAAATAAACACTCGAAATGAAACAATATAAATTCTTAAAAGATACTTCGGCCTCGAGGTTGATCCCTTTGATCATTCCAATATCTGGTTAGTCGCTCGGTGTTCCGTTAAACAAAGAAAATTGTACCACATTTCCCCGACGCGAAATTATTTCAACTTTTCTGCTCTTTTGCCTCTTGCCGGCCCACGTAATATCCTTGGGGCAAGAATGGCAAAACCCTTCCCGATATACTTTGATGTCCTCAAGTTGTTCGACGGAATCAGCCCCCGGCTTCGACTCGTTGAATCGATATTAATCTCTCTCTCTCTCTCTCTCGGATTGTTCCTCATGATTTTCTTCTCGTGCCTTCGCGCTCAAGTTATTGCATTCTCATTTAAGCGACAATTACACGAAACATTTCGTCGATTTTTAACGGAATTTTTTCACCGAGTATAAGATTACAATTTACGAAATATCATGGTTTAATAAAAATAACTAATTAATATTTAGACAATTAATTATTGAGCAATCGAAGTTAGAATCGATATTAATAATTCGTGGAAATATCAAACATGTTAATTTTCATTTTAATTACAACACGTAAATTTTTTTATGTGCATATAAAACACACGATTGAAAATATATTTTTAGTATCGAAAGTTAATCGGGAAACCGAGATATTTCGCATGCACGAATTCTGAAAATAATTACTCCATCGTTCGATAAATTCTTTCCATAAAATGATTATAGCCGTTCCCAACTGTGAAATAATGATTACATATAAAAAAAAAAAACATATGTGGAAATCTTTTATCAATAAAAAATAGTAAGAGAATAATTGCCCATTCTACATAATCAAGAAACACAACTAGGAAACTTTAAACTCTTCCCATTCCTCGTGATTTCTCATAAATATTCCCACGAAATAATTTTATTATAATAATCATCCCCCCCTCCCTCCATCATTCGTTTATTTCGCGGACAATGAACAAATTAATAACGCGAAGAAATAACGCCGTCCTAATAGGATTTAAAGCGACGTCGCAATTTCTCTCTGGCTTTCACCTTCCCACGCGGTTGATGCACAAACGAACAATACCGAAAAGGTTATGGGGAGGGAAGGGAGGAAGAGGATACACGGAGGGAAGAAGGATACGCGAGGCAGGGTTGTTGTCCCCGAGGAGCAATCGACTTCTGGCGAGGTGTACCTTATTACAAGTTCGATTCTAGTGGTTACAGCTCTCGGTGGACCGTGTTGTAGATTGCTGTCTTACGAGTCTCGCCCTTTCCACCCTTTCCACCCTTCGAAGACGCGCACACACCTCGTATCACACACCGCGCCACCTTCCTTCTCCTTCTTCCGCCTCCGTCTCACCCTTGTTTGGCGAACTAATTTGAAAGGGGCGGGCCAACAACTGGGTCAAGAGTGTACCCTTTGCGCCGACTTTTTGCATTTTACCCTTCCTGACATTTGCAACAAAGTTCTTGGGCATGGGGCGTCGTCGTGGTTGGTAATCGGTGACCTCCAATTATCGGGCGCCTAGCCAACGATGTCGCGAAGAATTATTGTACGGTTTCGAAAAATAAGAGATATGGGCGAAATCGGAGGGCGGGGGCATTTTACGATGTTTGTACAACGTTGTTGAATCAACGTGTTAATCGATTCGCGTGGTTTCCGCTGGATTTTATTCCGTTATTTAATGCTCGACCGGTATCGAAATCTCTGTCGTGGAACCCGATCACGCGAATAATTCGGAATTTTTATAGAAATTTTACCGAAAATATGAAGCACGATTTGTACAACAATCGTCGGAATAATACCATCGCGTCACCAGTGGAATAAGATAATATACGATCAGATATTCGTTCTACTCGTGCACAATATTAAATCTTTTCGCAAGATTGAAAGGATTATTTCAAAGGATTAAAAAATATTCCAGTATCGACATTTCAGTATCTCGCAATGCGGATTATTTACGTATGCGGATCCCATCCGTTCGGAAACGTTTCCATTTAAATCCTCGCGGTTCAAGAAGCCGATGCGTCGACAGGATAACCTAATCGATTCCCGCAGGAAGACCGTAATTGCATTTACGGAGACGAACGAAGTATTCTAAAATAAACACCACCGTAGAAACGCTCGAGCTCGCCCTCCCTCGTCTCGTGAAAGGTTTCCCGCTTTTTTTTTTTTCTTCTTTCGTTCACTCTTTTTTTCTTTTTCCTCCTCCTCTCCCTTTCTTCTCTCTTCTTGTACCACCAGCGGCTCGTAAAACGACGTGGATTTAAACGAAACGATACCCCGGTTTACCCCTCCGGTAACAGAAGCGCCGCTATACACAAGCAGCTCTAGGATTTCCAAAGAATGCTATGCTTCTCTCCGTCCCTCACCCTTCCTCCTCTCCTGCTTGCTCACTTCCTGTTCCCGTTCACTTTCTCTTTTCGTTCTCGATTTTAGAGGATTTTTTTTTTATTGACTATCGACGAGGGTAAAAGCGAATCAGCAACCAGGGATTTCGAGAAGTTCTCCCTTTTTTTCCCCATCATTTCACGTTCGCGCTTTTCTGCATACGAAAATTTAGTATTAATTGTATTGAATCTTGTTCGTGATTATTCTGAAGGAGAAAACTTATCGACGTTCATCGAAAAATATACCACGAAGAAAATACGATTCCAAGAGATTTCTATTTTTCTTCTATTTCATTCATTCGAAATCGAACGAGAAAAAAAGAGCGCGAATAATTTTCTACTTTCCTGAAAATAATTCCTGAAAGTAGAGTTTCGAAGAATTAACTTTTCAGAAAAGAGGGAAAGAATGCAATCGCATGCGTGAAATGGAAGATCACGAGAGAAAATAATTCTAGGGAGAAAGCGGGGATTATTGAACCATGAGCAATCACTTTAGAAAGTTTGGTATCCGGAGGCGGCGAGACCCGGGGTTTGGCAAAGTTGATTCTATTTCAAAATTGTCCCTTAGCGGCACCCCGAGACCATGAATGTTACAATGAGTCGCAGTCGGGACAGCGAATAATTCCACGCAGAACATCATCTGCGACGACTCTCGCGCACAATCAAGAGAATTCGGTTAGCGACAACACACTTTTGATGCGATTTGATGAAACGAGAATTTCACTCTGTCGCTATTCTCTTTGCCCGCAATTATTTGAAACGTTGTTAGATGTTAATAAGATAAGGTTCTAAACGGAACGAGGATAAGTTATGCTGTGTACAGGACAAACTTTCGGTATAATCAAACACCAACTTTTGAACGTTGATCCATCCCAGAGAGAGGATCTCGTCTTTGAAAAATGTGCAGACACACAGAAGAGTTTTTTTTTTTTTTTTTAAGTGTTAATTCGTCGTGATTCGATTTCTTCTTTTTTCTCTCTCTTTCTTTCTCGATTCCCTCTTCTTCCATCTGATTCTATCCTCGTCCTCCTCACTAAAAAATCGTATTTTTCCTTTAACAGCACAGTTCAAGATTCACTCACCTGATCTTTCGTCAGCCTTTATCGAGCCACAACGCTCGAAGATCCGGCAGATTATTTACGTTACCTCGTTCAATTACGCGCAGCCTTTGAAGCCCATTAGCGTTAATTGAATAAAGTTTTCATCGAGGTACCATTAAATTAATACCGGTGCAATTAAAACCGGCGGGCCAAGTGTTTCCGTTTCCTCTTGAACGAAAACCTCCCCTATATTTCGGCAACCCATTTCGAAATTGCCTCTCCCGTTTAATTCTAATAATACACGGATTCCCCAATTTTTTTCTCGCATTATAGAGATCCTCGCCGAATTATTTTCTATCGAACCGACCGAATAATGGCACATTTTTTCCCTCCCCCTTTTCTTGTTCTCCTTGTTCCAAGGTTATAAGAGAGTGGCATTTAATCAAACTTGACTTAACGTTCTAGAACAGTGAGCCTTCTTGATTGCGAATGCTTTCTTTCTTCTTTTTCTTCTTCTTTCTTTTTTTTTTTTTTTGCTCGTTCATTTTCATTCCTTCTTTTGCCACTTCGTTCCCGTGGATCGTTCGTATGAATTATAATTGGCCCGGCGCGCTTCGATCGATTGGATGAAATGCAATAATAATAATAATAATAACAATAATAATAATAATAATAATAATAATAATAATAATAGGGTCGCTGGCGTTCGCGAAATTTTTCGATTCAATAATACACGACGAAGAGGCTAAAATATACCGCGTATACCTAATTGAACGGCGTGCACCGATTTCTCTTCCCCTTCCCCGCCTCCGCTATTTTCTTTTTTTTTTTCTTTTTTCTTTTTTCTTCTTAGATGTAGAAATAATAATTATCGACGGGTGAAAGAGTTGGAGTTGTAAGCCAATGCCGAGCCAGGCTCGACACGAAATAATAAATAAATCGCCGCGATAGAGAAAACCGGTTGCCAGGTTAATTTGAGAGGCGCGCCAATTAGAATTTTTCCGATCGCGTTGGTAAAAACATAATAATCGCAAAGCGCGCGACAAAGGGGATAAAAAGCAATGTGCACCGGTGACGCGGTTTTTAATGAAATATATATACATATATAGGTATAACGTTTATTTCGTTTAATTATTTCCATCTTTGTTCGATTTTAATTTTAAGAAAATCGCGCGTACCCGATGTATGTGTATGGGTAAAGTAATCAACATTTTCTCTATCGTTGGAAAAAAGAGAAGAAATATAAGTAAAATATATATGTTGAATTAAAATTAAACGAGAAAATACGAACCTCCACCCCAAAGAATATATCTTCTTAACTTCGATATTAATTATAAATTTTATAAATCATGCGCGATAAAATAAAATTTCTTCTTCTTCTTCTTCTTCCTCTAAAAATGAAACATCATTGGAATTATCGCCAAGAAAATTTCATATCGAGAAATTATTAATTAACAAATTAACGCAATAACGATACCTCTCGGGAACAACTTTCACCACCATCCCCCGTAACCTTCCAACCGGAGCGCATCCCTCCCGTAAACAGATCCCTCGCGAAGCAACGTGCAGATGCAACGTCCCCACACCGTACACGAATATCCTTTCATCGATACGTTCCAATTCTCCATCCCCCCACTCGAAACACGTTCGCCGAACATCTCGCGCGAGCTTGAAATAACGAAGTACGGGATCGAGACGCGTGTACGAGAAAATTCGTCTAGTTGCGGCGCGCATTCGAGAATTAAATAGAACCGAGTCCCTCCCTCCCCGACTCATACCCCGTGATTCTTTCTCTTTCACCGTGGCGAAAAAAGGTAGGGAGGAAAAAAGAAGAAGAAGAAAAAAAAATGGGATGGAAGAGAGGGTGGAACGTAGACGGAGAGCGTCTGGCCACGTTAGGCAGAGAGCGTACGCACATCTCACATAATTTTCCGCGAAAGTTTCCGGCGCTCCGTGCAGGCATCGTTCAGCTTAAATTCATTTTTGAGCACCCTGGCTCGGGTTTCCACATCTGCGTGCGGAACTCGTTTCGTTTCTGCTCCCCCCCTCTCTCTCTCTCTCTCTCTCTCTTACTTTCTCGTTCCGCTGGCTCTGTTTCTGTTCCGCTCTTGTCCTCCATTCCTCCTTTCGCCGACTTCATCGGCCACGACTTGAAAGGTAAACTCGGCTGTTTCGCCGAGCTTTTTCATCGGAACACGATTTTCTCTCTCTCTCTCTC
This sequence comes from Apis laboriosa, assembly GCF_014066325.1. Classification (NCBI taxonomy): domain Eukaryota; kingdom Metazoa; phylum Arthropoda; class Insecta; order Hymenoptera; family Apidae; genus Apis; species Apis laboriosa. The sequence goes on from NW_025221207.1 coordinate 3,127,549, forward strand.
TCTCTCTCTCTCTCTCTCTCTCTCTGTCTCTCTCTCTATGCCGGCAACCGGGAAATAAGAGATCCGAGCACAGACAGATCTGGTTATCCAAGCAAGTTTTTTTTTTCTTTCTAAGGAAACGTCGATATGGTTTTCCTAACTCGCACTGTTAATTGACAAATGATATAATTTTTTTTAGAATAATATATCGAGGAGATTACCGATGGATTTTCTACTTACTAAGAGTGATCTATCGTCTATCTGTATTACCTTAATATTTCGTTTCGAATCGTTTAATTTTGGAAAGTGGAATGGAAGTCTCTTTTATAGATTACTCTTTATTTAGAATCGTATACTTGATAGAATGATAATTCCATTTTAAGCAGAATATTTTATTCGAGAAATTATATTTACTGCTAGATAACATCGAAACGAGATAATATCTTTTTCTATTAGACAGTGGAACATTAATAAATTGAATCAATAACAATAACGAGATTATCACAACGTATATAACCACGAATCTTTTATTATAAAACAAATAATTCCTCTTGTATATAAAATACAGCGTGCAAAATATTAGAAAAGGTAAAAGATATCTACAAATTATCTAATCTATAAATAAATTGTGACTCTGAAAAGATATTTCACCACACTTTCACCTATCTGAGAAGAATAACAATATCCCTCCAAATCGCTCGAGACTTGCCACACTTCGTATATTTAGGATAACAAACTACCCCTGTATAAATACCCTCTCGATAACCCACGAGGGATACTAAAATTTCAATTCCACGTTCGACCTTCGTCAAACAGATATCCTTCCTTCGTTCCTCGAATCCCTCCGATAAGATGGCGCGATCGTTGAAACCAGGCCAACGCTCGCTAATTCCGAGGAAGCGACGATCTTTCCCTGCCCCATGGATGTCGATGTCACCCTCCTCCCCTTCTCTCCCTCCACCACCCCTACTCCCCCTCTTATTCGCGAGCATCTCGATTCCGAATAATGATGCGGAACAGCGAGGCAAGGGATAGGGCAGCAGCGGTGAGCAAAGAACTTAAGTAGCTCTCGCAAAGAGATGCGAGGGGAGATGCAGGAGGGGTTGATCCGTTTATTCAGCGGCACGTAAGCCGGCTTCGGCTTTCGTTCGCCGACTGGAAGGGCGCGGTAAACTTTTCCACGGAAAATTCGATGTTTCGAGCAAACAAGCAGCCGCCAGCCAGCAGGAACGACTATCAATACACGTCGGCGAGTGTCGTTCGATGCCGGATCGATAGCCCGTAACGTTGTTCCCTGGAATAAGAGATCCCCTGCCGGCTGGAGGAGAATCTAGCGTCGATCGTTTTCTTTTTTTCTTTTCTTTTTTTTCTTCTCTTCTTCTTCTTCTTTTTCTTCTTCTCGCGGGGATTACTTTTCAAGGGAGGGAAGGGAAGAAAACGAAAAAGCAGGGACGAAGCGTGGGGGATGGGAAGCAAGTTGGTGGAATCCCCTCGGTTTCGGTTTCCCCGTTGAAACGAGCTTCATGCACCGTTCCACAGGGTAATCAAGCCACGACTAATTATTCCAATGTAATTCCGAAAGTTTATACAAGCGGTTTAAAATCGTAATCAAGCGAGATGCGAGAGCGAACGAAATCTCCGATTATCCCGCGTTTCCTTGGATAAAATTGGGTGAAGTCTGTTCGGGTTATTTTTCGTGCAACGTTCTCGAATATAATTATACGCGTTGGAATTATATCTCAAGCGAGATGATTGCTATCGCGAGTGGATGAGAAGTTGAAATTAAAGAAAAAAAAAAAAAAATGTGAAAAAGCGTGCAAGTTGTTTGGGATGGCAACTCAAGATACACTATATATATATCTAAAGGTTATCTAAAGCAAGCGAGGTAAGTATGAAAGAATGTGTGTCCTGGTTTAGTTTCTGAGAAAGTCGTTCTTGCGTAATTCTCAGCGTTCAGAGATGCGCGCTTTATTAATCTTTCAAAGATGTTAACGACGTCCTTTTATCGTTGTAAAAAAATATCGTAATTCGGAGAATTTATTTCATGAAAATCTCGATCGATTGTCAACAAGATTGCGCATTTTCTCGAATTCATTATTAAGAAATAATGGTTTCGGTTTAAGCGAGGGGAACGTGATGGTTATGTGACGGGAGAACTGTCAACCGGAACGCAAAGATTTAATATCGTAGTCAGATGAATTCCTCCAGAAACGATTTCGTACTTTCAAGATTTGATATGTAAGAAGTTTGTGCCAATCGCATTTCTCGTTGACATCTTATGACTTCTCATCATCGTCTCGTTCTTTTTCCTTTTTACGAGGCGAGAATATTTCTTTTCTTTATCGTAAAAATTGAAAAAAATAAATCTAAAATCTGAAAATTAGAAACAGTACATCGAATTCCAATAAATCATCAATCGAACGAAATGGAAGATTTTTTTCATCAACGATATGAGAAACATCCATCCTGAATATATATATATTTCTACAAACAAACTATTCGACGACTTACTATTTAAAAAAAAAAAAAAAATTGCAACGATAAATCAACGCTTTCCTATTTATCTATCCTCTACTCAAACTGTGTATTATTTTTACTTTTTCAGTTTTCGCGCAATTTGCGCGTTTCTCGACCAACATCTCGTTCCCGGCATAAATAAAAACGAAGCCACGAGAATACGAAGTACGAAATTTATTTATCGACAACGATCCGATGTCCATTTGTGAAACGCGACTCTCTCTCCCTTTCCTGAAACGTTTACCCTTTCTCTCCACCCTTTCTCTTCGCCGTTTTATAGGGCTAGATAGCGAGTTCGTGACCCACGACGTGCCAGGCACGAGCACAACCATCAGCAACACGCGCCATCAGACTCGTCTTACGTATTTCGCTACCATCCTAGACCCAACGATGACCCGATATTTCGCTAAGGTAGTTGTTCACGAACGTTCTGTATATCTTCTTACACTCTTTCCTGTCGTCTTTTCCCCTTTCTTTTCTCCTCTTTTTTTTTTTTTTATTTGCTTTCAGATACGAAAACTTACTCGAGTCGTACATACGTGTACAGTCGTTTATAAATATTGACACAAATATATTGCACACTGCACACGTATGCATACAGTATACTAGATGGTAAACGTATCAGGTAAATTTGAAAAGTCATTGGAAACCTGGTAAAAGGTTTCGGGTCCGTTTGAAATTTTAAACTATGGATGATGCTAGGATGTTGTTATGTTCAATGGTATTTAAAATTTCAAGGAAAATCGTCACGGTATTTCGATTAATTTTTTTAGTATTTTCATTTCATTCGTGTCGCTTCTTATAGTTAGGACGATATTTGTTGTTAATGTGATTTATTAATTTTTCTTCTACGTTCCTTTGAAATGTAATTTTCACAAATGTAATTTTACCATTGGATCATTGCAAGGATGCAATAATGATTCCCTTGTAAGTTGAATCAATTATTAGATTTTGCGGTTTTAATATTTACACAGTATTAATTTAATATCAAATAATATCAAACAATATTATTCGATCCTCCGTGAAATTGTAATTAGGTATTAATTTATTCATCGTTATAAATTGACTAGTATCTTGTACGTATGATTAATTAATCTGTATGATGGTGTTAATGTTAAAAACAATAATTAATATCAAAAATTAAAATTGAAATTCGTAATTCATTGAATTTTATCTTCATATCCTGTTATACCTACCCATTTGACTTTTGACATTGAACGATGAATAATAACGAAAATGGTAATTTGACGTGCCATCCACGTCAAATAAATTACCATCAAATGTAACATCGTATACTGAATTTTTATTGCCCAATCTAACTCGATTATTATTCCGGTATATCACGGTATATCAAATTTCAACCACTTTCGCGCTAATATGAATTTATTACAACAATACCGACCGGTAAAAAAATAAATTTCGAACAACAGGATTTTTCTTCAAACTCTATCATCAAATGCCATCATAAAATTCCCCCTAAATCCAATCTCTCCACCTACAAATTTCTATAATCCCGCCTATCCCTATATACATACACATACACACACACACACACACATACCTGGAACCTGGTGTTTACGTTTCCGCAAACCCTCTTCCAGTTTTCTATGAATTTTTACGGCATTGTGCTCGCAATATCGGGATCACGTGATGTCCAGGAGTTCCGGGGAACGTTTGATTTCGTGCACCGCCCCCTAACAGCCCCATCTTCCCCACGGCCGCAGAATATTCAAAGAGCCGGACGAATTCGCGTGTCTTTCGATGCTCGTCCGCGTGCACACACGCGACACGCCACCACGGATGGCGTGCACCGCAAGATTTACTTTATCGGATATCGTTTTCCGATTGGCTTTCGGCTTAACTTCCGAACGAAAAGTAATGAAAGTTTGTCAGTCGTCATTCGAAAACGTCCCTCGTAAACCTCTGCCTCCGCGGCACGTCCTCCACGCGATCTCGAGAAAATTTTTCCACGATTAACGATCGTTCATTGCCCCGTAACTTTGCGACTTCCCCCTCTCTCTTTCATTGAAAACGCGAATGAGAAAGATGGGGAAAATGGGAGTAGAATAATAGAAAGAGAGAAAGAGAGAGAGAGAGAGAGAGAGGAGTATGGGATCGAACGTATGGATTTTGTGAAAATTGATGTAAGAATCGCGACAAATGTCACGTTTTGTTTTTTTCTAACAGTGGATTAATTTCATTCGATTTAGACTACGATTTAGAGATTCGTAGTTCTTATTATTTTTTTTTTTTTTGTTACTGCGTGAATTTTATTATTATGATGAAGCGAATATTCGTTGAAAGGAATACAAGATAATTCTGGTATTAAAATATCAAAAAAAAAAAAAAAAAAAAAAAACATAATTAATGCGCGACAGTAAAGTTCATACGCATGCTATCGCATCGTCAAAGATGCATATTAACGTTTGTTCCTGAATTTCAGTACGAATACATTATACGATATTTTCGAATGCAATTACAAACGTAACAATAGCCGCGAGAAAATGAATTCTTTTTTCAATATCACAATTCGAAAAACACTCGATGTTGAAAGTTTACTATAGATTTTTACAGTTATTTTTTACGATCCTCGTAAAAAGAGGAAGGAAGGAAGGGGAGAGAGAGAGAGGGAAATATAAGAAAATTGGGAAACACGGGGAAATGAAAAACGTGGGCATCTCCAACGCGAAATCTCGAAGAAATTTTTTCACTCGTATTAATTCACCGCGCTAATCATTTCCGTATCATTTTATAAGATGAGATTAATTATGGACTTTGGAACGGGTTCGCAAAATTGACCGACCGAGGATCGAGCTTCGTCTGTTCCCAAACTTCGTCGAACAGTTTAACCAATGTATATTAAGACGCTAACTTTACCATCAATTTGCACAAAGTGCTCGTAAACTGTGCCGTGGTACATGGCTGCGTGCGTATCGGGACCACGTTGCGCGTAAAAAATCTTATGGTTATCTCGATAGCGCTTGCAACTTCCTCGAGTGATCTAATTAGGTCGAACGAGAACGATAGATAATCGTGTTTAGGTGTCTTTGATAATTTTAAGTTTAAAATCATGAGATTGCTCGAGAAATTCGATGCAAATTAATTTAATGAACGAAACTGAAGAACGAAACGTGATAATACGATATAAAATTGATAATAAATATCTACTAAGTTACAGAAGACATTTAGTTATATTATAATCACGAGATATAGTTAGAAATTAACCATTATTTTTATAACGAGGCATAAATTATACACGCACAACTTTTAAAGATTATATCTCATAAATCTCATAAATTACATATAAAAATCACGTCTAAGAATAATAACGCTCTAATCTTATATCTGTCGTTATAAAAAAAATTTTCAATTTTAAAAAGCAACTTCGACAATCATACGTATATCACAACTTTATCGCAAAATTCAATAAACTTGTAGCCTGACACATATTCTCTACCTTCCTATATAAACTCGTATATTTTCTTTAACCAGTAAACCCCTGAAAGGAACTTCATTCAATAGAAGTTCCAGAACGAGTTTCACGCGTCTCTTTCCCCTTCGTATCCCCGTATTTAAAAAACATACACTCGGCCCTATTCGCATCCTTATCCTGCGCACGTTTTCAAAAAAAAAAAAAAAAAAAAAAAAAAGAAAAAGAAAACGAAAGAAAGAAAAAGAGAAAGGAAGAGAAAAGAGTCTTCTTCACAGCCCATCGAGCAAGTTCGTTCGTTAAATTTAATGGCGTCACTCATTCGAAGCCAGATGCTACCATGATTATCCGGCCTCGACATCGATGCTCGCTCCGATTCTTTCGACATGTACAACTCGATCGGAAAGAATCTGATTCTCAACCCTTATAACATCGTCTTACCGGATGATACGCGCCTCTTCGAAGCGGACAGGAAGTCGGATCTGGTTAGGAGTGTCGCGGGGAACGATAGCAAAGTCATCATTGCCGTTGTGGTGGAGGGATCTGACTGGTCGAGTCGAGGGGGGTGACTCGAACGAGGTAGGGCGAGGGGTGGCTGCTAACAGTTAGGCGGCTGCAGTCTCTATCCCTGAGGGGCTTCTTAATGCCATTACTTCTGGTTTCCTCCGTTGAGACCGTGGCTGGTAGAAGAGCAAGAGTTTCCGATACCCAGCTTGCACCCCTCCTCTCTCTCTCTCTCTCTCATTCTCTCTTCCTCTTTTCTCGTTCGACACGTCAACCACGGGGAGAATACACCTTTCTCGATAAACGAGTTACGTGGCGCCGAGGAAACGCGTGTCCTTTGTCCCAGGACTCGATTAGAACTTCACTCGAAAGTAAGTACGGAGGGATTGCGGTAAATATCAGCTCGCGTGTTTTTTTCCTCGCAGGAAGCGCGCCCCAAGTTTCGTTGATGTACTCGAAAGAAACTTCGGGGCAGGAGGAGAAGTTTTTCCAGAAAGTTTTTCCTTCCCTGGGAAGGATCTTTTCCTTTGATTCGATATCGGGCATACCGGTGATGATGGTAGATACCGTATGATAGATTGGAATGGATTTTCAACAATTCTATTCGTCTCGTTGTACACAGGCATCGAGATCGTAATTGTATAGGGATGATTCACGATATTCTGTCTATCTGGACACGATTATTATTATTATTATTATTTTATCCTTTTCTTTTCCTTTTTTTTTTCAATAGAGATGGACGAGTATCGAAATTGAAAATAGTGTAAATGGCGGAAAAGAGGGGACACGGAAGATCGATTATCTATTTAAATTTGTATTGTGTAAATTTCACGATAAACGTCAGACGCTTTACACACACACACACACACACCCACCCCCGAATTTATCCGTATGCATTGTATTGTATGCATTTCGGCTTGCTGATTTGTGGAACACACCCACTCTATTACACTCATTGTTATTATTATACGCTAATAACTTAACATTTATATCAATTATCGGGGAGGAATATATATATATCATTCACATAGGGACCCATCGAACCGTGCATCGTCGACGCGGGTTTCGGGAACGGTCTGCTGCGAAATTTACCGCCGCTCATAACACATTCATTTCATTCCGTACGGCTAAATATTGTAAAGAAACGGGCGTTTAAACGGGCGCCGATTCAATATCAGGTGCTCACACTTGTTTCGAGTTGAACAAGTGGCGCGCGCGAATCGGACGCGCGAATGGAGACAACCGATTGCATTCGAAAGCCGATCGGAATTGAAATTGTCGCGATTTCGGATTCGGGCTCGCCGAATTAATTAGCAATGGGGCAACAATACCCATGCCCATTTTTATTCCCTTTATTACGCCAATGAGATGCTACGTAAATTTTGTCCCCGCCGCGTGTCCAATGCGCTGTAAATTTATGCTCCGGGGAAGAACAAAAAACGTTTTTCCCGAAAATTCATTGGTGAAAATATTCGCGTGCAGGGCGAATTGGAAATTATTATCGTTCCTTTTTTTTTTTTTTTTTTTTTATTTTCATAAAACTGAATCGCGATTCCATAGAATATTTCTTTAATCTTTAATACTTGTTAATTCGATGGATCGTGATCCACGATATTTGGTTAACTTTTTATTTTCTCAATGCTTATAGAAAAACGAAAGAGAGAAGATTTTTTAAAAAGAGCCGCGCAACTATTGCTTACTTGCCCAACTATTTCACGAGAATATATATTTAAAATCAGTGTTCAATACACTAGGGCCAACCGCAAAATTCTACACAGTTTCAAAACGCATTCTTCCTGCGACGAGAGCCCAATTCCCCACCGAAGCGAGCCGAATTCCCGGCAAATTCGACGCTCCAACTCTCCCTCCGCCTCCCTCCTCGCAAGCATAGCCGGCCGAGCATAGCCGATGATCGATCGTCGGAATCGAAGATGCGAACCGATCGTTCTTTTCGCGTTTTCATTTCTTTTGTCCAAACGTTATGGTTTATTCATATATATATATATATACGTTAACTTCATTTCCCTACCCTGGTAACACGATAATCGTATCCTCGTAGAGTTGGAGCAAACACACGCGCGCGTCCTCGTTCCGCCCATGGATACGAATGCATCAACTATTCAGCATGCGACCATGCCGTGTGTCGAACCGGAGCATTCGCTTAAGTAAAGAGTATTACGTATTACCCGTGGAACGGCACATTCTTCCGCCGTCCACCAACCCGATCCAACCCTTATTCGACCACCGTGAACACGCTTTCGACGTGTCACGCTAATGCCGCCTCTAACTTCTGAGTGAATCGCTCGTAAACCCGCTGCATAAAGTCACGGCCGATCGATAACTTCGTGGTGTGCATACGTGCACACACGTTTATCCCTTACGCTTGTACACTTTATGGGCTTTATGCGCGCTCGCGTTCGAAGATGCAAAAAAGTATGACTCGAAAAGGGGTAGTTTTTTGTATAAAGAAAAGAAAAAAGATAAGGAATTGAATTTAAGAGTGATTGCTTAAGGATCGAAGGATTGTCGAATATATTGTGTAATTAGATATAGAATAAAATGTTCTTGTTTAAGAACAGGATGATTAGTTGGTCATTTGCGTTAAAATTTACGTAAGAATGTTTTTCTAAATTGTAAGAAATGCTTCAGACGCAATAAGGTCTAATCTAAGTAAGAAAATGTTGAATACTTGATTAATGGAAAATGATATAGAAACTATAGATCTAGAAATGTTGTTCAAACTGACAAAAAAAGAAAAAAATCTGGCTGGCATTTATTTCCAGAAAAACAATCATTAAGATCTCGGAGAATTTAATTCAAACAAATGTTCGAATGTTCGGTTTTAAATTAATGTGCATGCATACGCCCCATAAATTTTCAAGCTTAATTTTCTCGCGTGCAAAAAAGTCCAATACAGAAGAAAAAAAATTGTGTTACTCCACCACATTTCCAACATATTTTTCACCCACGATTTTCACGAGACTGCGAATATATATACACGGATTCGTGTTCACGCGCAAATGCGTACGCGAAACGATCGTGCACACGCATCGAATCGACTTCGAATCGAGCTTTGACTACACGAAATCAACCAGTGCTAATAACGATAGCACACGACAGTATGACCTGTTATGGCCGATTCAAGCGTTCGTCACACGCGAATCGCCCGTATTTCGATTAGACGTATTTATTTGCGAGACGAGGATATCCCAATCTCGAATTGGGATCCCCGCGGAATGGAATTAAAAATCGTGTAAAAATCGTTTCTAACAAGTTCGTTATCCCGCGCATCATCCCTCCGTTGAATTCTCTTTTCTTCAGGCCGATTTGTTCCATCGTGAAATGGCTGGTTTACCTTGCATTAGCATTATCGAACGATGCGTCTGCGGGCAATTTACATGACGTATTGCGGAAGGTATTGTCGGAATGGTGGGATTTTGTGACAGGAATGAAGGAACGGAGTGATGGATGGAGGCTGGACAGTGTTTCTGGAGTTGGTGTAATTTTTTGTTTTTTTTTTTTTTTTTGTTTTTTTGATCCTACACAGAAAAGAGAGAGAGAGAGATTTAAATAATATTCTACATAGAGTTATCTGTATTATTTGAGGATGGTGTTATTTTTAAACTTGTTGCTTTGTAAATGAAAGGATTATTTAAATTCGTAGTTGCTCGTGAATGTGAAAATATGAAGTGTTTATTGCGGTTTATAAACGCGTGAACAGTTGTTTCGTAAAAATGATATTTATTTGCGGGATAAATTTTAAACAAGAGAATATTACGTTTTCGTGTTTTGTTCGCTAATGTTCGGACGGCATATGGAAAAGAAACACGATGGTTGCGGAAAAATATATTGCAACTTTTTGCCTGGTAACTTCATACGAATGTTTTGATATAAAGTTTGAAATAAATTTTTGGACGGTAACAAACTATCGTACGAATAAATAACATTGTGAAGAAATTGTTCGTGTGTGTTAACAAGTTGCGTGAATAATTTTCACGTATTTAAATAATTCTGTGCGAAATCCTTTTAACTGAATTGAAATTTTCTTCAATCATAAGGGAATTTGTTTTGTAAAAATAAAGTCGAAAAACGAGAAATATATGAAGAATAAAATATATGCAAATCGATATCACGTTTTACTCTACACTGATATATATTCTCTCGCGTTCCTTTTTTCCCTTCTTTATGCTATCACAACATCATCACGCGCCTAATCTTTTACATTTATGTCGCGTTAATCGATAATAACAACGTTAGATAGAAAAAGTTCAGAAATATGAATATTTATTATCCGGCATAGAGAAGAAATATCCGTATCATCGATTTTCGATCTTGTACGTTATCCTTTACGCAACCCAATCGTATTAAAAATTTAAAACGAAAACAGAGCTTTTGAAGATTCGCTTTTCGCGAGAAGATAAACGAAATTCTTATTTGGCGGTGATTCTCGACGACGACAGGTGTGGATAACAGTTAATTATTGAAAATAAGTGGAAAAGTTTATGAATGATGACAGCAGCAACAGGGAGAAAAATATCGCTTCGAGGGATTAATTTTTACTACGTCGTAAAATCCTTGGATGATAAGGGAAGAGCAAAAGTATGGTGATTTATGTATGATACTCCTGGACCCGGCTTCCCTAATACTTTTCAAACCAAATTTTCCAAGAAGTATGGGACTCGAGAATTTATAGCCGCCGGCATTCGTAACGCGCACCGTCGCCCTGAAATTTTTAGAAGTAATCAGACTGAGCACTCTGGAATAGAAGAGAATCGTATATCGAACGCGGTAACAACGAGCGAGAAATGAAGGTGATACGAACTTTGATCGTCATTCGTTCAAGGAAATTGTCAATTTTATTTTCTATCCTATCGTGATAATATTTATTTCTCGCACAATTCTTTTTCGAAAGTTTTCTTTCTTTCTTCCTTTCTTCTTCATTTGATCGATCAAAAAGAAAAAAAAAAAAAAATTTGTGCAAATGAAGTTTCTTCTTCTCTTCAGTTTGGATATCCTAAACACGTTAATGTAGACGGATTATTACCACAAGTTTCACAAGTATTTATTAAACTCCGGTATCGGATTTAATGCGTTAAATCGAGGATAAAAAAAAAAGAAACTACGATGGTTGATGAATTTTTAAGGAACAAGAGGGAGGGGTGAAGGTGATAGATAAACGTATAACCTATCGATGGAATACTGGGGGAGAAGGGATTCAAGGAAACTGGTCGAATATAAGTGGACTCGAGGGGGAACGAGAATTCGGTCTGGGTCTGCACATCATAAATTTCAGTTATTCTCTTGGCCCACCTTCCTTTCTTTTTTCTCTTTCTTCTGGCTTCGCCTAGCCCTTAAGGATTCTCCAGGAAGTTGAGTTATCGCTCCCGGTCCTCCAAAGCTCTCCTTCTCAATTCCGTTCGACCAGCGCGAGGCCGCTTCGAACCGTTTCCACGAAGGAGAAAAATATTAGCAATGATACGGCTGATATTTTACTTCACTTGGCTTTCCGGGCCAAGACGTGGCCCGTATTATCGGCTCGTGAACGTCGTTTCCCAAGGAAGATGAATATTACACGCGATCAACCGGTAATAGGGATAAATGAAATCGCCGCGAGATTTCGTTTCAATTGGGGGCGCGGAGGGAAATCCTTTCGAAATTGGAATTTGAAACGATACTTTTCGTGAATATTGCCTCGAGGTAATCCTTTTCATTGTATTTTAACCGTATATTTTAACATTTATTTCGTTTTTTCTTTCTTTCTTTCTTTCTTTCTTTTTTTTTTTTTTTCTACGATATCGATATTATCGATATTATCGAAGTTATTCCAGGGAAAAAGTGGCTCGAGTGTTTTGATTAAGAATAAAATGGTTTACTTAAGTTTATTTTATCGATTTGATTTTATTAAAGATTCGAATCGTTTATTATAATTGAATATTTTTTTTCTTTTTTTTTTTTTTTTTTCCCTACCTTTGAATCCGTTGCAAAGAATATATACAAAATTTTAAATAAGATATTCGGTTATATTACGGAATAAAATGTTTGAAAAAATACAAAGAACCGTTGAATCGTTGTCGAAACGTATAATTTTATCCTGTATAGAAATTCATCAGAAAATGTCAATAACATCGTAACAAATTACTTCGTCATTATTTTTCAAAAAAATTAAAATATCAAGCATGTTTCGAACTTGTGCTCGAACAAAAACAAACGAGCAAAAATCTGGAATAAATATAATAAAATCCGCGAAAGAAACTTTCGATAATCGTCAATTATTTATACAAAAAAAAACGAGTGTACACGGCTCGTTACCCGTTTATCAAAGGCAACCAACCATCGTGCATTCGTCGTCTCGTCGTTATCGCGAGACGTCTAAGGAAGATGAATAAGCCAACCCCCCCTCGGCATACATCAGTAGCACGGTTTCATTCTGAAATATGTCGCAGCTGTCACGTGTTCGACGGGCCGGGAGATTCTACGGGAGGCGCGCATTTAAATATGAAAGAGGAGGAGAAAGAGGAGGAGGAAGAGGAGGAGAAGGAGGAGGGGTTTCCTTGAAAATTTAGAATCGTGTCGGCCACGAGAACGTTCACCAAAATATTGATAAATTGAAGCGAGCACGATGGAAAAAAATTCGCGGAAAAAAAAAAGGAAAAAAAAAAAACGCAAATTCGTTTATTCGCCCGCTTTCCTTCGATTAAAATACTCTCTGATCGAATTTTTAATAATTTACGGAGTGAACATCCTTCTTTGACGTTGAAAATTATTTGTTACAAAATTGATGTGGCTTTTTTTTTACGAAAATTGCAATATTTGAATTAAAATTTCAGTTTAAATGTATTGTGTCTCTTCCCGCGAATATTCGAAATTGGATGAGGCCAAAAGAGACGCGAGAGAAATATCACTTCCGTTGAATTGATATTGATTTTACATAGGCAACTTTGATAAGATGTTTGAATTTTGAAAGAGAAGGAGAAAAGTAGTCTGCTTGAATTTTAACTATCTTCTTCTAGTACGGTTCTGCGTACAAATAATTCATATACACCAACAATGTTATTCCCCGTTTCCCCAATGTCCAACATTAAATAAATATCATCTTTAAAAATATAACTTCTTAACAAATACATTCACGAAATAGAACAGCTTTGACACGAGTCTTTTTCCACAACACCTAAAAATTTGTTTCTAATTACATTATCACGTTATAAATAATAAATTATCCTCGATATCCTATACATAAATAAAATATATTTTCCTGCATTGATGTGCTTGAATAATTAATAAATATTCCAAATTTCACCGATATTTTAAGTCGAGCTTCAATTTCCACAAATCAAATAATATTGCAACCGACCCGTTTTCCAAAAAACAAACATCCCATCATTCACACTCGTGAATCGTTTGAAAACCTTGCGAGGATCGTTCGAAAGATCCATGAAAGTTTGTTCGCCGAAAATGGCGGAGCGGATTGGAGAAAAGTATCACGAGGTTAGAAGCGTAAGAAGGTAATCGTACGGCTTGGAAATTCCTTGGGCGCGAGCCACCCTGTTCGCCGATTGGAAAGCAAACAGAGATCGACCGAAAAGGGAAGCGCGAAGTTGGGCTGGCTAGGCTCGGGCCTTGGGGTCGCGCGGCCAACTTTCGCCAATCTTTTTAATTGTATTGCCGGTGATAGAAAAGTTGCTTCGCCCCCCCCTTCCCTTTCGATCTCTCCTATATTTTTCCTCCCTTCTTTTCAACCGAAGTGTACGAACACACTTTATCCCACCCACGTTCATTTTCTCTTCTCCACTTCTTCCTTCTTCTATCCTCTTGACCGAGAAGGGGATGAAACAAGAGGATGAATCCGCTAATTTTCGAGAGATTCGATTCGACGTTAAGATTTCTCTTTCTTTCTTCCTTTCTTTCTATCTTTTTTTTTCTTTTTTTTTTTTTTTTGAAGAAGCTTATAAAGTAGAAAGTATATACCACGAAATACTCCTCGACTTCGTTGTTGGCCTGGCTCCCTCTGGCCAACCCTCGACTGCTTTATGAAGATTTTTATTACTGGATGAGCTTCGTTAACGTCAAGTACCGGAGCGTAGAATGTGTCGTCGTGCTACTTGCTCTTGTCGCTCGGCACAAGGACATGGTAGATAAGGGAGGAACCGTACTGGAGAATCCAATCTCCAGTGGGATGCGAGGTTGACGCTGTTTCATAGGAAGAGTATGTCGAGGGTGGTAGGCTATACGTGAAGCTCCTTTATCAAGATGGCGGCCGACACGGATCTCATTCAAAGATGGTTTCGTTCCGTCTTGTCTTTCCACCGTCGTTCCCAGTCGTTTATCTATCTCTCGTTTCGTTACACTTTCGATTAACGAACATCGAAATTGGTTTATCAGAGATTTTTCTTTTTTCCCTCTGTTTCCTTTTTTTCTTTTCTCTCTCTCTCTCTCTCTCTCGTCAAAAGAATCTTATCGGACAATGTTGCGGGACGATAATTGAACGTAGCAGAAACGTAGTTCGACGTTTTTATTGTCGAGAATGTATAAGAAAAAAAAGAAAATTAAATTGGATGTTGATACATTGAATGAATCGGGAGGGAGCGGGAGGGAATTCGGTATTCCCTGGAAACGGGGGAGGGGGAGGGAGTATTCGAGTGAAATTAAAAAAATTCCCAAAGCGAAATCCCGGTTTCGTTTAAAGTTTCTAACGAGCGTATCGAGGAGCCTCGAGCCTGTCTGAATTCAGGATTTAATTGGTTCGCGAAATTTCTGCGAAAGTTCTTCCGGGTTCCGATGTAAAAGTCGAACACCGTTTCACTTGGAATTCCCTCCTACATTCTTCGACGCCCGTCTTACTTCTTCATTCTATGCACACCGGGACACTCGGTTCCGGACAATCTCGGTGCCGAGTTACGAAAATTGGAAACGGACTGTTCTGAGAACTTGGAGCGCGACGATATTTGACGATCGGGTGAAAATTTTGAAGGGATAAAAACGGGTTGAAACCCGTGGATGGTGGTAACGTAGGAAAAAAAAAAAAGAAAGTGGGGCGAAAATGTGATAAAAATCATACGCCATCGCCGGCGTTCTGAATTCGATAAGGGATGGGATTTCGAAGGGGGGAGCGATAAAACGAAATCTGCAACTTTTACAGGGGGTGGCAACGCCTTCGGCGATACATCACGTGGCAATTATAGCGTCAGCCCTAGCAACATTTCGTCCCTACCACGCGCTCGCTTTTCTCCCATTCGCCCTCTCTCCGCCCAACGACCATCATCCCCGCCGCCAATTTCGTCGTCCAATTTATCCGTTCGTGAAAATCTCGCGCCTCGGGCTCGATTTCATAGGGAATTCGTCTGCGACGATGACGACGACGACGGCCGATAATGTCGGGATAATTTATTGTCGACGTTCCTCCTTGATTACTCTCGTAATCGATTGCGATGCATGCTGCGAAACACGAGACGAAAATTATGTATTAATCGTGCAGGGGGTACACAGAAGTGCGCGGAAACTTGTGTCGGTTTAACGTATCCGTAAACTCAAAGTTTATTACAACAGGATTATCTCGAGTAAATGTAAATAATAGTTCCAATCAGCCATCTTCTTAAGTATCTTAAACAATTTTGAAAATTTTCGTCTATCGTCGAATATTGATAATCGCGTTTGCGCGTGATTTATTACTACAATTAACACGAAAGACACAAAATGTAACAATCCATTTATTAATCGTACTCATAAAAATTTGATTCATCGCATAATCTTAATAAAAGTTACGATTCTTCCGACCGACAGATATCGAAATACAATTCCTATTTTGAAATCTAAAGAATAAAAGGATTACCTCGATAGGTTTTCGAAGAACATCAACTTCAATCTAATTAATGATCCTAAAAATAATCCATCGCCCCAGCTGCGTAAACAACCCCCAAAACTCCCTAACCCCTAATCCCTTAAAACTTGAATTTCTATCCCCCAATCCACTCCCGATTCATCAAAAATAATTAACCCAGCTTCGATTCGAGTTCGACAACCAACCAAGTTTTTCCCGTCGCCAAGAATAATAAACACGAATTGTTTATCCTCGTCGCATCCGCGAAACCCTCCAATCTTCGAAACTTTCGCTCTCGTTCGAAATGGAATCCAGAGAGGGGAGGGTCCACGGTTCGTGACGTTGCACGCCGCTCGAAACATCGGAAGGGGTGGCTTGGAGCGAAGGACCGCGCGAGATGGAGGCCGCTTCCACCCTCCTGAAGCGGTGCAGCGGTAACAGTTATCCTAGCAACACCTGTATCTCCTCGTCGACACCTGTAGCGCACCTTGGCAACGATCCCTCCCCCATCCCTCTCCCCATCCTCCTCTTCTCGATCGCAGCGAGAAGGGGGACGAATACGTCGTCGAACACGGGGGAGAGGAGGAGAGGGGAGAGGAAACGAAAGAGGAGCAGAGAGAGAGAAGGAGGGAATATAATAAATTGCGGACCACGGAACGGAGAAACAACAGGATAATGGGAGAATCGGAGGATTATAGGATATACCAAGCGCGAAAAGGCCATTCTCGTACCATTTCACCCTCTCTCCCCCACCCCTCTTGATCCCATATTCTTTATAACGGTACGTTGCACCTGGTACGATCCTCTTCGCCTTCCTCTCGGTTGCGCCCGGAGCTCCTGGATTCGAAATTCGCCTGGAGATGGAAATTCGCGCGGCTTATCGCGCCCCGATTAAATTTGTGCAAGTCGGTGAACGTGGTTGGCATTCAACGACGCGAGAGGGATCGTAAGGGACTCGTTAATCATAATTGAACGTAATTAGACGCGATAACGATGCATCCTCGGCTCGAATTAATGAACAACTTCATCGGGGGATGAAAGAGTTCCGAGGAAGAATTATTTGAATCAACACGGGAAAAGATCGTGAAGATCGTGCACGTTCATTGTTGTGTTTCTTTAACGTTCTGTCCCCAATTCGAATGCAACTCGCGGAACAATTGATTGAATGGCTGATGAAAGAAACCATTCTATTTCGTTATATGCTCGTTTTATTTTCCAATTATTAGTAGAAAATTGTTTGTGCGAAAGAAGGGGAATACCGATAAAATTTTATGATTATTGTATTGAAAAATTAAAAAAAGTTAACAAGAACATAAGAATATACTTGAAGACTAATAGAAACTATGCGTATTCTCGTTGTCAAAAAACCGTGATATAACCAGGAATTTTTTCATCCCCGCGAGAAAAGAATGAAGAAAGCCACCGCCTTTCTCACGCTAGCACAAAATTTATCGCGTAAAACTACCCTTTACTAGAAATAATTATCCCCTCGTACGCGTCAGAAAAACGAGCATTATCGCTGAAATAAGTGTGAAAGGGAAGTTGAAAAACAGGAAACTCGAGAAGGAGGATAATCCCGAAGTTCGTTGGTCATAACAACACACGTCGAAAACAGGGTAACAAATCATAAAGGCTGTATATATATATATATATATATATATACCGGTGGCCATTGGCCGTGGCGAATAATAGACGGGCATGGCCGATGTCGAGTATCGATACGTCGAACAATCGAAACGAAGCGCGGCACGGACCGTGAAAGCGGACTTGACCATCCCCCGTTGAACAGAGAGCAGACTGGGGATTGCGATCTCCCTTCTGTGTCCTCCATCCACGTGGAACGCGATTCGATTACGAAACGATATCCGCGTCCCTCTCTACCTTCCGCCAACTCTATCCTCTCTTCCCCTTTGGATTTTTCCCCAATATCGCGCACTCGATATCCTTTCGAATTAAAATTCAGTTTGATTGCCTCGCGATTTACGTTCGGTTGCCTTACGTTTATCTTCGATCCCGTCCGTTTTCCCTCCCTTGTTCCTACACGTAATCCGGCGACGCTTCGTCGTCCGTCGATTGTTTTTCCTACGTCGTGTATTTTATTTATGGCGTGCCTCGAATTAATTAAAATTTGAAATTAAAGGGCACGATATTCCCGACAGTAAATACAAACGTTTCCTTCCGTTGAAATAACGGAATATATTAATTTCAAAAATTTTAAAGATAAATGAAAATATTTTTCTTAAACAAGAAGAAATTTTTTTTTACGCGTTTCTAATAGATAAATAAATCGAGAGATTCCGCCCGAGAATGTTAAATTTATCTTACGCGTTGTGCACAAGTTTCATTGTGCTGTAATTAAAATTAAAATTCTTTCGAGAAGCAAAGTATAATGAAGTTACGATAAAAAAAAAAAAAGTCTAAACTAAAGGAATCATCTCGTAGTTATTATTATAAACGATATCTTGTATTCTCTTTCCTGTATTATCAGATAAAACATTGGAGAAAACAAAACAAATGATCCCTTTGTTTCAACAAAAGCCACCCACCCGCTACTTGAACATTTTACTTGAACAACCTACTTTGCGCTCACGACGGTATGACTAAGCGACTTAATCGTTCAACAACTTCCAATCCTCTTTTAGTTAATATCAAACCATTACTCACGGCAGGGTATCCAGCAAGGCTTCAACGAAACAAATAAACAAGTGCTTACCTGAAACAAAAATGAAATAGGAAATAGGTCAGGCTCGATGTAAATCTAGAAATGAGGTTCGAAAAATATGATTACTCAAACCGTGTTCCTGCTATATCCTTATACGCAATATCGTTAATCATTCGTGTCGTTTAACTCGTAATGGTCTTAAGACGACGATCACGGCGATATCGTAATGATATTTCTCGAAACCTTTGGTCTTCGTCAACAATGATTAACCGTAAGAACGTTCTAATCAAGAGGAGAATAATGAATGAAGGAGTTTCTATAATAATATACGTCATAATATTAAAAATATTAATATAAACTAGAAATTTATCCCAAATCCCCCCTCCCTTTCCAAATTCCTTTCACAAAATATCTATATTTCCTAAAATAAAATGGATATCTTAATACGTTCCTGATAAAATTTAAACCATCACAAGTTTCCAATATATGACAATTTCCTAAATCAAGACAATTTCCTTTTACCCCAAATTCCTAAATCCCTAAATTCGATTAAATCATCCTAAATCGTCAAATACAATATTCTCTAAAGTCAAAATAAAAAAAAGAGAGAAAAAAAATTATCCATTGATGCACGAACTCGCTCGGATAAACGTCCCCGCAATTGTCAAAAAAAAAAAAAAAAAAAAAGAAAAAAAACAGAGCGAGGGGATCCAGTTTGCGCGTCGCACACTCGTCGCACAAAATATGCAGATGTTACGCGGCGTTGGTGCAGGTTATGCAGGGAATAACAGGCATAGCCTTCGCCTCTCGACGTATACGCAGAGTCTGGCGGGAGCGATTCCCCGCGAACCGGTTAGCTACGTGTCATTCGTTGCATGATTAATCGTTTAATTAGCGGCAGTGTTATGGCAGCATGATTCCAGTAGGGCTCCCCGTCCTCTCCCTCCTCCCACCCTCCTCAGCCAGTTGGCCTGCACTGCAGCCACCGTATCACCCCCGAGCATCCCCCAACGTTCGAATACGCTCGAATTGGCCTGGCTGGCTGGCTGGCTGGCTGGCTGGCTGACCTGTCCTGCCTGCTCTCGCCTCGAGAATGGAGCCGGCTATTAATGATGACATAGCCTCTTCCAGAAATCGGCGAGGCGCGTGACTTTTTCGCGTCATCATCGACGAAAATGTATTCGTCAGAAACGATGCATTATTCGTAAAACTGCGATCGATCGTCCTCGTTCGATTAATTAAGATTCAATGATGGCGAATGGTGAGCGAGGTAAACGGTTTCGTTTCGAGAGATTAGCAGGATGAGGAACGTAGGATGCACGAGGATGTCGCGATAGCGAGCAATAGTGGCCAATAGGTAATCCTGTGGGGGAAGATTTACGAATGAGATTCATGGCGGTGATGACGACGCTTAAGATTACAAGGATCGGTTGGTCCGATGACAGCACGATTTCGACGATATTGGAAATCTTGATTTACGGAGATAATTGAAATGAAAATGAGTTATATATTCGCGAATTTTTGATATTGACGTAAGATCAATATGCAGAGGTGCGACGCGTTATAAGGCCTCCGAATTATTTTGGTTGATGCGATAGTAACAGTTAGCACGGCAAGACGTCGAAAGAGCGATGACATGTTAAATTATACTTCGAATCATCGCTCGAATTTTCTAAAAAAAAAAGGAGAAAAAAAAGGTTATTCTTAAATTTTCAACGAAAAACGAAACGGAAGGGGGAAAAAAGAAAAAAAGGAATAGATACCACACAGTCACTAAATCGAGAATGAAACGAACTAGAGAGGTGCTTGCGTAGATTGTCAGTGGAATCAATTAGAGTGATGCATTCGCGCGATCAAACGAGAGTCGTTGAAAAAGTACCCCCCCCGTTTAACGCTCGTTTTCGAGTATCGAGTTATATAGAACGAAGTTGGACTTTCGTGCTGGCTACGCATCGATGAAACCAAACGGGCCTCGTTTGCGCGATGTCAATAGACAAGCGGACCGGAACAGTAACTAAACGCTGCAAAAATTTCCACGCCTCTCGTAATCCGAAAAAAACAGATTGTCGGCGGAAAAGCGTGGAAGAAAAAACAGGAATCGAGCGGATGTTGTATTGACATTGATTCTTTTTTCTTTTTTTTTTTTCTTTCCAAAAATTATTTAAACAGTTATCAGTTTAGAAGCGAGTTCGGGGGAAGCTTTTGGGAAAGTTTTTCAAAGCGTTGATGAATAATTGTTTTAATAATTAGTTGCATTAAAATAGTTGCATCAATGTTGACTTTGTTAACTTAACTCGACGATCGAAATGAAATGGAATATCTAGAAAAGACATTAGGGGAAGATTGTTACGTTGATCCACGTTTAACGAAGCTTTAATGATTTTTTACAATTTTGAAAATTTAATGCATGGCAAATCGCTTTAAAGAAAAAATTTAATACAAAATCGAATACCGTCACCATTGTTGTGGATTACGCGTTTGGTATTTGGCCTTCGACGCTTATTAAATTACGCGAACGCATTTAACGGTGATCCTTTGTTCTATTATTGGTTTCTGGTTTGTTAACTAACGCACGATCGAGTCTTGTCGACATACCTTCCACATGATTTCGAGGCTTCGTTTGAAATTCAATCGTATCTCGAAATGCTGAACCACGAACATCGAACATTTTCGTTCAATTTTCAAAGAAAACCGAATAATATCCAACGTGCACAACTTTTTAATCTAATTAAACAAAACGAAATAATAAAGGTAACTGTTTTCAATGCTATAAGAAGAATTTGTACAATAACAATAATAATATAAAATACTCGAAACGATCATCATTTTTAATTAACCCATTTTTCATCTACGAAAACGCACTATAAAACACTATACCGCTAATAACAATTAAATTTCTCCCACTTTTAAATCGCTTGTCTAACGTTTAAACCCCTTCGCCACATTCAAGCTGCTGTTCCAACTCAAGCTGAAACGTCAGCTGCGTTTGCTTCGTTAATTTTGCATCTGGCGAAAATCTTGGCGAACGGTGTGGTTGCGCGCTCAGCGATTCTGTTTATTAATGGACATTTCGTTAACTGTTATATACCTGTCGTTCAGCCCGTGGAATATGCCATTTCGGCTTCCAATAATCGGCCGATGCTTTAATTAATATGTATAAATCCAGCGGGCGCGGTCGAACAGCTTTAGCCAAGCATCGATTTTTTATCGACGCGTCTACGGGGGTTGCGGGAGGGTGGCGTTCGAGCTCGTCGTTATATCAATAACGAGGGTTAAATCGGCATTGGCGTGTCGCAGCAGCTTCCTGTAGCCGCGCGAAAATAAAAATGGGGGAGGGAGGAGAGAAAAACATGTGTCGAAAGAAAAATGAGAATATGGCGAGAGGAGAGGTACA
The DNA here is from genome assembly GCF_014066325.1 of Apis laboriosa. Taxonomy (NCBI): domain Eukaryota; kingdom Metazoa; phylum Arthropoda; class Insecta; order Hymenoptera; family Apidae; genus Apis; species Apis laboriosa. The sequence continues at coordinate 3,149,849 of NW_025221207.1, forward strand.
AAAAAGGACGGTAACGTGACGGAATTTTTGTAATTAATATTTTCCTCCGGCGCGCCATAAAAAAGTGAACATCGAAAAATGAATGACAAAGAAAAAATGCCAACGACGAGGTGGCGAGTTTTGTGTGACGAAATTCGATTGTTTCCGCCAGCGGGGAAATTGGTATTTTTATGTTACGTCAATAAAGCGAACGTGCGCACCAGCTGGAATTATTTGGTAAACGGAAAACAAGTGAAAATGCCCACACGTTTGTAAATACGAGATATACGATTTTTGAAATTTCGTATTTGAAATTTTCTTACTTACTTACTTACTTTCGAATTTCACAATTGAAATACGTGTGATAAAAAAGAAAAAGTTGTTCGAAACAAACTTAATAACAATATTCCTTTTCTCCTAATCGAAAAATTAAAATTCGCTCGTTAAATCGAATTAAAAATTTATCGCGGAAAGAACAACGCAAAGAAGAAAAATAGAAGCAGTAAAAGAAGGAAAAATAGATAGAGGAGTTAGCAACGAGTTCGATCGATCGGTGGTAGAAAAGGGGAGACGGTGAAGTAGTTCGAAAATGCGTGGGCCATTTTTCCATCACGACGACACCGATCCGCCGATAATAACAGAGAGAACAGGGAGGCATGGCACAATGGCGATCATAGGACTCATTGTACGTCGACATTCCACATTCGCCAAATCGTCCCATTTTTGTCGTTACGTTCGCCATCCTCTTTAACTCACCGTCCATCCCCGTAATCTTTCTGCTTATTTTCCTTTACGAAAGCTCTGACCATTCACGCATGCAACATTCGTTTTTTCGATGAACACTCGTGGTTGAAAAGAGCTATGGGAAAAGATAAAGTGTTGAATAACTTACATAGAGAATAGTTTATGAATACCGTTTGCTGAGTTTAATAAAATGATATGTAGACTAATGGAAGGAATAACGTATTTATCCTTAACTCTTTCTAATATTTCCGATTTTAAAAAAATTCTGAAACAATTCAAGATTACTTATCAATGTTTCCACTTCCGTTATTCGATAAACTTTTAAATAATTGCCAAAAGATTTTTTCAATAGTCTTCAAAAAAGTAAAAATCAATATATAGTAAACTACAACCTGATTAAGATCGTTAGGATCGAATTTCAAATTTTAATCTTCGACTGGGAATGTTGAATGATAGAATCTCTTTCAGGCCGGCGAAACAATCACGCATTTTACTCGAAATTCGTTGGAAATCCATTCGTCTACATACCACACCACGATACACAACGCTCAACACCTGGCAAAACCAAATCCGACGACTTAGCCTGGCCCGGCCTCGCGCTAAAATTACCACCGATCGATTCGATTGAACGTTAAATTTAATCGCGAGCCGCTACTCGCGGCATACTTTCGCGGGAATCTAAAAATTCCCATCAACCGGAACCTCCACAATCTAAATTCCATACTCCCCGCGCAACGAATTGTTATTGTATCCTCGAGCGAACCGGAGGATACGAAAAAAAGGAAAAAAATTAAATAAATAAACAAATGAATAAACGAAACGCGAAAAACAAAAGAAAAAAAAAAGAGTCTAGAACTACCGTACATCGAAAGGGATGTCGCTATAAGGAAAAAACGAGGATGGTCGAGGGAACCGATTGGCCACGGGGGATGTTTCGACCGATAAAATCAACGGTGTGCGCGATATATATATTGAAACGAGACGAAAAAAGCCTTACGGCTATGTATTCGTGGCGCGAGGCGGCGTTTTATTTGCACGTGCATGAATATGCACCTGGCCGCGTTACCTCCAATTTATGTCAGCGGTACAAGCCGAACTAATTTCGGTAACAACCGCACCGGGTCAGATCGAATGAGCACCGGTTGCCCCCCGGGAATCCTCGACACTGTCCTCCCCCTGCAACCGGAAGCGTTGCCAGCTGAATCCATCCCTACACTGTTTTTCCCCCCCACTCGTTTTCTCTCTATTCGTCCGCCAAAGCTTGTCATCCTCTTTCTCTCCTCCCTTCCATTTTCCATCTTCTTTTTCCCTTTGTTTTCTTTTTTTTTCTTTCTTCCTCTTCTTCTTCTATTTTCAGTATCGGAGAATCGAGAGAGCGCGAGCACATTGTCCGAAACATCGTCCAATTTTCATATTTTATCGGTACTACGATAATAAAATTTAACTGTAGGCAGAGGAGGGAAATTACCCTGGTGGATGATAAGCGTTGATAATGGTTGAATTTAAAAAATATTTCCTCGTTCGTGGTCCGACATTCGTATCGAAGAAGACGAGATTATGGCTGCGAAGATAAAATTTATTATTCTTACGAATGATAGAAAAAAAAAAACTTTCACGTATTATTATATCGTATTATTTATCAACAAATATCTACGACTAGCCAAGAAACAAAACAAAGAAAAAGAAAGATTAGAAGAAAATTCTCGAAACTCAGCCGAATTACGTAATTACACATATCCGTTTAAACAAGCGCTAGGCAATTCCCATTCGCATTTCATACATTCTTAATACGGAAATCCTTTCGGTCCGTGTAATAAAAGTTACCCTCTCTTCCTCCCGCCACGATCGTTCGAAACAGTTGAACAAACCCCGCGTCCATTAGCATTTTAACTAAGCGACCAAGCACCTCCAACGTTGTTCATAAAAACAATCTTATCGCGGCCCATTTACGAAGCACTGCTCGGCTTTCTAACCCCGCCGCGTCTCTGTTTCCCGCCCTCTCTCCTTTCCTTCTCTCTTCCCTCCCCCGAGTTTCACGGTACCTTTTAAAAAACTTTAATATCGAGAACCGCGGTTAAAATCCTTCGTTTACACACCGGCCGAAATCCAGAGAGCTGCTCACGTCTCTCTCTCACTCTCTCTCTCTGGAATTATTATTTCTCGAGGATGGTCGGTTTATAGATACGTAATGGGACCACGATCGGTGCGGATTTTGAAAATGATCTACTGCACATCTTCTGTACGTCCGAGCAATTACGAGCAACCGCAGTTTCGGCAAGCTATTTCGATAAGCTGTTCCGCCCGGTTAAGGCGATCCAATTTTAAGTTGTACGGAATGTGAAATGCAGCAGCTGGCGCGAGAAACGCGCACTCAGCGCGAGCCAAGTGCCACTGGCACTGATTCTCTCTCTTTCCCTCTCTCTCTGCCTTCGTACTTCGAAACTTGATAAACTCGCTCGATTATTGCGGCCATGTTTTTGATGAAGATCGATGAGTCCCTCCCGAAAATGCGCCGCATGCGTTGCATTGCAATTAACCGGCTGTTTCCTCCGTCAAAATCGAACAATGAATACGTACGCGCCTGAATCGACGCAAGGGAGAATCTCCTTTGTTCGAGATTCGTTCGAGCAAATGATGACTGATCGCGTTCGAACCTTTGAATTCTTCCATCTCTTCAAACTGGAATTTCATTTGCTCCTATATATAAACTTGTTTTATTGACGAATTATTTTAGATATTTTAAAGAGCTGTTTAAATATTGAGTCAAATTTCGTTATTTTCTCAATATATATATATCCGACGATGAATTAAAATTGCAAAAGATCGAGAAATAAAATAGAACTTGATGAGATTTTATTTTAACTTTAGAATATATCTTTGAAATTATTCCAAGATATATAAAGATGCCTTTTGCCTCTTTAAACTTCGAGGAATTATTTCAATTTGATTTTAATTTTTTTATTGCCTAACGATGATTGAACAATTACTTTGGTCTACTTGATTAAATTCGAAAAAATTTTGATTAATTTTTCGGACGGAGTTTGCGCGTAATTACATTGTTTTCCTAGATACAATTATTGGATATTTTCGTTCACGATACACGCAACAATGATATCGACCTCTTGGGAGGTGCATACTGCTTGAAATTTAATTACAACGCTCCACAAGACCCGTGAGTTATCGTGGTGAAAAAAGAAGAACGGTTGATAAAAACGGATGAATGTATAAGAGATTTTATTACGATGTTAATATGGGGATAGAGAATGGGAGAGAGGGGAAGATTTGAGTCGAAAAAAAGTGAGGAAACATGATGGTATTCGCTCCACGTTTTCAAAGCGAAAACATTGGAAACGAATCGGATAAATTCAATTCAACAGAACTTATATATTGATATTCATGAACGCTTTTTGCGCCAAGTTTCTTTTATTCCACGCTCATGAATTCGCGTTATAGGATATATCATTGATAAAAGCTAGCTCGAATAATTTTTTCGTTTATTTTGAATCGTTAATTTTCAATCGCAATTAAAAAGAATTTCATTCATAATGAAATTGTTCGTTCGATGCGCGTATACACGGCGACAAGTTTCAGTCGATCTGATTCGCCTTTTATTCGTTACGTGTGCGTATACATTTATGGAGATTGAAATTCAGATCAATTCCATAAAATCATTCTTGATAAAGTATATATACCGAGGTAATAAGCGGTTTAAAGTTCCACGCACGAAGGGTTTGCGATAACAAGGAGTAATTTCATTCGCGTGTACCAATTCGAAAAATTTAATGTATCGATTGCCAGAGAAATAAATTAATTGCGAGCATTCCCTCTCTCTCTCTCTCTCTCTTTCTCTATTCGTCTTTCCGTTTCATCCACTCGCTCATCTTGTTTCGCTCTCGATACAAGGTAGAAATTGCTACTTCGTGAATTTAATGAAAAAAACGAAAAATCGAAAATGACGATAATAAAAGTAACTTCGTTAAAACTAATTTAACTAGAAAGTTTGGAATAGTATCGGGATCTTTCCGTTGTTTTTCTTCTGCTTCCTTTTTTCGGAAAAATTCGCCGTTAAGAGCGAACTTTATAGCGGAAAAAATGTGGTTCGGACTTCAGTTTTAATTTCCCGGAGCTCTCCTTTACTTTGTGAACCAATAAAGCTAAAGTTATAGATTAATAATGAAGAAACTTCGTCGTCGTTGTCTTCTTCTGCCTCCTCCTCCTCCTCCTCTTACCCCCTTCCCCTTCCCCCTCCTCCTCCTCCTCTTCTTCTTCTTCTTGACAATCTAACATTGTCAATTATCGGGCAAGAATGAATTACCGTTATTTTTCACCCTCCCCTCCGTTTATAAAACTTCTCCTTCGTGTGACTTTAACGAGCAAATCTTCACCTAACGAGTCCCTCAAGATTGAACGAAGAATAAAAATCTTCCTCCTTTCAAACCTGACTCGATACAACCGAAATGGTGCGCGAGAGATAAAAACTTATATTATACTTCCAATTTAATTTTTTTTTCTCGTTTCCAAATTCATCAAACGTCATTTGCTACTACTACATGCAAAGCTATATAATATAACGAATCTCAGAAAATCTATTTTCACCGAAAAAAGAAAAAAAAGAAAAAAAGAAAAAAAACTCTGAATCTCGGCCCTCGCCAAGTGATCCATTCGATCGAGAATTTTCATAGATGCAACATCGAGGGATATTTTTACCCCGAGGCGCAAGATATCGTGGATAGTTTATTCGCAGGTTGGCTCGTTAAGTAAAAGCGACCTTCGAGCGAACGACACGTGGGATCACGGAGCCACAAAGTGTCCTAAAATATAACGGACACGAGGGACGAAGGCGTTGGAAGGGCGGGCAGGGCGTTGGGAATTAATAGCCAACGACACAAATTGAACGGGAGGGGGAGGGGCCTGCAGCGTCGCAAAACGACTACGTGATTACGGGTTAATCAGAATTAATTAAGTGCCGTGGCATGCGCGTCACTACTTCGTTACTGTGACGCGTCAAGTGGCGCAGCACCCCCGTGTCCCACCCCCTACGCCGGGCTTAGTGTGTGATCCTAATGAATGATATGCGCGTGCATGCTTCCGTTGCGAAGGCTACGGGGGTTTTAGCCGTGAGTAAGTCTCTCTAACAGTGAAAAGAGAGAGAGAGAGAGAGAGAGAGAAAGGTGGGATAAATGAGCCGGAAGGGATAAGCGGAGGGGGGAAACGAAAAGGCAGAGGGAACCACCGAGCGATCTTCTTATTCGACAAACCCTCAATCTATTGTGATAATTATTTAGGTCGAGTTCGATGCGCTCGTCGTTATCCATTACGGTTTAAATATTTGCACGTTTTGTCCGAATGCGTAAGAGAGAATGCGGTAGAAAATTTTAGAGAAAATTTTAGAAATTATGGATAATGGAATGGGGGATTTTTATAAAAATTATAAAGCGTGTATAGTAACGTGACCAATCGATATTCGTGAAATATTAAAAAAGAAAAAAAAAAGATAAAAAAAATAAAGGAGAGGATACATATTAAATCTCAAAACCGAATAGAAAAGAAGCTTTAGTAATATGGAATTGGAGTTGAAAGCTGAATTGAATTTTAAAATTGCTCCCTTGTGAAAAACGAGGAATTTTATCATGTTTTCCCCCGTGGTTTGTACAAATGGTATGTACAAATACATACATAGACATGTAGAAATGTAAGCAGGAAGTGATTTCGAATAGCTCGTATTCAAATTTGTACCAAATGGGCGTGTTTTTAGATGATAAAATTGTAAAAATAAGAGATACATTTCAAAAAAGATATTGTTATTCCTCCCCTATTAAAAATAAAGTACAAGTATATAAAATAAAGTATATATCATTACCAAAAAAAGCCCATTATTCTGCAAAATTGATTCTTCGCTTGTATTATTTTATCGCATTATTTGACTCCTGTCTTCACACCTATCATCCACATTCACCTCCTCGTCAACAAAATCTCGAGCAACATTGCCCTACAATTTCAAACTATCCAATAAAATCTTGTTATCCTCACCGCCGCTTCTAAAAAGGACCGGCAGGAAGCACAAATTTCGTGCAACTAATTCCCATTTCACTTCGACTGTCTTGGGAGCATCAAACAGCCGGATGACTTTTGATTCTATTCTCCTCCTCCCTTTATCTCCTCCTCCCTTATTTACACCGAGAGAGAACAGAGGATAGGGAACGTAATTTGCAGTATTTATCGTCGTTGAAACGACGAGGCAGCCGGTGGCGGTGGAAACGAACATCGTATTAAAACAGATAGACGAATTTCGAGAGTTGCACCGCTGCAAATTTCCCATCGCCGTTTCACCAAGACCCGAAATATTAGCCCGCGAGACAAGGAGCGCTTTGCGACGTAATTCTTAACAGATGATCCACCGACAAAATCTCGCGGCGTCCTCTTCTCGGCTTATAAACTTGCCTCTCTCGCAGTTTCCATCCCCTGCATGACCCGCATTTCCACGCGTACACTCGGCATACACGTGCACGCTAAGGGCGTAATTCCTCTTCAGAGGTCGCCTCTCGTCCTCGATTCTTGCGAAACGGACGATAATCTCGAGCTGTGTAATCGTAATCGAACACGATGGGGAAACGGCGTGCGATATGATTCGACCGGTTGATTAGATAGTTTTTTCGATACCCTCTGTTCACTTTTTTTTTGCTACCAATGCATATTTTTCCGATTAATTCATTTTCGTGTACGCGTTGGCGGAATAAAAATAAATGATGTGTGTGTGTGTGTGTGTGGTAGAAACGAGAACGCTCGATGTAACAAAATTTCGTTTGGAAGAAAAACAATGAATTTTTTTTTAATACGGATTATGTTGTATTTAGCCGGATTTTTGGAAATGAAATGGTAGAAGTTTTTAATTTTGAGTTTTAATTTCACATAATATAATTGGATTCATTTAATTTTCACCGAAAAAGATAAATATTAATGTAGATATATCAAATTGCTCCGATTTTTTCCGGGATTTGTATAAATTTGGAAATTCTCTTCTCACGAAAAAATGTACTCTGGAGTGTTAAAGTTTTAGCAAAAAAAAAAAAAAAAAAAAGATAGGATATTACCGAGGGTCAAATTTGAAATTTAACTAGCCGGCTATGAATATCATTAAAGCAAATTCTTTTCCACCCTCTTCTTCCCCCGTGCTATCTAAATTTTTATTAAATTTTCAAATAAAAGCCTTTCAAACGTTTCGCAATCCATTTTTTTAATCGAACTGAACGAAACTTTGTCAATTTGAAAATCGATCTTTACAGAAGGAACAAACAAAAGAAAAAAAAAAAAGGAATATTATTTTCAACATCGTGGAAATCGCAATGAAAGTTGCAGCCGCGAACGGCATAAACAGGAACAAGTAACGAGTACCCCCATCGCAATTGGGGGTTCATTAGAACTCTTCATTAGACGACTCCAAAATTGACTTCGCCATTTCCACTCGAGAGAAAGTGCTCGAGCATCAATAGAACGATGCGCGTGTATATCGCCGCGTGTACCTCTAGAAGCCAGGATTTCGACGAAGACCGGGATTATGGGATTCGAATCGAGTCTTCCGGGGTCAAGAGTCTCCTCGTGCTTGAAACTACGTTCCGTTTCCGGCCCGATCGAGAAATCGAGGCAAACCAAGGCTACAATAAGGAGAGACGACTCGAGCAACGAGCAGATCCACGACTTTCAAAGTAGATAGCACGTGTGCACTGTGTATTGTGTATTATTTCGTATTATAATAAATAATTTTTATATAATAAATATAAAAATTATCTGTTCGCGATGTGAATTTATATTTATACGTGTAGAAATAACGCGTAATGTAATTAATTACGATTTACTTGAGATCGTTATTTTCCAAAATCGTACAATTTGTACAATTCAAGTAGTATGCACTATATCCTATATGCTCCAAATTTTGAAACAGTAATTTCTTAATTAATATTAATTGCTTCTGAAACTGTAATCCCGTAATTAATACCAAACAACCAATCCATAATGTGTTTCTAAACATATTAAACATACATAACGATTATTACAGCGTTTTAATGATATCAATGATATAATCATCACATGGGAATACACGTATATATAATCATCATCAATTTCGTTGAACGTGCTCGTATATTTTCGTAGTATTTATAAAAAATCCTTTTAACATTCATCTCTTGGGAAAAAGATGACCATTCAAACGAATCGAGCTCACAAAATTCAAACATTTATAATCTAGGAATAGAAATTTAAATAAAACAAGACGATACTTATTGCAAACAAATTCTTCGAATATTTCACTCGTATTTCATTTCGTATCCAATTATATATACACCGTCACGTAAATTAGATGAAAGCAGAATAAAAGACATCATCGGACGGAACGATAAAAATAATAATAAACAACTGCATAAAACTGCATAAAACTCGACTTGGAATTCTAAGAATTCTTTCGAATAATTCATAAGGTAAAACCAGATGAAAAGCGAGGCGACTGTGGGATCTTAGAAAGAAGCGCGATCCGAGGCCGCTCATTGGACAGGGACCAACTTGAACACGTAGAGGCCGCATAGGAGATGACGCGGTGTGGACGAGTACCGAGCCTAACAATGCCTTCGAAAGGTGTCTAATTAAATAAGACGTCCGGAAATACGCGGATCTCGCGAGCTAACAAGCCGTCCCTCCAAGTGGCGCGCCATCGTTGACTTTGTTGGCGTTGTTGTCGCTGTTGTTGTGCCCCGAAGGAGGAGCACCCATAAGGGTTATCCACACGGAAGCCAGAAGATTCGTATAATTGTAGTGGCGCGCTTACAGCGAGTGGATCTTTGCGGAGGATATGGTGGATACGGATCTCGGACATTTCTTATTTTTCGCCTTACCCTCCTCCCACCTTTTGTTCCCGAGAGGCGGAGGAATATTTTATGGAAAGGAAGAGAGGAAAATCGATTTCGGTTTCCGGGATTCCTGATGTATTTCGAAAATTTATATATTCAGATGAGAGGGAAATGGGATAAAATAAGCCGACTATTTATATACGAAGAGCGGATTTGTCAATTATTTAGATTCCCTTGGATCGGGTGGAACCCTTGAATTAAAATAAAGTGAATTTCAAATTGCTAGAATATGTCTATATCCGATTAAATAAAGTATTTATTTACACGAGTTTAAACAACGAGTTTTATTTGTGTGAAACATCGTAACGAGGTAGAGGGAAATCAAATTAAAAATTATTTTAAATCATGAAGATCATTTAGTGGTCTATCATCCTAAAGAAAATATTATAATTGAAAAAAATAATGGCAGATCGTAAAGAGTGAAAAAAATTGATGAAAATTTAACTTCACGTACGCAAATAAATATTTTTCTTGTTTTACTACAATGCAAACTCTACTGCATACACGCGATAAATTTTCAATAAAACCAGAATTCCCGGATTAGAATGAATTCCTTTGCGAGGGAATTCATTCATTGAGATTCAGAAGACAAATGGATCAGAAAATGATAGAAATTTGACTTCAAAGATACATTCCCCTCTAAACGTACAACCTCGCTATCATGCTCTGAATTTTCAATAAAACCAGGATTTTCGGATTAGAATGAATTCCTTTGTAAGAAAATTCATTCATTGAAATCCGCGAGATAAATGGATCCAGATATTTTGAGACGTGTATCTCTCCTCCCACGAGGAAAACCTAATGAATAGAATTTCGTCGAACGAGAGAAAGAGAGAGACAGAGAGAGAGAGAGAGAGAGAGAGAAGCGCTACACGCTCGTAATACTGATGTTACTCGTCGTCTCTCGAACGAGGGACTCTTACGTCGAAGGAAGATTGCGTAGAGAAGGGGGAGGAGAGTTGGGATGGAAACATTTTCCCCGAGGGGTGAACTCGATACGCGTGTCGTGACGTTTTTACCGTTCATCCCCCCATCCCATCCCGTGGCGGTGGATCGCGTCTCATCGTTTACCCTCCTTCTCAGACACACGGCCACGCAATCACGCGATTCCCTTGTCCGACGGAAGCGAAATCACGATCGCGTGGAAAGCTCGGATGGACGGCAACGAGAAAATGGTTTAAGCGTGTCATCGTCGCGTGTCGGGGATGGAATTAACGATATTATCGACGCGAGGCGAGAAACGAGTACACGTTCACGTATTACCACGAGTAAAGTAACGTAAAGTACATTCCTCGAGGAAATTTTCTAATTCTCGTGTCAATAACGCGAACGTGGAGATTAAAACGTGAAATGAAACGTGGGATAAGAATTTGAAAGAAAAGAAAATACGCGGGATTGGTTAAATTAATAATATTTAATAAATTTACTTTGTGTATAGAAAAAAAAGTAATTAACGAAAATTATCCCTAATTATCCGAGAAGCAGAGAAACGAAATTATACGCTTGATTCCGTAAACTTGACAATCCTTAAATTCTATCCCGAGATAAAGTGAACGGATACGACTCTCTTTTTCCGTAAGCCTAAACAAAGCGAATGCGATAAAAGAGGAGACCAGCCGGATAGGGAGCGTTTTTAAGAGGATAGAAAGCATTTCTAGGAAGCATTCTCTGACTCTAAAACCCTGTCTGCTGAAAGGATGGCATGTTACGGCCACTTGGTACCGTTTAATTCCGCAAAGTGACGTCTAAACCTGCTATATGCAGGGCCGAAAGCCGAAACTCGACACTGACTGAATAATGCGAACACGTGAGGCGGCGAATCGTCGGGGAGACATTGTGAAAGAAGGGGGAGGCGATCTTGGGACGCGATCTGTCATTTGGATTACTTAAACGGTCTATCGCGAAGATCGATGATAATATCTTGCCACCATCGTTGCCCTCTCGATATTCCACCAGGGATTTCCGTGATATAAAATTCAGTTTCACGGAGGATGTTGAAATGCTTCCAGGATTGATGTAACGACGCTTCGCGTAAATGTAATTTAACGTGTTATCGCGAAACGGTTATATCGGTATTCCTTTATACCTGATAAAAAGACCGTTCTATATATACACCTTAATACGAATCATAGAGATGCATATATAAACGGATGATGATGGAACGAGAATCGTAACGATGTAAATATTATACGAAATTCATTTCAAGAATAATCTTTCTATCTTTCACGTTCACCAGCATATCCACATTAAAGTATACGCGATATATAAAATATATTATATAAAATATATTATTAAAATAACTTAATACAACGTGACTGGGAAATTGTAGCGTAATTTCATTTTCTATTAGCTTAAGCTTAACACCGCTATGATTCTCGTCCCTCCGTATAATAATTACCCGAATTAATTAAATTAGAGATAATAAACACTTCTCCATTTAGGTATACCACGCGCGCAATATGATTTCAAATATTCACGTGGAAGGTGAGCACCCGACCCCGTTCCCCGAGGTCGCGAAACAACAAGCGGACGAGGACGCGGATACCGCCATACCGCCTACCCTTGGTTCGGAAAATGCGAATAATCTGGAATAAGAGGGAGAAGAAAGGAAGGAAAGAGGGGACAGAGGGGAGAAAAGACACGAGATTCCTCGTTTGCATGAGATCCCCACACCGGGAACCGAACGCGTATCGTCCACGACTGAATGCCGAGCGGCGCTTGGACGAGGGTCGTCCAAGCTTGTCCGCTCCCCGGAATATCCCAGCAGGATCAGCCCCAAGGAACTCGCCATCACGAGCTGACCAACAATGCGACGCGGCTCGCAAGGCGGGAAGTAAAGCGGCGTGCACGGACCGCGATGCGGCATAATGATTGAATTCCAGCGAGACGCCTTCAGCGTATTTACCGGATGCATGGAATTTCAGTATGGCGCAAAGGAATCCACCGCCCCGGGGGACAGTTTTGTTTGAACCCGGTTCCCGTGGATGGCGCGCCTCCCATCGAGTTCGCGCGCCGGAAGCGGAGGAGCGCGCTTTCTCCGCCTCGGTGGCCGCGCGGAGCCGCGCCGATTGTTCGACGGTCGGATGGGGGGACGGACGGTCGACGGCCGTTGTTTGGATTCTTGGCGCGTTTTATTTATTTTTTTTCTTTCTTTCTTTTTTTCTTTTTTTTTTTTTTTTTTCGCGATCGCGCCCCGTTGATGAAGAGCGGCCACGAGTGGACGATCGATTCGGTCCACGTAGCCACGGTGGAAATTTTTCCACCGAAATGCCGTGCATACGAATACGGGTATTTTGAATCGGTTGTTAGAGAGATTCGACGATGTAATTGGAAAACGAAGAATGTTTTTCAGAGATTTTTTTTTTTTTTTTTTGCTAGTCGTTCAGACTATCTAGTGGCTTTTCGAGTGATTATTCGTGCGATTTGAAGACTCGCGTCGAGATTGTTATTTGGATTGCGTGTAATTGTAGAGAGGAGGAAGGAACGGATTTATTTAATATTCAATTGAACGTTAGTTCGATAACGGTTAGTCTAATATTACTATTGTGAAATTGAATAATAACAAATGCAATTAGAATTGATCGCATACATGACGGAACATAATTAATTAACTACGATTAACCAAACAAATCTGAATTACATTCGCGTGTATGTTCTTCGTGGAATAATTTGATTCTTTTTCTTTTTTTTTTTTTTTTTTGATTATTAAAATACAATTAATCGAAGAAATATGTCAAAATTATTTTTCTTAACGCACGATCCCTATATATCGCGTATATTATAAGACAAGTATCGAGCAACGATTATCCTATATCAAATTGTTTCCAAGCGAGAGCTCGCGGTTTGGCGTATCGATGTCGGGCATAGTATCGAGAACAAGAAAATACCGCGGTTCGAGGAAGGAACTCGATGAACGAGAATGAAAACGCGATCTGGCAGACGCGTTTCATAACCACCTAGGAACGTGGTCGTGATTAACGCGCGCGCTTCCATTCTCGGTCGGGCTGTGTTCCAGCATCGCCTATAAACCGCAGTTTGCAGTAAATCCAGCACGCGTTGCTGGCAGCAGCCGGTATAACGCGTTTGCATTAAGGCTTAGCAAACCACCCGTCCCCGGGATCGACGGTAAATTTTATTCCTCCGCCTTTTTTTCTTCCCTTCCTGTCGACCCTCGTTCCAACCTTCGTTATCGATGCACGTACCAAGCGTATCCGACTATAAAACGAATCGAGGGGGGCGAAAAAAAAAAAAGAGAAAAACTGCATCGTTTGGAAAACCCTACCTCCCCTACGAATGCAAAAATCGAATTTCTCGATATCGCTTTTCTTTTTAACTTTCCAAACTTGTTGTTTTACGACGAATCTTCGAACGATGAGGATCAACGAGGTCCCATTCATCGCGAGCCAAACTCATTCAATTTGGATTCAATCAGTTTCTCTAATCAACGAGCGATTCGGGGCGAGGTCGTTCACACAACGCCACCGTAAAAACCGGATGTTGCGCGGATGATTCTCACCGAATCAACAACTGCACCCTCCCGCGGGGGCGGTCGATATATCTGGCCGTCCGTGTCCGTGGACGTGTATACACGAGGCCTCCAACTGCCTCTCTATTGACATTGATGGGGCGACGAGGAACAGCGATGGGTGTTGGCGAGTTACTACCAGTCGTTGGGGGGTAGGACCAGGATTGTATTAGTAGTGGCGGCGGTTAAGGGAGGAAATGGAGGGTGTTGCCGAGTCTCGACATGCCTCGCCTCGATTAATCAATGGGAATGGCATCCCGGCGAGGTGCTAGGCAAAGGTGACGGCGAAGAAGGTGACGCGTGCTCGTGGATCGAGAGACGAAGCGACTGCTACCCCCTCTCCCCTTTCCCCTGGACGGATTGGAGGGATGGGGGGAGATGAGACCGGGTCCAAGACACTTTTGATGAATGGTGTCTATGATGGACCCCGGTAGGCTTCCGGTTTGTCATTTATGTCGCCTCTGTCTTTCTCCGCTCACCGACCACCCCCGCCGCTTGGGTATTCATATCCAAGTGGCGAAACCGCCGAGACATCGAGGAGCTAAGAAGCCGTGACGTGAATTATCGCCCTGTCCCTTACACGTCGGCAAACATTAGGATCGATTCGATGTAGGCCGAGGCTGGGAACGTGTTCTCTGCCACCGTGTTCGATATTGTTTAGCCGGGTTTACTACGCGAGGATAAGTAATGGGGCAGAGACGAGATTCCGCGGCTGGGGATACGGTTGATATCTGGCCGCGTTAATTAGTGACGTTGAAATGTTTCGGATGCAAATTTGATTCGAATCGTGTGCAATTCCAGCGTCGACACGTGTGCGTTATTAATACGACATTAACGTCGAAGGAGCGAGAAATGTTTATAATTATCTTTGTCAATTTGAATTTTATTAATTTTTATATAAGTATCGAACCTTTATAGAAGTCACGCACTAAATGAAGAAAATTAAATCTTGGAAATATCATTTCTTTCTATCTATATACACACAAAAAATTAACGTTCGCCTTTTCCAATCTTCGGATATAGAATGTTGCAATTCTGTAAAATTCAACAATAGCTCCTCAACAATACAAAACCGTTAACTAAAAATTAGCCAGGAGATAGAAGGAAGAAACTCGTTGAAGCAACAATTCGATAAAGAAGAACATTCCCGAAGAAGTATCTTCGAAACAATCACGTTGCCCGGTTTTGCACGCTATCCGATTTACGAGTAAAATTCCGTCTGTGACGGTTCTTCTAACGCGGATAATTCACTATCGGAGGAGATTCGAGATTTCTTCCCCGAAAACTACTTTTCTTTGGCTTATTGCCTCCCCTCGTTCGAACAGGGACGATTCTAATTCCTCGTTAATTAATGGAACGACATCAGACGCCACGTAAGAGAGAGAGAAAGAGAGAGAGAGAGAAAGGAGAAGAGGGCTAGCACGGTTCGAGAGTTCGCTGAAAGGTGGCCTCCATTTATCACTGTCTAGGACAGAAGTAGACGGGAGGAAAATCGATCCCTTACGTGTCATCCTTCTCTCCTTTCCACTCGGTTTCACCAAAGAAGGAGCGGAACCGCTTCCGAGTACGTAAGGCTCCTCCACCACCTCCTTCTAATGCTCCCCCGTGAAACTTATTTTATATATATTTTATGATAATTGCGTTGGCCCGTTCCAAAGATTCAATGGCCAGCCGTTCCTCTATGCCACGAGCACGTGCATGCGTTATCGTCTCGAAACTTGAGGCATTCAACCCCTTGTCTTCGTTTTCGTTATCGAGAGACTCGTCGTCTTATTCGAATCTATGCGGCATATCTCGTCGTAAACAGGGAAATATAGGAGAATTATTTTATTTCGAGAAACTTGTCCGAAGTCTTAGAGATCGTTGATGACGTTGGAGAAGGATAATTAAACTCTCTGTTTATTATTTATTGAATTATTTTGGGAATGTTATATGCGAGGAACGCATGTTTGTGTGAAATTCAAATTCTGGAAATAGATCCATTATATAATAAATATATTTATTTTCGTATATTCAATCATTCGCAATTTATTTATTCATTAGAAAGCTTTATGTTATTATAGTTTATAGATTTTAAAATCCTTAATTTTGTATTGCATTTTTATCGTGTAACGAAATTTCAAATCCAAGACATATATTTATATTATTTAAAATAATATTTACTTGTATCCTGTATCTTTCATGTATTCTAACGCTTCATGGTCTAACCATCTAGAAAAAATTAAATTGAAAGCCTCCTCGAGTACTCGAGGAACAATTAGCATCGATCCTCTCCGGCTCATCGACAGCATCCGTTTTCAAGCGGATCCACTCTAAAACTCACCCCGATCCTCGACGGTAGCCTGCTAGCTAGTTTCCCGCCCGTAATACCCGACCGACAGCAATATGGCCCGTACAATGAACTCCATTCTTAAAGGCTGCAAGCAAGTTCAACCCGTTTCTCATCGCAACTCGCCGGCTATACGCAACAGCCGGCCCCGTTTCTTCCTTGCTTTCTCCCTCCTTCCTTGCTTTTCCCATTCCCTTCATCGTCTCCCAAACGCGAAGAATTCGCGGGATGAACGGACGCGGGTTGGATACGAGGGTCTCAGGATCCATTTTCCTTGTACAAGTTCCGGTTACAAACTCTCCCCGGCCGGCCAACCGACGCGCCGACGGGTCCAGAGAAAATACCGTGCCGAGGAAGAGGAAAGAGAGAGAAGTAGAAGGATGAAAAAGGGTGAAGCGCGAATTGGAAACGAAGGCAGGAATAGAGGTAGCACGATGGTGGTTCATCGGTGAACAAAAGGTGGATGTGGAGACGCGCAAACACGGTGGTGCGTGTGCCGCTGAGAAAATAAGAAACTAGACGGTGGAGGGGGGTGTGGGGAGGAGGCACGCGCTCGCTATCGCGAGTTCTGCCGAGTTTTCTGCCGAGTTATCCGCCTCCCTCTCCGACCAAGGGTGTTAATTACCAGGCCGTTCTAGACCGGCGAAAGGGTGCGCGGGGGCGAGGCGGAGGCGGCGAGACGTAGGGCGTAGGGGGAGGCAGCCTTAAGCTATGGAGGGGTGGAGGAGGGAGATCCGCCCCGCTAGGAAAGGACGGAGACTCCCGGGTACGAGATAACGTTTTCAATTACCCGCAGGATGTGACGTAGTTATGAGTTAGCTACCTAGAGAGCGGCTCGAGCTACCCAGCCAACCGGTTCCAGAAGATGATGAGTCAAGATGGGCCGAGAGGCGAGCCGAGGGTGGAGGCGAGTAGACGTAGATATGTAATACTCGTATAGCGCGTGTCCTCGCGAGATAAACTAAACCCGATTAGAGAGACCGTGTACGACAACGTGAAGGTTTTATATATACCTTCGCGTCCATCCGACGCCGATTATAAATATTTTTATCCGGTACGGTGTTTTGCGGGTTTATCGGGAAAGAGAAGAGAAAAATTCCTCCTCGGGAGGAGGAATTTCGATTCGCGCTCTCTCATCGGTTCGAGAGGTGAATTCGCGTTCACGAGGAAGAACGGCACGATGGAGAGAAGAATTGGAGAGAAAAATGAGAGGGAAAAAAGGAGGAAGGGGAAGGGGGACCGATCCAATTAGCAAACGACCTTAATGCAACGAAGGCGGAAGAAAGGACCGGGCTTTGGTAATCCTTCGAGCGCCGTCTCCATCGTTCACTCCGTCCCACCCTCTTTCGCCCGCCTCACTCGTCCAATCCCTTCCTGCAGGATCTTCAAGGGTATCGCGAATGAATTTGCCGTCGGTAATTTTACGGCGACTACCTTCGGATGCGTTTTAGGCGAGGATAAACGCGTCAATCGGTCGCGGAAGAAGAGGGAGGAACGAGGAAGAGGTGGAGGAGGAGGAGGAGGAGAAGGATAATCGCGGCGGATAGTGGCGATGGCTTCGAAAGTTGCGCCGAGACGATGGAGGGAAAATATTGTCTGGCTAGGTAAGTAATCTCTTCGACAACGGCATTTTATCGACAAGTTTCTGAAATACGTTTCTTCGACATCTTTTTTTTTTTTTTTACATGTTACAGCGTGAATTATTATTATTTTCTTTTTTTTAGAGAGAGACAGTAGAATAGTTCGATGTTTACATTAAAATTTATATTGAAATCACTATGATATTTTTCTACATTTGATTTTATCCTGGAATATATAAGGTGTTGTCGGAGAAACTTTTTCAATCTCGAGGATAAAATTAAACGTCGTTAATAGATCGTTACTCGATTTCTCGTTTCCTAAAGATCCTTTAAATAGTGACGTTAAAGCTCTTAAGCAAGAAACTCGAAACAGCTTTCGAGTCATACGTTTCATTTCCCACTGTTCCAAATGTTCTTTCATTTCCTAATATATATATATCATTTGGATCTTATTTTTCAGATTTCAGTTTCTTTTTTTTTTTTTTTTTTTCTTTTTATCCTTCCCCCATAACGATGAAACGCCCATGATTCCTAAGTTAACGGCAACTTAGCCACGCCGAAAGATATACTTTTTCTTAACACGTGCACCACGTCGTTGGCTGCTGCCACTGACGTCATATTTATCTCCTTAACTGTACGATTATGGCGTAAAAACTGGCAAGAGGAGGAATGCCGGGGACGACGTTCCCTGCCTCACCCGTAATGTATTATAATGTATACGATGGGAAGTTCAGGCCGTTCATAATAATGGGAACAAAAATGATGCATAGCGACTGTCCCGACGCTTGTTATTAATATACCAAAATCGGGAGATAAATTTCAAAGTTTCGGAATACATCTGCACAACCGGAAATTCGTTCATACTGATACTGGATGGTGAGACAAACAAATTATCTTAACTCGTTGCATCGTTATCATGTATCGATGAAAAAAAGACTGGAAGAAACAGGATGGAACGAATCATAAATCTAAATTAGATTAATTGCGTAATTTCGATTTTAATCAAATATCCAGTTTCCAAATCCACGAAAGAAACTTGTTTTCAGAAAACAAAATTTATCATTTCCTCGTATCACTGACTGTTCTCCACAAAATATTCCAACTACATACACACGTTTCCCCGAAACACATCATCATTTTTCACTCAGATAGCGCCATTTATTTCTTCCCCCCGCACATCATGGATCCATCTAATTCAACCGAGATAAAAATCTAAATTAAAGGAAATTCTAAACGATCTCGAAAGTCGTCCCAAGATTGAACCAATATGACCTCCATTACGCAAGAATGAACGCTCGCGTTCGGCAAAATTTCGAGATCTCTTAAAATGGGATCTCTCAGACATCGACAACCGGTGTTATCGAGTCGAACCGTTGGAAATCGAGGTCGACTCGTGCATCACCTTAATCAAAAGAAAAAGCGACGAGGGTAAAGGAGGCGACATCGTCGTCGTCGTCGTCGTCGTCGTCGTCGTCGTCGACGGCGGCGATGGCGGCGGCGGCGGTGGTGGCGGTGGCGGCTCAGGCAGAAGGAGGCAGAGTGATGTACGAGGGAGCTCTTTTCCGTTTTCCGGCTGCACGAGTTTCGAGTTACGCGAGCGCCAGCAGAAAACTTTTCTCCGCCCTTGCCCGAGGGACTTTGGTTCGTGAATCCTCTCCCTTTCTCTCTCTCTCTCTCTCTCTCTTCTCTGCAATTTATAACCTTCCTAACTGAATTCAGCGTCGCGCTCTTCATTTCAGACCGCATGTCCGCCGTTTTTAATCCTGCCCGCGACCTGTGATATTCGTTCGCGGCCAACGACGCGAGACTTTAATCGTCGCGATGCTAACTGGAACGCGCGTCGCCTTTATTCTACGTATTTCCCTCTCGAGGCCGTGTCTCGAAACGCGGGGTTTCTCGCTTTGTCCCGTTTCTCGTGAAAAATATCTCGAATCCAGATATTTTCGAGACAAGATTCCAAAGAATTTCAACGCTATTAACGTTTCAAATATTTCGAGGACTTATTTTTATTGTTAAAAATTGTAGCTCCGATTTGGAGAATAGTGCGTACGGATTAGAGTATCAATTAATTCGACGAGGTATTCTTCTAAGTTCGAAGATTACAATTCTTATAAGGAAGAATAATGGATATTTTACTGGACGATGAAGAATTATAAGTACATCATCATATGTACTATCAATATAGTACACGCTAAAAAGACGATCGTGATTACCTTTAACACTCGTGTTAATGCTTCAGCCAACCTTTCGATATCTTCGAAATCATATTAATCGTGGCCATATAATTTATTGAATTTTTAATAATCTCAATTGGATACCTAGATCATAGAGTATCTTCAAAATCGCACTCGACGTTCGCGCCATATTGATCAACGCAGCGCGTGCATATTTACAAACACTAGACCACACATGTACCACGGTCTGCAATAATAATGGAATAACGAGTCGAAACCGAAGCAAGTTTCCTCGTCCACCATCCCATTATTAGAAACGTCAGTTAGGAACCGAGGCAAACATTTCGAGTTCGACGGAGAGATAGGAGCGCAAGTCGACCGGTCAATTCGTGTAACGTGACAAAGATCCGAACAAAGGAAACAAATACCGATATAGAAATAACGCAGACTTCTCACTTAAATTTAAATATACAACTGCTAATGACGCGAATAAAGAGAACAGGAAGAGTTAGAAGATGTTTAATATCGCTTGAACTTCCCTCAAAACAGTCGAGTCCACTGTCAAATATACGTATATACGCCGATAATTATTCCTGTTCAAACGATACAAATTACAACGACCGCTGTTCCCCGTTTCCAATGTCGAATCGAAAGGGTGGAGGAATAGGTGCGTTTTCCCGTGCGTGGAGGACGCCAAATCCCGGGGTCCACCGGAAATTCATCCCTGCTTGTCGTGTTCGGGGTGGGCACGTCGCGGGGAAAGGAACGAAGAAGGACGTCGCGTCCTACGAATCTGCATATTTGGCTAAGGGTAGCTACTGCGCCAATTGGAATTGCAAAATCGCAAATTGGACTTGTTCGCGGACCCGACCCTCTCCGGCGTCCCGACCCCACGCACCACCCCCTCCCTTCATTCGACGGAGACGGTTTTCGTGGAAAAGTATTTCCCGGCAAGCTTTTCGTTACGTTAGCTTTCCCTCGACGCGCTCTCGTACTTTCGTCTCGCGGTGTCTCGTGATTTTAATACGTGCAATTATGCGACCCGAGGGTCGTTTGACCGGGTGTAATAACAAATCTAACAGATGTTGCGCCTATCATTTGAATATGCGTGTATTTGTGCGTGAACCATGTGCCTTTTGTCGAAAGAAAAAGGAAAATCTTTTTCCTTCGATTTTTCTTTCGTCCACTTGCGCTTGCAAATCGCAAAATTAGCTGAATTTCGGGGGTAACCGAGAACGACGCGCGAGTTGCGACGAAAGAGAAATGAGTGAGATCGTTTACGTTAGAAAAGTGGACGGGCGAGAGGGAAAACGAGAAAATAGGGCGGAAGATTTGTCAGGCTGACGAGCGCGCGAGGTTATTCCGTTAATGCGCGTTAGAAAAACCGCTTCACTGTCCAATATCCCGCGTTTGCGGTTCCTCGTGTTGGAAGGCAAGGAAATTGACGAAGATTTATCGAGAACTTTTCACCGTGTTTAAACCGCGGCAAAAATATATAGGGGAAAAAGCTGAGTTATCCTTACACAGTTTAAAAAGTTGTTAATTTGCGAAACTATTTGTAGGTATAATAATTTAAACTTTCTGTCTATTTTATGGTTATTAAAAAATTATTTACGCTTTTTCAATCGATAATAATGATAACTCTCCTCTAAATAAACTTCTCCTTTCTCCTCCCAAAAAGGTATTTACAAATCAACACGTTGATTTTATATACGTTACATCGCTCAATCAACTAAACAGATATAATTTTGAAATAATGTTAAAATAATCTTGACGAAGAATCAATTACCCTTCTGCTCGTATCTTTCATTTCGACACGAGACTAACAAGAACCGAAGACGACGTGGAGATATAGATTATAAGGTTATGAAATACCCGGCTCCATCGATAATCGTACTTCCAAGTATAAGTCGTATGGAAACTCGGAAATTGATTTCAACAAAGTTTGATGCCCCTCAAGACGAAGCCACGCTGCCTCGTCGTAGCGAAACTTGCGGGATAATTAATTTCGAAATAGACACTGTCAACCATCATAAGTCTCCTTAGACCTTAGTGCTCCTATCCCCGAAAAACGAGATTAAATTCCAAACGTTTAAATTAACCTTTCCCAACTTTCTCTCGCTTCCCCTCCCCCCAAAAGCGTGTTCCGCGTGTCTCCAAGATTTCCTCTCGTATATATCTCGAAAAGAGAAAAGAAAAAGGAAAAAAACAGAAAGAAAGAAAAGAAAAGAAAAGCCAAAAGTTGCACGAAAAATTCACGAATGGAGGAGAAAGAGAGCTATACCTATTGAATTTTCTCCTTGGCCGTATAACTCTCAACAATTCGAGCCGTGCTTTTCGATGACCCAGGTACTCGAAAAGGTAGTGGCCCGCAATATCGAGGAGTCGGAGCTCATCGCCGGAGGCGTTTCTCCTCAGCGAGTATCAAAATATTTCAATATTATGCAACACATGTCGACGCGTGTGTATACGCGGTTATGGAACGCGGCCACCTCTTCGACTCTCAGAAAAGCTGGTCCGCGTTGGAAAAGAGGTAGGAGGGGGAGAGGTGCGAGGGGAGGAAGGAAATAGAGGGATGAAGGGAGGAAGGGGAGAAGAAGGGAGCAGAGGCCATGCAAATGGAAAGTTATACTGCAGAAAAACGAATATTGAATCAGCAGCTGGGTCGGCGGAGGGCGAATCGAGTCGATGCTTGCTTTTCATCCTTGGGCCAACGTCGGTGGCAGAATTCCTGCCGAGATATGCATGCGGATATGTTTGCGGTTTTACGTCCGCGTCCTCTCCCCGCGCGTCAGTCCCTTCCCCTTTCTCTTTCAACCTTCCTTGTTCGTTACGGGGACGATCGACGAAACAGCGATCGAGCGGATTTTGTTTTCTCCTTCGAAAGGAAGGTGGACGGGTCGTCCAGGGGGGAGGGGGAGGGTGGAGATACAAATATTTGTTCGTCGGGATTCGTCGGATTTGAAATTCTAACTAACCCTGGCTGGATTCTATTCGGTGATTGTCGATCGAAATTGTTTTTCGTCTAAGTAACTTATTTTATCGATTCGGCTTTCGGTTCTTTAAAATCTTGGGGGGCTGGACTCGAGATCGGTTTAAGAAACAATTTTCTTCTCTCCGGAAGAGAAAAGATATTTTACAATCGAATGTTATCAATGGGACGACGGTGACGGTGACTTCTCAAATTTCTCGAATTGAAAAAAATAAGAAAAATGAGAATTTCCATGTATCCGGACAAAGCTCGAGAGAGACAATCGAGCATCCCCAAAAATCCAGTTAACACGCGATGGACGATAAGAAACGATTCGGAAAATCATGGTGCGGCAAAGAACCCATAAGGGTGCACGAGGGATCCAAATAATAATAACCATGGAAGGCGAATTGGAAGGCGGGCTAACGAACTAGCGCGTTCGATTTAAAATCGTTGGTACTGCCTCTTAATAAGGTCTCGTTAATGACAAAGGGGCCAAAGGAGCGGAATGGAAAGGGACAAAAGAAATTCAGCCACGAGTCACGATCGAACGTATGCGGTAGCCTAGTTATTCTTTGAAAAACAATAGATATAGGATGGCTGGCTTGCGCCGGGCATGATCGATCGATCGCAAACACGACCCACCGGGTTAGGCAGCCATTGTAAAGGCGGAGGGAGTTTCGCAAACGCGTGAATAATGGACACCCGTTTGATAAGAGAAGCGCTCGCGTGAGCCCGCTCGATTCGTTGAAGGGAAGGAGGGGGAAGGGCGGAAAGACAAAGAGAGATATCGAGGGTTTCGAGAGGGAAGGAGAGAGAGAGAAAGGGAAGAAAAGAAGGAAGGAAAGGAAGAAACATCCAAGTGGAAAGGAAAGAGGAAGTGGTGGAATTATTTATCGAGGGAAAGGTCGAAGCTAAATAAACGTTAGGATAGCGGCACCGATTTCCGCGACAGCTTATACGGTCGCACTGTGCGAGTAGAGCGCAATCTTTCGATTCACGAATCTCCTATTATCTCTCCCTTCTCTCCTGCGACCATTCTTTTCGAGGGCATTGCTACCGATTTCAAATCATCTAGTTTCCATCTAGTTTCCATCTAGTTGAAGCTCGATACTGGAACAGGTGTGCAAAGTTCAAGATTCAAGGGGGTTTCGTCCCTCTTTGAAACAATTGAAATTCAATTTTTCCGTAATTCCGTAGTTTCTCTTTTAAACACGAATCGCGCGAAGGGATGAAATTTTGTTTCGGTTGTTTCGGGAACAGGTTTTCAGAATGCAACAGCACCCTGACCTTTCGAACGGAGTTCGACTATAAATGAACTGTGTCCTGTGGACCAGTGACCTCCGGTTACCTGACCTGAAAACGTCTTGTCGTCGAAGTATCTCTTCTACTCTAATGTCGGCTCGATTCGTGGCGAGAGAAGTTGCGGAATGATTTATGAAATATCAAAACTCGTTCTACACGGAGCATGGAATTCTCAACGTTCTCGAACATTATTTCTTCAAATAATCTTCTCGCATTCGCATTTCTACACAACTCGTGTACAATAATTTCGTTCGAATAATCTCTCGTTCGTTCCATAAAGAAATCGTAATTACACGTTTAATTGATGAATTATGAAAGAAAACTTGAAGAAACAAATAACGTAACTATCGTACACACATATCCGAAGAAGAATCGAAAGGGCGAAACAAGCAATCTTAAGGAGAAAGTATTTCACTCGGAAACTCTTCTTCCCTCAACAGGTCCTTCATCCGTCAAGGGAACAACTCACTACTTTTCCTCCCATCCTCTCGTCTTTCTATTTTCTAACATCGCTCTCCCTCCTCATACAGTTTTCACGGTTCTCGTCTCGTCTCGTCGTCGCGCGTACTCCGTTCGTCGAGATATTTTCGTAGGACTTACGTACGGTCGGGCTACGGACCGAAGACGGCAGTTTCCGGCAGAAACGTGGCAAAAGTGGGAATACAAGGCGTTGCCTCGTAACCGTGCTGCCTGCTCCACTGTCGTGCTAAAGGATTTTCCGAAATTTCCCGGGGGCCCTCTGTCTCTGCCATACTCTGTCCCCTTTCCTTTCACTCTTCATCTCCCTTTTTTCCCATCCTTCTTTCCCCTCCCTCTCCCTTTCTCTCTCTCTCTCTCTCTCTCTCTCTCTCTCTCTCTCTCTCTCTGTTCCACGTTTCCACCACGGTTCGTTCTCTCACGGCATTCCGGCTTTTCCGCTAATATTTCATCGTAGCCGCACCGACGTGGCAGCGGCGGCCATCTTGCTTCCGGGCCCGGGTGCGCCGGAAGCGGCCGGATGTGCCGCGACAAAGCGCCGTTGCGGAAAAATCACGGGACTATGAAGCGTGGATAAACAGAGAAGGAATAATCTGTGTTCTCGCCGCCGCCGCACCGACGCCCGCCGATGAAAAACATTGGCGCGAAACTATATTTATGCAGCTTCTGCCGGGATTTCGAGCGTGGAAACCGGGAAACCGACAGTAACGTCCGCGTTTTAGTAACGGTGTATATATATATACATATATATATATATATATATATATATATATATATATATAAAACATATATGTATATATATATATATATACACACACACACACATATATATATACCATGGGATCGAACGCGATTGAGAAACGCGGAACGATCGTTGCAGAGACGTTTTATATTGCTCCCGGGATCGCTGGGTATTATTGATACGCGACGATTATATCACCGCATCGTTTTCCAACGATGTTTTATTTTCTTTTTCTCCTTGTTTTCCCGCCCCACCCCTCCCGCTCCGTTACGTTGCACCGATTTTTGAAAGGGGATTCGATGAACGATTAGTTTTCCACCGTTATTGCCGCGTCACGCCACGGGTTTTAACCGCTTTCTAGCTTTTGTATCCCCGAGATCCGGGAGGAGCGATGGAAATGGAAATTGGTAACTCGTTAAGATATTTTTCGGTACGAAAACGTTGGATTCCCCGTGTGGATTGGAAGGAGGGAGGGAGAGAAATAAAGCCGCCGTATAGATTTCAACCAATCAATAATTCGTTACATCGTCCACAGAATTTAATTCGCGTGCATTATCGTATTTCGAATTCATTAATGTTTTACGCGTGTATCATTGTTAATAGGAGATAGATAATAGATGGTTTTAACCATTACATCGGATTACGTAATCGTGTACCCTTTCGATTGTATTCCCCCCGTTGTTATATTCCAATACTTATTTCACCATGATAATCACAATAATCATAAAACAATTTCGATCCTTCTCGGATATTTTTGAACCAAGAATATATCTGAAAATCCCGCGGATTTCAAAATTTCCACCGGCTGTTCCGCCCGTTTCCAAGAGCTCGATTTCCGGGACAAACGATTTAAATATCGCGAGAGAGACGGGACTCGTTTCACACATTTTGACGCGCGTTTATCATACTTGCCCGCGTTCCTCCGAGTAATTTCGTTAATACCGCGCGCTCGTTTATTCACCGAATAAACTCTCCTCTTAACCATCGGACGGAATTCCTCCCCTCGAAGAGGGATAACCGGAGGGGGGGAACCTATTACTTAATGACCGTCTTCGTTTTAATTTGTCAAGATTTTACGTCGAGGCTTCGAAGTTTCTGGGTCAACCTTGCGCGAGAAAGGAGACAGAGATAGAGAGAGAGAGAGAAAGATAGGGAGGGAGATAGGATGAGACAGAGGAAGGGGGGAGGAAAAAAATAATAAAAGACTTCAAGGATAATACCGCGAGTATAATTTGCAATATTCCTGGCTCGCGTTAATCACGTCGGGTTTAACGTCGAGGAAAAAACACTTATCGTCCTGCCCTGTTTCTTATCACTTGCGCATCGATGCGCCCATCGTTAGATTTATCGTTATTCATTGTTCCAACGTGAACATCCCTCTATACTTTGTCCTAGCCATCTGCGGTGCAATTTATTTCGCCACAGATTTCATTATCTTTTCTTTTTCTTTTATACATACATATATATATATATATGTATGTATGTGTATGTGTTTTATTTCAAAAGACAAACGCAGCGGAACAACGCGAACGCATCATTATTTTCCACGCGGAAAAAAGAGAAGAGAGAGAATGAGGAAAGGAGCGAGAATTGGTGTGTACGTGGGATGAAAAAGACGAGTGGAACGCGCGTGTACGCGTTGTTCCTCGATAATAGTGGATTTTATTGAATTATTCCGCGTTTCCCGACAAACAAAGGGGCTAGTCAAATTTGTTCGGGCGAACGTGTACGGAACACGGTTCAGTTTGTCCTATCCTGCTTATCATCGCACAATTTTGCGACCAGTTTTCAATAACGATAAATTGTATCGTACGGATATACCGATGTTTCTCCAATCAAGACAGTTATTAAATTGTTACACGTAATCGGCTGACAACCGTTATCGAATGTATGCTCAATTATGGTATACGGAAAAGGGGAGATCTCGTGCCGTGGTACGAGATTCGCGACGTTTTTTTTTTTTTTTTTTTTTAGTGCTGTCGAATCGAGCGATGAAGCGTGAAAAATTTCTTTCGAAGCGTCATACATTCGATCGAAATAATATTATCATGATGTTTTTATTATCTCGTATATTTATGAAATTGTCCGAATATTGATATCACAATTTATTCATATCTCGTTGTCATTTTGAAATAATTTATCGAATGAAAAATTATCCGGTCAAAATAATAAGTTTATATATATATATATTCTATCCGAATTATTTATCGTATATAATAATTGGTAGGAATTCGTGATAAGAATTTTACCATTTTCCAGAATAGCAGAAAAATATTCTATAGTACGATTATACAATCTCGTGGACGACGTCTATAATTGTGTCTCGAAAGAACTACTAGGTTAATCAAAAGTTTTAGAGAATTTTAAAAATCTCTAACGAGTACCCTCTAACTTCGTAGATAGCGACACTTCATACGCAACTTCAACTTAATACTTTTCTATTTAACACCCAGTTTCGAAAAGTTTCGTCGTAGCGACTAAGTGACTAAGTACTTTTATCATTACGGCTTTAGTAAAAAATTCTCGAAAGAATTCTTAGTTTCTCTTTTTTTAAATCATCGCTCGAAATCACTTTCTCCGATCGATCATTGTACTATAGAACACGCGAGAAATTTTCCAAATATCAAAAATTCGTTACACGCGGCGACGAAAAGTTATCGAAACATCTCCAAAAAAAAAAAAAAAAAAAANAAAAAAAAAAAAAAAAAAAAACAAAGAAACAATTTTAATCCTTCCTCGCGAGACGAATAAGGAATAAAAAAATGGAGGAAGAAAGACGACGAAAAACAAACAAAGAATTACGCGATCGAGTTTACAGTGTAAACTCGCGATAATATAATCCCGTCCGCGTAAATACACGCATACATACAGCAGTTATTACGTCTGAGAAGTGGAACGTTTGATGGGTCTGATGAACAACAAAGGAACTGCTTTGTTTGCAAGCAGAAACTTAACCCCCGGGCAACTTAAGAAGATTCAGCTGCGGGTTAGATTTATTCAAAGGATGCCAGCATGAGAGGATCCCGCGTCTTTTCCAGCGTGATGAATCATCGCTGGATATGCGTCCCGTGTAAATATCGGGGGAAATTAACCCTTAATTAGCGATGTGAAATTTCACCCTGTTCGCAGTCTTTCTCGTCTCACGATATCGATCCATCCTAACACCCGCGATACGATCCGAGTGTATAATATTTATGTACGTATTTTGAATATTATTACACCGTTTCTCTTTTAACTGAAATTAAAGCGAGAAACTTTGTTTTAGCAAGAATTAACGCAATAAAATAATGGAAATAATTGTGCACGGTTAAAACTTTTTCGCACGCGGTGGAAATCTTTGTGAGAGAATTTCTTCTTCCTTTTTTTCCTGTTAATGGTTTTTATCTCGCACTAAATGAAATTACATTAACTAATATCGTTTTCTCGAGATAATTTAACGAAAATCGTAAATAGTGGAATTTCTCTTGGTTAATTTCAATGAGAAATTCGAAATTTTGCTCTCTTGGTGAAATTTAATATAATTTTAAACAGTGTGAAATTACTTTTCGATCTCTCATCCGCAAAATATAAAATAAATATTGTACAATCGGTGTATCGATATAAATTCGAAATAATTTCTGAAATAAATCCTGAATCATTCATTGCACAACTATCCATTCTTGCCGAGGTGAGAAAGAATTTCTCAACAAAAAATTCTGAAGAAAACGAAGAAACGATTTTACTCCAGATCGATCGTTTGAAAACGCAATTACCATTTCAATTTCATACGAGCCTTAAAAACGTAGCCAAGAAAGAACGGGGAGGGGGGGAGGGCAAAGGAAACAAAGAATTTTTCAATCACGAAAAGACGAAAACACGGTTCCAAGAAAGAGGAGAATTAAACTCGCGACAGAGAGTAATCAAACTCATTTCGCGATGTAAAATCGAATAACGTAAGGGTTGGGTGGCAACGGTCCAGGAAAATCAAAATTTTGTCATCCGGTTGTAATTCGAGGGGGCGCGGCCCCATCCATCCACGCTCGTCTCCCCCTCACCGGTATATACCAGGGCCAGACTATTAGATTTTAACCTCATCTTCGGCGGTGGCTTCGATTTCGCTCGACGAGCATTACGTTCACAACGTCATATTCCCCGAGGAAACGATTTTTCGGCGGGATAGGCTTGCAACTAAATCGAGCATGAGCATTGCCAGAAGAAAATTCCCCCTTTTTTTTTTCGCGTTGCTTAAATCCCGTTGCTAAACCGTTGGATCGACAGAATAACTGAGGATCGTCCCGAGACTCCTATGGTCGTGGGAAGAAGAAATTTGATTTTCTATCTATTCAGTCATCCCTGATCGAAAATGATATTTAATTTTCCGGATTGTTGGTATCGGGGTAACAATGAAACTTTACTGGAAACGTCTGAGAAAAGAAATACCTCGAATTTCGAAAGAGTTGTCATCAATAAGACATTTTCCCGTTTCGATCAAACATTACATGTTAAGAATTTTTAAAATTTATCCAAAATGATAAAAAAAAAATTCGTAATAAAACGAAGAAAAATCGATTCGACAAACGATATCCTTAAATTTCTATCCAAGATCATTATTGGAGTTTCTTCATTCCCAGAAACATACTGCAATATCCCCCCAGTTTTCACGTTCGGCCACTTCTGACCGGCTCAAGTTCGAGGACAGTTATCATCCCGCGGATGATAGAGAGATCTCTCTCTCTCCCCTCTCCTTTATCCCGGGGACACACAATTTTCCCTGTCGCGAAACCATAAACATCCCTCTCCCTCCTCCCCTGTCAGCCCAGAGGCATACCTTAGCCGGCCCCGGCTCACTCCATAATCTGTCCGCCACTCTAACGCCGCTCCCGCGTTTCTAGCGCCATTTAGATAAACTCGTAATCTAGACGCCGTTTCCTACGGTGAAATATTCCCCCGAGGGTGTTGCAAGCTACCCTGCGGATCCCTGTGCATCTGTAGAGCGCCACCCGAGCCGGGGGTGCCAACCCTTTTGCGCCGGGAATTTAAAATCGATCCCGATGAAAACGAGCCACGAATATATTGGCCAACGGCGGCCAATTGGATCGACGAGACGCGGGAAACGTAATAATCTTTTTTCACGTGTGTTGGATATTAGATACAAAAATAAATAAATAAATAAATAAATAAATAAATGTATATATATATATTTACTTATAAGTAAATTTATATTTTTATGTGCCCGTATACGTGCCGCTTGCGTATAAATCTTTGCTCAGATTTGATCAAACGAACGAATGAATATAATGGTAAAGTTCGTGGGAGAATAAACGGAGCACGAAGTGTTTCACGATTGGATTGAGGTTAGGAAAAAAATGAGAAGGGAAAAATCGATAGTTCCAACGCTGCGATTCATCACGTTGTATACACTCTGCACGAGCAACTTGCAACGACACCCCCGATTTTCATCGTGGGTGCAAAGAAGAAATTCAACGTTCGCGGATGTTCGTTTTTCGACGGTTAAACGGTGGGTGAGAGGGGGCGATCTCGAACGACGATGGATCGAGGGGCGAGGCGATGCATCAAGCGCGCGCCCGAGGTTTAATTCAAGCCTGGAAAATATATTTCACGGCGTAATGTGATTCACGGCAAGTGTAAATCTGTCGGTCTCGGAGACGGAGAAACGCGTAGCCTTAATGTCGACGTGTTTCATTTGTTGCCCGACACCGAAACCAGCGCGCGTATGCACGTTTTCTTCGCGAATAAATCCGGACGGAAGAAATTCCAACGAAAACCGGCGTCCTTCCCCGCTCCCTTCCCTTCGAACGTATAAATTTCCACTATATCCCTTTCCTACCCTTCCTTCCTTCCTTATTTATATTTTTCTTTCCTTTTCATTTCCTCTTTTTCCCTCCCTCTCTTTCTCTCTTTTCTTTTTTTAGTTTTAATTTGTCACAGTTACATTGAAATAATACGAGGGGACGTCTCATTTTCGAGGGTGGAGAAGGCATGAAAGACGGACGAGTCGAAGAATATGGGACCGCGGCCGGTCCCATTTGAAATACAAATGGACGATGGGAACGCGAAAAGAGAAAACAGGGGATACACCTTCGCCGACTTTGTCGTCGCTGCGAATTATTTGCATAAACAAATTTCGACGGGAGCGAATTCAACGCGGTGGGAGTGTTTCGCAGTTCCAACTATGCAGAGCAGTCTCGTTCGACCCTCCCCTTTTCGCCCTGCTGCGTCCTTGCACGCAGCCCCGGCACATAATGATTTCTGGCTTGTTACGTTAACTTATGCGCAATATTTTGAACAAACACCGGCATTTTATTTCTACATTCCCCGAAATAGAAGTTTCGCGACACGGCCACGATTAATTCCGGCGTGGATGTGTAGCATCGCGAGAAGAGGGGAGAAAAAAAAAAAATACTGTAATACTGCGTAAACTGTAATAGAATCTCGAGAATCGTTTCAACTATTTTATATTCGATGTAGTGGAAAATACGATTCGTGAAAACGATTCTATAATAAAAAAAAAAAAAAAAAAAAAAGAAATAATAGCGAAGCAAATTATTAACAACGAGATGTAAACTTCTATTATTCGAAGAATAATAAAAATTTCAAAACGATCCTGATGATATTTCAGAAAGAATACTTCTTCAAAAATCATTTAAAACATCAAATTGTTATAGGACGATATTCGATTATTCATCCGCGCAAAAGATCAAAAATTTTGCCCGCTTCGAATGTATTTTATATATATATAGATATATATAGATTAGAAGAGAAACGAGAGCCGATTTCATCAAATCATCGTCACGTAGAGCGGCGAAACGAGCCGAAACGATCAACGTGGAATTATTCTATCGAATTATCACAGTCGAGGAAGCACTATCTTGTACCGTAAAATTGCTCGTTTAGTATCGAGACTTCGGTTTAATCGGCCGATGGATTCCACGGTTGTAACTCTTTTTTGAGGGGAGAGGAGGGGGTGTGGGAGACAAGGGGCACGGGGTGGAAAAAGCGTCGTCGAAGCGGTCAAACGCAACGAGCGTCCGGAGCAGACGGTCGAATGGGCAATCAACGATCGAATGCCTCATGCGGACGGACCATTATTCGCGTCCAATCGGCATTGCAACATGAAACACCGACAATTGCCCGATAAAATCATTATACGCCTCATTACTTGTCAGCTGCAAACGCTCGTTGTCTGCCTTTTAATTTACAGCCGGCCACGGTGATCGCAATTTCAACGAGGACATTGTAATTGTTCCCCCTCCTTGTCAATAAGCGTTCGGTCTTCTTAACAATTTTCAAAGGTGACAATTGAATCGAGCTGTGCTTGTTTTTTCTTATTTTCTGTGGAAAAACCTGTCCGACCAGATTTATCGAAATCATCGAGAAGTATAAATTGTTTATTCTTACATCGAAACGAGAAAGATCCTATCTCTAAAAATTGAAGGATATTTCAAAAGAAATTACGCGTAGGCTCGATATCTGTCTTTACTTTAAAAAATATATGGATTAATTATTAAATATTCAACCGTGAAAAAATTATATTTCTTATTTCAAAGTTCAACTTTCAATTCTGACTGTAATTCCAGATAAGATATTGCGTATAACGCAAATTAATTCGACATTTTATTTCGGAGTATAATAAAACCAAAAAAAAAAAAAAACAAAAACAAAAAAAAAGTTGACGTTTTGTTAACGAAATATCTACGAAAAAAATCATAAGGCAAACAAGGAACAGAAAATACTACCGCGTGTAATACCGCAAATAAATCATCTCTGCTAATAAATTCTTTTATCAGCGAGAACCGGCTATAAATCACACCGATTCTTACACCAATTAAAATAAGTTCGTTTTATTCGGGACGACCTTAAACACCGTTTCGGTGGAAACCGCGATTAATTCTCCGCGAACCTAATATTTATTTACCGTTCGATCGTTTGCGATAAATCAGCTCGTCACGAGGAATCCAACTGGCGAACCGCGTGAAACGCGTGAGCGACATCGATAACGGTAAACCATGACGCTTATTTCGAGTCGCCGTTCGAAGCGTATATTTCGATCGAAGCGTATCTCCCCTCTTCCGCGATCGTTTAACGCGCGGCGGACAACATTTCAACGTTTCGCGGCGCGCGGGTGTCTCTTAACCACGTAACTCGTAAACCGCAAGACACAATGGCGTTCATTAATCGCATTAATGGATTCCATGCCCGGCACGTAATGTCGTCATTGAAATGCCGCTCGATCAACTGTGCGGCCCGCGTTTCCCTATTGTCGTTTCCGATTTGCGCACGCGATGACACAACGTTGAAAGCTGTGGGCGGGGAGGCGGCAGCGCTCGAATAAAACACCCGCCTAGACGATCGCTCGAGGTGTGTGTTTCGGGTACCCGATAAAGCGTCGGTTAATCGCCGAACGAAATTAAACAGCAGTTAAACCCTCGAGTCTTGAGTAATTATAAGAAGTTATAAGACGCCTCTTCTCCTACAGTCTCTCCATCGTTTCCCCTCCTCACTCTATCTCTCTCTGTCTATAACGCTCACGGCCTACCCACCTTCATCAACCTGCCCCTCGTGCCCATCCTCCCCTTCTATCCCGTTTTAAAGGCACTATCCCTAGGGGCCGTTAACTGCAATCAAAGTTAACCCGAACTTATAGGGGAAAACTGCAGAGCGGCAGTTAATGTTTAACGGGACTGTTAAATGCAGGTTTTCTCTCTCTCTCTCTCTCTCTCTCTCTTCTTCCTTTCCCTTATTCTCTTTCTCTGTTCCCTTCTTCCGTTTCCCTCTCCCCTATTCTCACCGAGGCCGACGCGTTTCGGCCATTTCCGATTCTGTGGCCGATTCACGGAGATCTAGATTCGACTCTAGTGCTCGGACCATCCCCTGTCCATCCTCCGCTAAGTGAACGGCCATTTGGAAGATTGCAGAGCCCTTACTTTGGCTTGACCCACTTCGTGATCCGATTCTATTTGACACAATGCCACCGCGATTCAGGCGGTGCCCAGGTGAACGAGCTCGTGTCCTCGTGTCGATTAGCTCGTTTTCGAAACTCAATCTCTTCCTTGAATCTCTTCTTGAATCGAATCTTTCCGTTACGTACGAGACGATTATACCGCGGATGGATCGAGAATCTTTCTCGTTCGTCGATGAACGTTGTCGAAGATGAAGGAAGAAAAATTTTCGAAGGGATCATCTTCTCACACGGTGGTGTATTTTCCACGGTGACCAAGCGTGGTTGATGACCTCGCGTCACGCCTTTGATAGATAGCATACATTTTATACGCGTATTTTCTCCGCGTGTATTCCTGGATCTCTCCGCTTTTTCCTCCCAGAGATACAGTGTGGTTGATGAATTGATCGTGCAGGAATTGGGTCCGGCAAAATTTATGGAAGCTTGGCCAGATTTATTGCCAGGAATGGTCGAACGGTATAAACAAGGTTTATAATACTCGATACTTTTTCTCACGTAGGTTGTGAAGAAAAAAAGAGAGAAAGCGGAAGAAAGATTCGGCGAATAGAAATAAAAACAAAAAAAAAAGAAAAGAAAAAAAGAAATCACAAATCTTATCTATCTTTCCGCAAATAAATGCACCCTGCGATGTTATCAAACAATCGCTACACCATATTGCATTCCAATAACACTCAACTTGAGTTTAAACTTCTTGATCTTTACTTAACATCCACTTCCACTTTGAAGCCCCGTATCAGACGAAGCTCTACAAAGGACCTGCCTTTATAACCCCGGAAACGTACACCGTTCCGTTTACATCGATCCAATATCAAGACACCGAGAACGATATTCAAAGACCTAAGGAGAAGATTGTCCGAGATAATTGCTAGATAACTAGGAAAACATTTTCTCGCCATTATACTCGTTTCGAGGAGGATTCGGGGAGGAAAGAGACAGAGAGAGAGAGAGAGAGAGAGAGAGAGAGAGAGAGAGAAAGAGAAAGAGAGACTTTTCGAAATGCCAGGAATGTTGGCTAAGTAACGATATTTACGGGGGGAGGTTCTCGAATATGCAGGCGACGATTTCGCGATGCAAAATTAACGAGGGAATAAGAGACGAGGGCCAAGAGAGGTTGCTTTAAAATGGCGCGTGTTTCTGCACCGAAACACTGGCACTCTGCGAGAAATGGCTCGCGCACCCTTAAAACGACCGTGCAAAATACCCATCGCGATAAACCGTTTCCCCTGGAATGCAAATGACCATCGTTTACTCTACCTATCTTCGAAATCAGAATCGTATATATATATATATACGTATCAATTTTCAGATAGATTTTTTTCTCTTTTTTATTTGTGAATCGATAATATGCGCGTTTATTTTTTTGTACCCTGTTTCTGATGCTCGAATAACAGAGTTAATTGGAAAGTAGAATTTATGCGACTGAATTATCGAGAAGCGTTAGAGCATCTCTTGATGAATTGAAAATGAAATTAATAACGAGAGAAAAATTTAATATCTCGCTGCGATGTTCCACTATTAAATGATGAAATTTATACCATTGTGTTCGGAATCAAATTGTATGGATGAAGTAATCTGTCTCCTAACCTCCTAAAGAGAAGAAAATTACGAGAAGTAGGAAAGTACGTACTGTAAAAAGTCAATTGGAAGATGGCAATTGAATCGACTATGAAAATGAAAAATCCTTTGTAATCCTGGATAAACATATAAATGACAACGAATGGAGTAATTTGAAGCGGAGGGAAAAAAAAGGCAAACTGAAACTGTATTATACATAGCGTATTACAATTAATTAAATTGACGTCGGGTAAAGGATGAAACGTGTCCTTGGCAATATTATCGTCAACACGGCGCAATTATGAATCGCCGTAACAGATAATTATGGTAATACGTGATTACGAATTTGCGGTAACGTAACGTGAATTTATGTAATTATTACAGTAATGAATCTCCTGGCCAACATGACTAATGCAACGGATTTCCCACAACGGACATGACAAATACGTAAATCTATATCACGATAATTACTGTAATCAAGCAAGCTTGCACCCCTCCCTTTATCGACGGCAGGCCGGTGCGCAAGAAAGCCTTCCCCCAAAATTTCATCCTCTCGCGAAATACATGCGATATCACGTATATTTTCCACGCGCACGCTGTCGGCTTGTTAAATTTTACGCGGTAAAGTACAACGAAAATTAGTGGGACAGGGTATTTCCAGGTTGCTCTTTGAACGACAGGTTAACAAAGAGAATTTTGATAGATTAAATTTCATTCTTTATCCCACGCTACAAATCGATTAAATTTTCCACCGAATAAAATTCCAGATTCGTTGCTGTTTTTACGAATTTTCTATTTATTCCATCGCATTTAATTTCTATCGTTAGAATCGTTCGAATAATTCCACGTATTTTCTTTCGATTAATCGTGAAACCAAAGTTTCAAATTAGCGATCAATGGTTTTTTACACCCTCGGCGTTCAACCCTATACAATTGAATCAGAATTACACGAATTCGAATATAGAAAGATCTATATTTTTAACTTCAATTCGGATTCTCTCTTCGAATCACATCCTGTAGATTAATCCCAAACATTAAACGCGATATCGAAAATTTTAGAAACAGCATCGATCTTTCTCTCTCCGTAAAAAGTAATTAAATTCCGTTCGAGAGTAGAGAGATTTTTCTCGATCAATCCCAAAATTTAGGAAATCGTCATCGACTACGTCGCGTGCCCCGAACAATCAACCGATTTTCGCGCGACAATAGTCCACCCACCCTCCCGGGATCGGTCCATCCACCCTTTATCCCTGGCGTTTCCTGCGGAGAGGAGGGGGGAGGGGTAGAAACCACTCTTCTCCCGTGAATTTCTCTTCTTACGTACATCTCCCCTATCGCGCGCACTTCTGCCACTTGCCCTCTCCGTGTTTTTCCCTCTTGCCATCGCCGTCTCGTCTCCTCGGCGAGGCGCGATGCTTTTTTCTTTTTCCTTTTTTTTTTTTTTTTTTCTTTCCTTCGGCTTCTGGGGGGTGCTTCAGCCACCGGCGCAACGCAGTCTGTTGGTGATTAGTGTGCTCATTACGCCCGACGCTAATGATGCTTGCATCGCCAGACAAAAGCTGCGACAACCGAGCATACGAGTTGCGAGAGCCGCCGCGACGTCTCTCATCTTTTTCCCTCCTCCCTCCTCCTCTCCCCCCACGCCCGCTTTTCCTTTCCTGTCCCGCGTCCCTCCCTTTTTTTTTGTCGAAGAAACGCGCGCGGATGCAGCCTTCGAACGAAGTCTTTTTTCTTTTTTCTTTTTTTTTTTTTTTTTTTTTTTTTTTTTTTTTCCAAGCTAGCTTGCAGGTCGCTCCAATCCAGCGTCACGGCGGCGGCGTGGTGACGCACGAGGACGCCGGAATCCTCGAGTACGTCACGCGAGTGACGCCCACGCGACCCCACGCGTGTGGGCGGCAGGAAATTTTATTTGAATTTTACTACGTGGCTCTCCGGTTTTCCTGGCAATCTTTCAACGCGATGAGATATTGAAATTGGAGAAATTGGTAAGAACTTTTGGTAAGATCGATAATTTATCGACTTTAATGACATTGGAATGTGTAATTTTCGGAACATCATTTTCGGCGGCTTTTTTTTAATAAAAATCTTAACGATCGCCTTTAATTTTTTCAATTGCGCGCGAGAATGATTTATAACTCGGTTAAAAGAAAATCCTCCCTTAACCCAATTGAACAAAGTTAAATAACAACTTACTGAAAGAGAATTCAGCAATTCAGTTGGGGTGACAGTTATTATTTGACTTTGTTAATTAATCTAGATAAGAATACAGTCTATTATAAAGATTTCTCAATAAAATATATTTTTACGTATATTTTCAACTCAAAACTAAGATCGATTATTTGTTACATATATAAAAGAAAAATTACTCGAAATCTTTGTAAATGTATTTTTTTTTATTGAAATCGATGAGGAAGACTTGAGGAAATTGATCGAGAATGAACGAAAAGTTCGATCAAGAAGAAAAATAAATAAATAAATTAAACGTGTTCTCGGGCGAAGCAGATATTTTAACGAACGAGTAAACGGCAAAGTTAATTGCGTTTCGCGGTTCGAACGACGATTTCAAATTATTATACATGGTATAATAATACTATGTATGAAAGAGAAACGGAAAGAAAACGGATGAATGACGAACGACCGCGTGTTTTAAATGCCGGTAGGGACTACTGTTCGAAGAAATTAATAAAACGAGTTGGTTCGATTATACGAACTAATTAGAGAGGATATGAATGAAGGCAGGACGAAGCCCAGGCACGACGTTTTAGACCGTGACACATTTTCATTTTGAACGGGGCAACATTTTAATTGCGACGCTCTGAAGCGCAATTAGGATAATGTTTTTAATTTTTCGGCTGGAAATTTTCTTCTGCGCCGCGCACGCCACCGTAAGCATTTTTAATGAAAAGACTCTTTGATAATAGGATTTTAATCGTTATCGAATACATCACACTCCGCCCCGTTTTTGTGTTAATTTTTAAATTATTCTTTCATAGAAATTTCCCGTGGAAATTGCAGTTAACGTGACAATTATGTGACGATTTCGCGTCACGCATTTACGGAATTATTGTCGCGAAATATTTTCCCTCTCCGGCGTAAGGTTCGTTGGATAAAAAAAAAAAGAAGGAGAAAAAAAAATATTCAAATCGCTTATTCAACGTTCTGCGAAATTAAAAATCCATTTTCGGATATAGCCGAATGATAAAATAAAATTCCTTTCAAACAAATTCGATTCAATCTCCCCTATTCAAGAATTCAAGAATTAAGTAGAATAAATAAAGAAAAAAAGGAGTAATAATTTCAAAGAAAATTATTCGTTCTTTGCCCTTTTTTTTTTTCGCGCGGATAAGAATCCCTTTATTACTCGCGAGAAAGAGGGGGATCCAATCTTTCGCTTCACGTAAAATATATCCCCACATAATTTCCACCAAGCGATCCAAAGAGATGACACGCGAATCTCCACATCCCGAAAAGAGACAAGTTATAACCAGTTTTAGAAGAAAGCCAGCCGCGAAGGGGAGGAAGGCTGATCTCTTTCTCGAGGGGTTGGGTCCTCCAAGTCTTGTCGCTTTGGCGGTACCGAAACACGAGGAAATTAATAAATTGCTTAAACTTAAGTCGACCCTCTAAGTGCTGGAATAAAGGACCTTCATAAATTTCATTCCACGCGCCCCAACGCCTACGCTCGGCCGGTTCCCTTCATCCCCGAACAAGGAACGCTTTCGCTTCCTTCGCGTTCGTCCCTTGAACGCGCCGTCCTTTCCGCCTGTTACACTCTCCGGCGAGGGAGTATTTTTGCCAAGAAGAAACAAGCGCGAGATTACTCGAATAAGAACGTCTTAGAAGAAACAACAACGAAAAAACGAAAAGAATCCGATCCTAAAAAGAGGAGGGAGGGATAATCACTTTACACGAGTTTACGGAGTTAAATCCATACTTTCTTTCCAGTCTGGCAATTAAATAATTCTCTCGTCGAGTAGGCAATCGTAAAAACAACGGATAATAAGAAACGAGTGGAAGCTACTTCCCTTTTCCGGACGATAAAACATTTTTCGAACAAACCGATGAAAAAAAGGGAACGGTGA
Organism: Apis laboriosa; assembly: GCF_014066325.1. NCBI lineage: Eukaryota > Metazoa > Arthropoda > Insecta > Hymenoptera > Apidae > Apis > Apis laboriosa. Next base: position 3,190,167 of record NW_025221207.1, read on the forward strand.
AAGGAAGCAGTAGTAGAAGTAATGGTAATAGTGATAGTAATAGTAGAGTAGTAGTAGAGAGATACGCCATGTCCAAAAATGTTAATGGTAAAATCGATGCGGGGGGTAGCAATTAAACCGAGAGCCGGCCACGATAATAGAGGATTTATTGCGAGCCATTGGCAACCGACAGATTTTCCCTCGTTACACCCGCACGTCTCACCAAAAGGTGGCAATTTTTCCGCGAATAACAGCCCACCGATTGTTCCAACCGTCGCGCCGGTCCAACCCAATATCTGGTGGCCGTGTTAAGGTCGTCGGAGGATGGAAACCTCGACAATGGTACAAGCGCCCCGGTAATTCTCGCCTTATCGAACCGCCTTAATTGCATTTTTATCGCGATAAAAAATGAATCGTGAATCGGACAGAGCGTGCACGGCGCCGCTATCAAGGGTAACAGCCAGCGGCGGCCGTTGGTTGGTTGGTTGGTTGGTTGGTTGGTTGGTTGGTTGGTTGGTCGGTCGGTTCGGTCGGCGTTGGTCGGACGATGCTTGGTGTCGGCGGATATAGAATGCGGGGGTGGAGGAGGCAGGAGGCGAGAGTGGAGGGATAGGAAGGATGGCGTGGAGGGTGGTGGTTGAGGGGGCGCACGAATGAATAGCAACGTGAAACAAAAGCACCGGGTTACAAATGGCGTGTATTCGCGACGGCATTGTTTTAAATGGCTGTCAGACGCCCGGAATTTATCCCGTTTTGCTACGTGACAAGCGCCATTAAATTTATTTATTCATCCACGCAGGCGCGCACCTCGGCCACATTTTGAGAAATCCTGCCTCTATCCTGTAAACTGTGCCGGATGGTGTTCTACAGGTGAGAGGGAACGATTATCGCCGATTCGTTTATGCTTATTTTCCCTGATATATGGTTGAGAGACTAATAATTTTATAGAAAAATTAATTTGAAGTAATTATAATGGGGATATATATATATATATATATATATATATATTGATGAACGAATTTTCAATATTCTCTGGTGCAGCAGAAAATGAACTAAAAATGTGTTCTCTTTATGGAAAATATTTCACGTTTCACGTGATTCATCGTGATTTCTCTATAAAGTACAATCTATCCTCGTATCCTCGTATTCTCGTTATTAAAGCAAAGGAGGGCTTCCCTCGAGAAACGTGATTCGATTTTGAGAATGTTCCTTGGGTTTCGCATCCCATCGTTTGTAGACGAAAAACGTTGCGAGTAGAATGGAAGCGACGGTTTCTGCTACATTTGTTTCACGAGATACTAAATAACTGTTTACTGAGATTAGACTGTCATGTGGTTAATTGCTCCATAAATTTCGAGTGGAAGCGTTACCCTTGGTAATAATTAAGTGGAAGCGAATGTTGGCGAATATTAAAGCGAATAGGAAACTTAGAAGAATAATTCAGCGAAAGATTAAAACCTATCTATCCTACGAGCAACGCATCCTACAAACTTCGAAAAAAAAAAAAAATGCGAAACAAAGAAACTAAGAATAAAGAAAGAATTTAAAATCCAATAAACAGAATTATTCCCTCTCCTTTTGTCTTCTCATCGATAGAATTCTCTACTATTAACTGTTGTTTTCCAAAAAAAAAAAAAAAAAAAAAAAAAAAAGAAACGATTAAAAGTATTAAAAAACACCGGTTCCATAGAAACTCTTCTTTGCAATTCGCTTTCATAAACTCGACACTTTTCGACTAAACGCGATGCGCCACGGTGAAAGTTTCTCTCGAGTCCCGATAAAACGAAGTAATCTTCGTGCCTCCAATCGACCAATCTCGATGACGTAATTGTCTTTTCAGCGAGCTTAGAGAAGCGAAGGGTAAACTTCTCCAAGGCTCTGCAAGACCTGGCAGAGCCCTTCATCGATAAACGATCGCACGGAAGCGAAGTTCGCTTTGCGGCCTGGAATTAAACGAGCTCGCCGAGGCGATAGTTCCCGGGAAGGAGGAGGGAGGAGGGAGGAAGGAGGAGGGGGGAAAAATAGGGGAAGCGGTGAAACGAAAGAAGAATAAAACGAAATGGGGGGGGGGGGAGAAAAAAGAAAAGAAAGGGAAGAAGAAAAAAGAGAGGACTGGCCGACCAATCCCCACGACGCGTTAATTCTTAATTTCTTAATTTCAAGTCGACCGTTAAGCACCGCGTCAAAGAGGTCTTGGCTCTGGTGCACCACCTGCACCAGCCTTTCGCTCTCTCTCTCTCTCCCTCCCTCCCTCTCCGTTCGTCTTTCAGACCTTCTCGTCCGTGGCCACCCTCTCTCCCTCCCCCGTCGTGGCTGTCGAACGAAGGATGTCGGAAGTTGAAAGCGAGCGCAATTAAGCCGTGCCCTCTTCGGGGATCCCCATTCATTTTTCAAGTAACGTCGCCGAATACCCTCATCTAAGTTTTAAATCGCGTGGCTTTCGACGTGCAACGGAGCGCCCCAAGTCCACCACCGGAAAGGTGGTTACGATTCACAAGGATTCCGAGATTCCCGTCGATGGCGTGAATTACACGCGGGCTAATTACGAGTACCAAAGTGCCAATGGTTCCTAGGTCGCATAAAAATTCATGAAACTAGTCTCATAGAACGAAACAGAGAACTTTCCTTTTGATCTTTTTTTCATCGAATCGTTGATCTCATTCCGTTCATCCCGTTTGGTGTCCCGTCCCCGTGTAATTTCGAGTATCCGATTGTTCTAAGCGCGATTACCATTATCGATCGACGAAGGGGGAAGTTGAAAAGAATTCCGGAAGGAGGTATTCGAGCGTGGAGAGGGAAAAAAAAATCTCGGTCGTGAAAGAAGTATCCCCGTAGATGTGACGAGGTAGATAGAGCCGTGTAAACGTTTTGTTTCCCGAGGAATGAATTGTGGAATGATCGTGTCGAATAAATTCCCATTTAAACGCGAAAAACGCATTACGCTCGATATAAGACGGCATTAATCCGTGAAAAACGCGATTGTTTCTTTTCACCGATCGACAGGGTAGAATTTATGGGGCAAATCCTTGATAAGCTTTATGTCCTCGATCGTATCGGTGTTTGCCATCGGCCCTCGGTCCAATACAACTTGCCCCTTTCGCGTGAAGGAACCCAACCCCTTCCCCTCTCCTCCCTCGATACAAATAAATATAATGCAGTTACTGGAAATATCATCGGCTCGCTCGAAGAGGAACTCGTGGCTCCGCTATTTCGAGGATAAAGATTTATTTCCTCTCCATTCTCCACTTCTCCGGCTTCTTTTCGTCCTTCCTCCTTTATTTCTACATTTCCGACCCCTTTATCCGATGGTTAGAAACGAGGTTAAAGAATATAAAGGTAGCACGATGACGTACCAAATTTGATAGAAAGTTTGATAGAAACTTGCTACGGAATTTGCTATGAAGCGAAATTTGTGACAATATCGAAACTTGGATGTTACGTCAATTCATTTCTCGATATATTTATTTTTATTTATTTCTGCTAAATCATTTTCGAATCGATATAACCGCTTGGTTGTAAAGTTTCTATACGATGTTTAGAATGTATTAGACTCGATACGGAAATATTGAAATTTAAAAATGAAAATATAACTTTTAAAGAAAAGTTTTCTTGACGATCGTGACACGCGAATGCTATATAATTTATTCGATATGAATATAATTTGAATATAATTTATTCTATATGAATATTCGATCGAAAGATATTTTTATGCGAAGACAATCCCTAAATTTGCGATACTAAACAAAATATCCTATCGAAATTCCCTCGCTTTCCAAGCCTCGACCGATATATATATATACATATTTTATATTCTAAAATGTAATAAAAATTTATTAAATAAAACGAGATGCAAGATATCCGGATTCCAATTTTAATCAGAACGTACTCCAATTTATTTCGCGTAATTTTCCTATTTCCATAATTCTCCTGCTGCTCCTCAATACCGAGATTAGCTTCTACATCGCCTTTTAATTAAAATCAGTCCCCGATTCGAGATCAAAAACAGAGATTTTTTTCTCGTTTTTTTTTTTTTTTTTTTTGTATCAAACTCGAGGACAAACAGCGGGAAGAGATAAGTTCACCGAGGATCGATGAAATTGGTAGCAATTCTTTCACGTTCCATCCCGAAGTCTCGAGAAGGAACTAAATATAACGAATTTACCAGCAATACCATTAGCTTTATCAGCCGGCTCGTGCCAGACCTATTTCATCGAGCTAAGATCTCGGTTTCACCCTTCTTCATCCCCGCACAGGATATCGAGGGTTGCCGAGAACCGAACTGACCTGAAATGGCCAGCGAACGATATAAGGATACGAATGGATTCGACCTACGTGTATTTGCGATTCGTGTTTGCACGTCGTGAATTTCCTTTTCACTTTGTGTATGTTAATTACACGGAAGAAAAACTCGAGAATTCGAGACTTTTCGAGATCGATGCAAGTATGCTCAAATTACTCTGCTTGGTCGAACTTTATGAATATTCGATCGAAAGATATTTTCATGCGAAGACAATCCCTAAATTTGTGATACTAAAAAAAATATCCTATCGAAATTCCTATCGTTTTCAGACATCAAAAAGTTTCGAGCCGATAAATATATTATTCAACGAGAGCAAGTTCGAAGATTTTTTTTTTCCTTTTCTTTTCGATTCAAAAGTTACTCGAGAAAACGATACTAACTCACCTGATTTCACTGGAAATCGCGATTCATTTTCTACGAAATTTATATAATATAATTTTATCAAACGCGAAAGAAGATTTTACGATTTTACATTACGATTAGCGAAAGAGTGCTTTTTAAAAAATTCCGATCCACGAGAACAACCGAAATTTAGAGAGAAACGTGAGAAAAGGAAAGAACCCACTGTGATTTTAACAAATAATACTATTCCGCAATTTCAGAATGGATTAAAAGGGAACACGATCTCTGATACAGAACTTAAATATTTTGCAAAGCTCGATTTATCCATTTCACCACAGCACACGTTTTCGATATTGTCTATTTGCAATCCCAGGATCGTATACACGAGCATACTGCCGCTCGTGCAGTTTCTACGTGTATCTGGTCGCGATGTGTGCCCGATCGTATCGCCGTATGTGGGTCAGACACACAAGGGAGGCGAACTCTGAACCAGTGCGAGGCAGGAAACTCTACATTCGGAACCGGACGAGACTTTCAACGAAAGAGAAGGTTGAAAAAGAGAGAGACCGGTTTGGGATGAATCAAGAGAAGGCCGGAGATAGTGGCTCGACTCTGATATCTCAAATCCATTTCTGGCTCGTGCCACGAACCGTGGACATAACCGTCGACCTCGACGATCTTCCATATTTTTTTTTTTTACCGCTCTGCTTCTATTTTAACCGTAGCTCCCATCTCGCGCGCAAAACCAGACGACACTTTCCAGAAATGTCAAACGAGAAACTAAAACCTTCATCCTATTTCAACCTAGTTTTCCCGTCGAATTTACGCGCAAATCGCGAAACGAGATCAGAGAAAAGTTATATTTTTACGGAATTACGATTTCGATCGCGTTGATATCGATATATTTTTTGTCGAAAACTTATCAGAGCTTATATATATATATATTTAAATCGATAGACAATTACGAGACTTGGAACGTCGAGTTTTTACGCTCGACGTGATTACGTGAATCGTAAATTTGAAATTAAATTTTCGAAATAAAATTTTTAACAACGCTTTAAGATCCTATTTTATTAAAGAAAGACAATCATGATGTTTTATTAGTCCTCCTTAGTTTTATTGTCGCTGAAATAACCTATTTAATTTTTACGACGATCCAGATACGTCTTTTTCCTCCCTCCCCTTAATCTAGCTAATGTTACAGCGTCCTATCTTCCGTTTGATTAAATCCTAACAACATTTCTACGCCATGAAAAATAATTTCGATGGAATAACGATAGAAAATTAGTCGCCGAATAGAAAGAGAAAAAAAAAAAAACAAAATTAACGAAATAATTCCTATCCGCAACGAAACGCGGTTGGATGATCAAAACGTCACGGATTCATAAAGAGAAGCACGGGAAATACGTAACACTTTGAACCGCACGCGAACACTCGAAAATAAAACGGCTATAAACCGCGCGAGTGCCAGACAACTATTTTCCCCCCCTCGCATAATACCTTCGAAACCAGCTGCACGCTCGTTCCCTGTGTCAATTTTATACCCGTACCCGGAATGGTACGTAACCGTGTTACGGTAAGGGAGGGAAAAAGGCAAATCGTAGCCATTATTACCAATTACCGAACCGTTAATTCTATTTACGTTATCGCCAGAACGTGGAACGATTTCGGTGCCCGACTGGCAACCGATCATAAATCAAACCCAAGTACCATTATCTGTCTCATACACCGTGGCCCGATGAATCGCGACGGCTATTATCGGGTGGCGATAGAAGCCCGGAGAAGTTCGCACAATAACGCGTAATGGTCCGCGCAGTCTCGCCAAGGGTCGATAAAGGCTAATTAGCAGAAATCCTCGTCTCAGGTGGTCCTCCTACCGATTCGTAATCACTTAACAGGCGCGACGAGAGGGGCGTCTCGAGAGTATTCCGCAAGTACAGCGGGGACGGGAGTCGGATTTAACGCGGCCAACGATTTAACTGCCAAAATTCTGATTGGACCACGATAGCCCACGTATTTGCCAGCGATTCAATCGTGAGACGAATATCGAGGGAATCGCGATAAAATGAGAAGCGATTTCATATATTACGATTGCGATTGATGTATTTTAAGTAAGTAGTTTCTTGTTGCATTTGTCAGAGGCGGATTTATTTAATATATATTTGCGTTATTTATTAAATTTAGTTGATAAGAAAAAAACTACTATAAAAAAAAGAAAATCTACGGTCCAATCTTTAATTTTTTGCATTTCTAAGGCTAGCTGTATGTATATATAGAGAGCTTATAAGAAAAAGATACTTTGGAATTGATTAACAAGCTTGGAATGCAAAAAATTAATTCATTAATTCAGAAATTATAATAGACTTTCGTCATTAAGAGATATCTAAACTAATCTAAATATCTAAGTATATCTGTATTATTTCTAAGAAATACAATTCCTCGATAATATCTATTTTTCATCTCTTATTTTATCGATGAAATACATGAGTTAAACGACATATCATTATAGTATCGAAGCAATAAAACTAGATGCAAACGCATCGAAACGCTGAAACAATAAAACGTCGCGAATCGAACGCGAAATGCTGGCTATTCACCCATTCCCCACTATAACCCCGTCAAATTTTGCGTTTAGGCCGAATTAGAGAAGTGAAATAAGCAAAACGCTGAATCGTATCGATATGATACTCGTATCGATCGAGTATCGTTCGATATCCGACACGCATACCGAAAATAATAATGATTCGTACAGTCTCGCGACAATGATTACTGGCAGGCTGTCCACCTGCACTGTGACGAGAAAACCGAGCAAGCAACACGCTCGATGATTTCGACTGCGAGCAAGTTCTGACACGCGACAAACCGTCGGTGATATACGATTTCGATGTCGAATGTTTGTCACCGTAAGCTTCGCGGCTATGTACCGTCGTGATTTACGTGCACCATCATTAATCAGAATCATTTGATATGTGTACTTACCGGGCCGAACTGCTCGAAGTAGTTTTTCACGTCCTCCAGCGTCGTCGGTGCCGATAGTCCACCGACGAATATCTTCTTTGTCCTTGTCACCATCTGTAACAAGAAAAAAGGTATTGCGTATTAGTCATCGATTCGATAATTGCGACGAACATATGCTGTCGTTATAATAGTACATAAATATAAACAATTCTCTGGCGTGTGAACGTATGTTAATGATACAACGCAAAATATACGGAAAAAATTCGACGAAATTCGCAGAAACGTGTGTTTTGGTTATAATATACGACGTAAATTATAATGGTTTTTATGTTGTAATAAAAATAATACGCAGTTGCTTACCATGGTAAGAATTGTTCGAAACGCGAACAAGACTCTACGATCATCATGATTCGAATAATATTACGGACGCTGATCGATATTCACACATTTATTTCATTCGCACTATTAAATTTATGCACTTTTTAACTTTAAAAACTAAGAATGCGAGCAGATTGTTAACGAGTGTCTTGACGCACGACGCGAACTACTTTTAATGGCGGTTGCGCGGGAGTATGCGCGCGCAGCAAATTACTAATTAATACTATTCTTACGTACAAGGTGGCGCATGAGTATCAATTTTAAATCTAATATATAAAAGAATCATATATACTACGTATATATGATTGTGAAAAATCATAAAACGTATAACGAATGAAATAAAATAGAAATTTTATACGTATTTATTATATCGCACGATACGTAATACGTTCCGAACGCGTCGAAAGTTAAAGTCGTACTGAAAATTATTTCTCTCCTTCCTATACCGCTATTGTTTTGAATTTAGTCGAAGCTATCGTGTTATGTATATGTTATGTATATATACGAATGTATATATACGTAACATATACATTGTTTTCCTTATAATTCGCCTTTTCTATTTCAATTATATTATTTAATATTATTAAGAATTATTTAAATAATTAATAATTAATAATTTATATATATATATTATATATTATTATATATATATTATATATAAATAATATATATAATTATTGTAATCGATATATGGTTGTAACTTAAAAAATATTGTAATAAAAAATGTTTATATAAATTTTTTTCATTGTTTTCGTATTATCCATTCATCATTAAAGTTTGATTTTCACATGCTACAGAATATATTGCATAAAAACACGCTTCCATTCCCCTTAGTTTTTGAAAAATTGTGTTTTAATTCAGTTATTTATTTAAAAGTTTAAGAAGTTGCAAACTTATTTCGATAATGACTACGTCGAAGTGTGTTTTTCCTGAATTTTGAACAATCGATGTAAAATATTGAACGAATATTACATCAAAGTATAATTTGAAATATAAATTTTTAATTTTAAACGACGGAATTAGAATATTTTTTTTTTATTTCGAACTCAATAACTTCTCCTAAACGAGAAATCTGAATTTCTAGATATATATAAAGTTTTTACAAACAGCTATTGATCGACACACATATATTTACGTCAACATGGTTGCACACAACACCGTTTAAACCGTACGTGTTCATATTTGGCATGAAAAATGGAACGTACAGGAAACAGGAACGATATTTATTTCCTTTGCGAAAACGCATTGAAACTCGTTATCATATTTTCAATAAATTTTGTTAACAGACCGGCAAAATAAATTTTGCTAAAAGACCTTACGCCAAAGCAACCGTGCAAAATGACGTGAACATCCATGTTCACAAAGATAAAATAGCGTATCAATTGTCGACCAAACAATTTTCTTTTAAAAACAAATTGTTAATATTATTGATACATCCTAAAATTCTTTAAAAAAGAAATATCTTTTAAAAAAAAATCCAAATATTAAATATTAAAAATGACATTTATACATTATTTATTAACTCTGTTTAAATCCGCAGAATTTTTTCTTTATTTTAATCTTCCTTGCGACATTAATGGTTAATAAATTTTAGCTTTGTAAGATTTTGAAAGCATACGTCTCAAAATATGTTTACTTTGTAGATTCACGAGCACAAAAATGCGGCGGGAATAATGCTCTTTTCAAACCGTGTTTTGGGGAGGAGAGAACTGGAGGAGAGATGGAATATATACATGAGAAAGACGGCTGAAAAATGGCACATTCGTGGTTAAGAAATTGATAAGGTGGCTGATAAAATATGAATGGTTCGTGTCGGGCACACCACGTCGTTTCCACGGAAAAGATCTTTTCATCGGCGACATTTTTCATATTTGTTCAAATCGGTAATGTCAATTCCAATCGACGTCGCTGTATCAGATCGTTTCTTTTGTACGTTTCAAAAGCGAAAGAAACATCGTTATGCGAACGTGTTTGATGAAGTTATTAACACGCCGCGTTATTCTAATATCCCGTGAAATAATTCGCTGGAAAATCTATTTGTACGTATATGTAAATTAAATCGGAATCCTTCGGTAACTTGGAATTCATTAACGAACACGTAATATTTCGACATAATTATTCGTTAAATATAGATCGAATAAAGCCCGCGGGCATTTAAGAGTGATTATAATTTTATGAATGTTCCATAAAACAAAATTTATGGAAAAAAGATTATCCAGACATAAGTGATAATATGAATTACTACTTTTTTCCCCCCATTTTACGTGTAATTTATTAATTCGAATAATATTATTGCGAACTAAAAAAAAAAAAAAAGGATAAGAAATCTAAAAACTTATCGTTTCAACAGCACGAATAGGAAAGATTTGTAGAAAATGTTCACGTCATCAATCGAAATATCGACTCGGTTACAATTCGCAGATCCAAAGGAGATGTGTATTTGGATCGATTCACCGTTATCATCCAGGGGAGCGAAATCGAGAAACTGATACAAGTATAAAGAGTCTTGCACGTGGCCTCCATATTGAAAAGTTTTCTCGAGTAAGAGGACAGAGACGTTTCAAGCGTAACGTAGCTATGCTCGCGACGAACGATTTCGAGAAACTATGCCGTACACCGACGTCTTCCATATTATTCCCTCCGCCCCTCGAAACGTTCGTTGATTGACAGATTTTCCCAGCTCGAAAGCAGATCGTGAAATCTTTCCACGTCTTCTCGACGTTTCGAACCGAGACAAAGATCCCGATCGTTCAACGAAAGAAAAAAAAAAAGTAAAAACGAAAAGCCGACATTCGTTCTACGAATCGAATCGGTATGAAAACGAGAGGCCAGAAACCGTTTCGTTGGAACGAGAACGACTTGGTTCGTGGCGAAACTAATTACAAGGGGTCGTTTCAACCGCGTAGAATATTCTAGATCGAGACGAGGGAAAAAAGAGAAACAAGGGAAAATGGGAACATCTTAATAACACGATGGCAATGTAATAAAGCCCACCGTACATGGAGGAAATTTCGCCTAGGAGAAGCGGTGGCGTCGTTTGGAGGAAAGAGAAGAGAAAAAAGAGAAAAGAAAGAAAAAAGAAAAAGAAAAAAGACGAATGAAGGGAATAAGTGGAAGAGGCAGAATGATAGAACGGGAGAACGGGGGAGCTGAATACAGCGAAAGAGGTAAACTCTGGTAATTTCAGTGATGGCTCGGCTTAGACCTCTCTATATCCGGTGAGTAACGCAAACCCCTTGGCGCAAGTCCTTCCACCTCGTGGTGCCTGAAACTCAACTCACCCGCTTCTCTTCCCTCTTTCTAATCCCATCCTCCCCGGTTCGCGCTCATCCCTGTACCCCCTCTCCCCCTCTCATCTCATGGGAGGCGGGAGGAAGCTCGCGAACCTCGCAGGCCGGTTAGCCTTGCTGGCTAATCAGCGAAGTGTATAAAGTGCCGGGGATGAAAATAAAAACGGATGAATCTCGAAAATTAAATAAATAACTCGGCTCCGATTCCGTGGACGTGAAAGAACCGTGGCTCGACGTGAAAGAACTCGAGAGAGTGATGGAAAAGAAGGACGATGGAGACGGGGGAATGAAAGAGACTGGAGAGGGGGGGAGAGGAATATAGGAGGAGAAGTATAGAGAGAAGGTAATCTGAAACAGCTGAGAGAGGCTCGAAGAGGATGGTCAGATTCGGAGGAGTCAAACGGGGGTTGAAAAGGAAGGGATCGGAAGAGATGGGTAAATAAACGAGGACGAAAGGGGTTACCGCTTATTTGAATGAAGTTGCAACACCTCCCCTTGCTGCAGTTCGCCCCCTCTGAGAGGGGGAATTGAAGCATCCTGATGCTTCCTCGTGCCATTTCCGTCGAGCGGGTTTCCTCGGCCTAAGAGCCGGCCGAGTTGCTGAAATTTTATTACGCTCCGCTACGCTCGTTCCCGTTAATGAGCGCATTGTCGTGCAAACGAGACATTTCAGTTGGGGACAGCGTCTCTGCTCGAGACCCACCAGTCACCTTCTCTTTTGTTCAATAACATGGAGAAGAAGAAGTCGGATTGGACACGATGTTGCACGGGAACCAATTATATTACCAGGCCATGCTTGTAATTGCCACGATGAAGCTTCGTGAAATTTCGTGAGCCTATTCGATCCTCAATTTAAGACGAATATTAAGTTTCGTGAAAAATTATTAATAATTGGAAAGGATTGTATTTCGAAAGGATATCGATGATCGATTCACAAGAATCGAGTTTGATTATCATATAGATGTTAAGAGATGAATGGAGGAAGAGATAATCGACACAGTGGAAACTCGAAAAGTTCCCCTTATTATGCCGTAACATTATGTAAATACTGAAAAATTATTACAATTTTATAACTAGCAACGACTTTATAGTTTTATCTTCTCTTAGGGACAGTCTTCATTCTCAGATTGTAGCCGCAGGAATCTAAACTTCAACGATCAATGTCGAGATATATACGCGTCTTCCTACCTTGCTTTCTCGCAGTTAAAAAAAATGAAATTGTCACGCGAAGAAAACTGGATTAACTATCCTCGGGCTTTAAAAAATCCGCTATCACCGTGGGAAGGATATATCCTAGTTTGTGACCATTTTCTTAATAAATATTTTACGAGCAAGAATTTTTATCGCGGAAGATTTCGAAGCAAATAAATGACTCGTGTCAAATAAAACGTTTAACGCTGATAAATAAGGATTAATTTAAAAAAAAAATGATATATCAGAATTCCAAATGACGAAAGAAACGTAAGATATGTATGAGTAGAAGAACGGTACACGTACATTTGAATATATGTCAGCATGTACGTCACAGTTCTTAATGTCAACATTCGATGAATTGAGAGGCAATTTCCTTCTGACAGTCTTAATTAGTCTGCCCTTCCATCGAATGTACTGGAATAGTACGTGCTTACTTTTTTATCATAGATCCTTGAAACATTTCCACGAGAGAAACTATCGATCAAATAGCCTTAAAATTTCGAAATAACTGGAACAGAAAATCAGTAAATGTTAAACAATTGTGTAACGTTTTAAATAATATAATCGACGATTTCACATTTTTTTATATTCACTCCCTGCCATATCTCTCTCGTAAATTCCCAATTTATTCGACAAAGTAGAAAACGAAAAGAAAAAAAAAGAGCGAAAAAAAAAAAAAGAAAGAAGAGAGGATAAAAATCATACGGATCCCCTGAATCAATGAATTCACTTAAAATCCATTTAAAATTCCCGAAGATGAACATTTCTCTAAATTTTAATCGCGCCAGATATAAATTACCCCGGTACAATGGTGCTCGAACGTTTTACACGGCGAGGATATATCCCTATTAATCTCATAATCATCCCCCGACGCGGAAAACGGGCGAAGGAGAGCGAGAGAAACAGGGGTGGACGGGCGAGGTGTTGGAGGTGGAGGGAGAAATGGGTAAAATAAATATTGGAATAAATGTCGGTGAGTGGGCGTGCCAGTTTTAACGGGCCCAAACCGTTAAATCGTGAACAGCGGGAATATTGTCGTGTGGAATGGCAAGGAGAACGCTTTGCTCGTTCGCAATTATTGTGAAAGTTTAATCGGCCGCTATATGCTGTGCCGATGAGACTACAAAAGCACGAGGTGTATATACATATATATATGTATATGCATACGTGTCTGGTGTATCGCGAAAAGTTTCGGTAACGTTCGGAAAATGTTTCGCAATTTTTGTTCCCTCTATCTCCGCGACAGTAACGGGCGAAAGAGAAACAGAGAAAGGAGGAGTTTAAACGACACGATGCCTTGAACGAAAATTGCATAAAATGATATCCAGCGATTTTATTTCATACCGCTTCTCAAGCGCGGTAATCTCTCTCTCTACCTATTTTTCTCTTTCTTTTTTTCGACTCTCTATCTCTTTTTTACACCCACGTTCAAATACGCCCACATTTTCGTATCGTTTAATGCGAAAGGAAAAAATTATATTAACGGGATTAACGATATGTAATTTCAACGTTTATTTTCAACATTAAATATTTTGTAAATTGATTAATAGAAATTGGTTATTGTAGGATACAATTATTAAATCTTACTGTGATAGAAAGTAAAAGCAAAGATTAGTAACATAGAAAATGTCATTAAAATTGTATTTTAAAAGTTAAGAGGCAGGGGAACGCAGTCACGATGACAGGGCAAAATTATAAAAAGCCGCTACACGTAGTCGGAAGGAACACGAATGGTCGACCAAGATTAATACTCCTCGATGGTTTAAAAAGCGGTGGTGAATCGTTCGAGAGAGCATAAAGGGTTGAAGAAGGAAGAGGAGAGTTAGTCCAGAAGGGGAAAGCACGGTGGAAAAGTAGGGCAAAAGGGCGGGAAATGGACAGGGTGAAACCGGTTATCATTCAGAGGGTTACGAGCCTCGTCGTGGTACACGAATCCCTTTCCTTCCTTTTTCTTGCCTCCTCTCGCTACCCATTTTTTTCTCCATCTCGAGGAATCCCTCGACCACAGCTCCACCCTCGTTCACATCATCGTTTCCACTTACATTGGCGTGGCAAAACAGAATTTTCCCGTACGCTATTTCAATTTACCCTCGCTTCTAAACCTGTTTTTATTTCCTTCGCGGAAATTAACAGGAGGGCAAGAGGCTTTTTTCTTTTTCTTTCTTTCTTTTTTTTTTTTTTTTTTTATTGATACATTGATCATCGGGAAGAAGAAACAATTAGTCAGCGATGTTAATTGAAACTTCAACTCAAAGGAAATAATGAAATTCGCAGCAAAGAAACTGCGCTAATTGTTACGATCGAAGCTTTAATTCGTTCTCAAGAATGAATTCTAATGAACGTTTGAACCGTTAAACTCTATTATTCTTCTCCGAACGCTTAAGAAATTAACGAATTACAAAACGCATGAGAAACCGTATGAAAATAAAAACAGACCACTCACGTTTTCCCACACGCACAAACTAATCGTTTCCACGATTACTTTGACCCATATACTCGATCAAAGTCCCCTCAAAGTACTTCCATACTCTCGTACATCCCCATTATTTTCACCTCTATTCCACAAACAAAAAAGCCGCGTCGCTCGGGAAAAAAACGACGCGGTATCGTATTTGTATCAGGGATTAAAACAACCAAAACGTCAAACGTAAAAACGTTTTACTGTATCCCCCGTGTCTATCTTGCCGGATGCAGGTGCAGCAGCAGAGCTCGTGGACAGTGGCACGAGCGCTAATTTCCCCGAGTGGCCGACGTTTCAGAATTTAAGTCACCGGTCATAAATACAGAAAAGAGGTTATCGGCGAGAGGGCGGTAAGGCGCTCAAACATTCGTCTGCGGTTCGGGCCATCGCTATCGCACTGCCCAGCCCTGACCCTACCTTACTCAACCTGGCTTTTACACGGCCGCGTAAATACCGCGATCCTACAAATTCGCCGTTGCTATGTGGCGTAGATTGTACGCATACGCGTATATCGACCGACAGAAAAGATCCCCCATTTTTTTTTTTTTTTTTTTTTTTTGGCCAACAACATTTCAGCCCTCCTCCCCTCCCAATCAAGCTAATACGCGGAGAGGAGAGGAGAGGAGAGAATTTAAATTCGTGACCGTTTGTTCGGCTTTCTGTGATTCTGTGTCGTAAAAAGGATGCGATCGATGCATTTGGCTTTAAACTTTATACGGTTTTATTGGAAAATCGAGATCTTTTTTCGAATATTTCGCACGGAGGAGAGAGAGAGAGAGAGAGAGAGAGAGAGAGAGAGAATAAGCTTTGCGCGTATACGGAGTACGTATCTTTTTCAGTACAGTTTTTAAAACAGGTCACCGGAATATGAAAAATAAGATTTTTATCGTATTTGAATTGTCGAAGTTCGATAAAAATGATTAATTAAACAATGCCACGTTTGAATTAATTCATACTGTAAACAAACAGCACTTGTTTATATATATATATGTATAAAGAATTAAATTTGACGTATTAGTCGAAACACACAGAAGCTTCTTTTTGCTTTTAAAAAAAATATTTTCAATTACCAGAGGCCTTGTGCCTCTTTAATTCTAAAAATTGTACGAGTAGAGTAGACATCTCTTCTTAAGAAAGAATTATTTCTCTTTTGGAAAGAGTTTCAACGTTTTGTCAGCAGGATCTCTCCTCCTATTGTTAACGTCGACAAAGAATGATTGCAACCGGACCAACCGGCCGTGGCTGGATCCTCTTCGATCACGCGAGTTCTCGGATTTAGCCAGATACTTCCTCCTCCTCCTCTCCCCCCTTCTCCGTGTATAAATGACGATTATATAATAATAGATGTCGTTGCCTTATATTAAATGGTCAGGGATCTCTTTTCCTCGTTAGCCGGTGCATCCTCAGCATCCTCCAAAACAATGAAAGTTTACCAGACCTAAACGGAGGACTCGGCCGTCCCGCATTGTGCTCCCTTTGAATTGTAATCATCATACATCTGCTCGCGCGTGGTAAAACGTGAATAGTTGGAAAGAAAAGGAGCTCCACGAGCCCGAAGAATAAGTATTTTGAATGGTACAGTAGTGGTTCAAGGCTAACTAGATCGAATCCAGGCGCCATTCTCACAGAACAGAATTTCCGTCATCGTCCAACTACTCTTATATACGTTTTTCCCACCCTTCCCTCCCTTTTCACTCTCCTTTCTAAAGTCACAAAAGAGAGAGATTCGACATTCACTTCATTCAGCATTGTAATTTGAGAACTAATGTGAAATCGCGAAATCGTGAAATCATTTTTTTAAAATTTCGTTTCATTCAAATCAATGGCCAAGAGAATAGAATGGTCGACGTAATTAGTTGTCAATTCAACAAATAATAACAATTAATTTATATTCGTTATTATACGGTTGATTAATTATAATTCTCGACGCGTGAAAGAATGGAAGGAAGCTGAGATGAGAATCAAAATTATTGTTATTTGAATTTTAAATTTTTCTTTCCAACCGCATGCCACCCTATCTGGGTCTCGATTTAATAACCAAAAGTTCGATACACCTTTCGCTATCGCCCTAAATCCAACCCATTACGTTCACCGAGGCGGCCGCGATTTACCTCCTTCCCTTCCTTAGAGCCACTCCACTGACTTAAACTGTTGGACTTGCGACTTTAGAGGATTACCAGAGAATTTACCGAACTCCCTTGCACGGCGAACTACCGCCGTTTAAACTCGCTCCGATTATTTCCGAATTATCTTTACGCGTCCCGTGTTACGACTCCCGAAGAAAATTGCGTTATTTAGATAACCTTCTTTAAACGCGTTCAATTAAATCAAAGGGGGAGTTTTAAATCTTTTTCTCTTTTTTTTTTCTTTTCTTTTTTTTCTTTTCTTTATCTTTACTCGTTCTGACTTTTATACCTTCAATTACGCTCAACCGTGGACGAAAGATAAAGTAACAAAAATGAATAAGTAAAAATAATAATAATAATAATAATAATAATCTAAGACGTTAACCTTTCTGTACGTGATATTTGGAACAAATAGAAAAAGATACTGCACAAGATAATTCTCCTTTCAATCTCGAAAACGGTGATTGTACATCAACCGCGAAAACTTGTGACGGGTAAACATTAAAAAAAAAAAAAAAAAAAAAAAAAGAAGAAAGAAAAATCATCTAATGGCGAACGTTTCACAGCGATGGAAACGTTGTCTCTTACTCGGAAACCCGTTTGAGCCAAAAGGGGGGAAACGGAAAAGAGAAAGGAAAGGAGATATAAAGGAAAATGCGAAAAAAAAATCTCTCCACGTAGGAATTCCGTTCTTTTGGCGGAAATTCGATGCTGATGTGTCGGCTTTCGGACGGAGGTACGATACATTTATTGATCCTGTGGCATCAAACGTTTACGAGTCGCTCTTTGAACGCGAAGATGAAAGCATCGACGCCCGACAAGTGCACGCGTGGCTTAAGCACGCTTCTCTATTTTTACTCTCTCCGCGCCTTTGATGCACATTATCAGGACTCGCCTTTTATTCAGAAGCCCGAAATGCTCGGCGCTCTTTTAAACCCGACGGCGCGCTACGCGGAAGTTGTGCCTCGATTGTACGTTTATATTTTTCCTTCGACCGTGCCCGCCTCGATAGTTCGTCGACTCTGTTGAAAAAGTAAATCGTCGATATTGATTTTTTCCTTCGTCATCGTTTCATCCTGTTTCTTTTTTCTTTTTTTTTTTTTTTTTTTTTGAGGGGAAACCGCAAACCCTAATTCTGTATCCGAATTCTGACGAATAAGGTTTTTAAAAAATTAGGAAAGAAAACGTTACTCCGAAGAAACCGTGAGATTGTTCTTTCTATGGATTGAAAATTAACGTAATTTGTAATAATAAAAAAATCTTTGCAATTTATTAGATCTTTAGCGAAATCTTTGTAAAAGCAAGTTACAAGTAACTTTATTATTATTTTTATCTCTTCGAATTCTATTTCTACGTAGTCATTAAAAAAAAAAAAAAAAAAAAAAGAAAGAAAGAATCGATATACGAGATACGCGTAACTCGTTTTTATTCCAAGTGATTATAAGTCTTCGTAATGAATCTTTTATGACTCTACATATTTCATTCGAAACTCACATCGTAAAAGACTATATTACCAGATACCGTTTAATAATTTTCTTTATATCTCGTCAAACAAATATTCACGAGCGCGTTCGACAAGAAGGATAAAAAAACGGCCACGGTTTCATTCATTCATCCACGTGACACGTAATAAAAAAAAAGGAAATGGAACGTATGTATGACGCACGTGGACGAGAGTCAGATTCCTCGAATCGATCGATGAATCTAAGATTGACGAGAAAAAGAAATCGTCATCGGCCATTTCGCGGCTCGTTATCGCGAAATTCGTTTGATCGATCGATCATCGAGCCCTCGATGATTGAATCGATGAAAATCGGGAAGAGGGGGAAGGAAATGGAATCGAGATATCCCGGTGACCGAGTCTCACGGGTATTAGGTAATAAAAGAGGGCGTTAGAGAATCGGTGCCGAGCACTTTTTTATCGAGCTGAGATTTCGGCTGGCGCCCTAAAAAAATTCCACCCTAAAATCTTATCTCCCTCTCCAATTTCGCGAGATATATATCTCCAAGTACAACACATCCCTCTCGAAGTCACTCCTAGGGAACCGGCCTCGTAAGTTCCTGTGTGCTGCGAGGTTCGACTAAAATTGGAACAAACTGCGGAATCTGTTTCCGGTTACGTGTCTCTCTGAACAGAGAGAGAGAGAGAGAGCGTGCATATGTACGCAAGGAAGGAATGTTAGAGCGTGTTTAATCAAGTAACGAGTACAATTTCGATTCGAGTTTGTATTCGTGGGGATATTATTCCGACTTGGAAATATGGGGAGAAGGAGAGGGATTTGATATTTGTCAAAATGGGGGAAATGCCTGTTTAATAATTCAAAGAGCGATACAATTATTGGATTAAGAAAATGTAAATTTAATCATTTTTCACTGGTATTTTTTTCTTTGCACGAGAAACGAACATTTTCTTTTTCACACGATTTTTCATCCAAAATATAAAAGATACGAAGACACGATATATTGCAATTTGAGATGATAAGTAATTTGAGTAAAATTAATCTC
Source organism: Apis laboriosa (assembly GCF_014066325.1). Lineage (NCBI taxonomy): Eukaryota > Metazoa > Arthropoda > Insecta > Hymenoptera > Apidae > Apis > Apis laboriosa. Next base: position 3,209,700 of record NW_025221207.1, read on the forward strand.
TTAGCAAAAAGAAAAAAAAATGGAATAAACGCTCGTGGAAGAAATATAATACAACGGATATTTATATATAATATCAATATCCAAAAAACGAAGGAAGTCGCTCCAACGAGTTTATCCCTCGTTCGATTCACGATGAAAGAAGGATCTGCGCTACCTACATATATATATATTTCTTTCTCGAGATGGATGTTATTCAATGGAGAGAAAAATAGCGCAAAGGGAGACCTCTAATCACGCGTCTACGGTTGCGCGGCACGTAGAAATTCAATAACGACGTAAACTCGATCACGGCGGGCAGGAGGTAGCGCATTCAACAACCGTTTGCCGTGTCACGAAGCAAGGGGTTGGAAGTGTGGGGAGGCGCGGGTGAATCGACGGTAAGGATACCATTGTGATGTCCCATTCAATCGTGTACAACAGAAACACCATTAAGACCAGTTTGCACCGTTTCAATTAAAACGTAAACCTGCGACTGAGAAGGCATTGATTTCGACGTAACGCCATTGCAATTAGACCGCCTTTGATTGCCGCTGATTAGGGGATCCAACCCGAATTGACCAAAAATAATCACGGCCATTGTACCGATACAATTTCGAGCAATCATCCATTTCATCCATTGGATATCCAGTGGATTATATAAACCTATTTTCCATCCGGATAATTTTAACGTTTTCTCTGATTACATACAGTTGTTGGATTGATCCGAGAGATTGGAGAGATTGCGTTTTCATTCAGTGATAAGATCAAGAAATTGTCCAAGTATATAACACAAGTTTTCAGAGAATCCTTATATTTTCACTTTAATAAATTTTTCTTCGATATTATGAACGATTATAGTATTTGGTTTATGCATTCGTCGAATTTTTCATTGATGAATCTTTACACAGGTCGTGTGTAAGATTGATAATTTATTAAAATTTCGTATTTAAAATCTCTTAAAATTAACAGTGACCCTATCTGAAAAGGAAGGGATTACAACAATCGAGGTTACCTAATCTAAACGATGATTTCTTAATGAGTGAGCAAACGAAACGTGAAATACAGGAGAAATAACATTTTTAAAGCCGCAAAAATGTCATGATAAATTTTCATTCCCTTCGAATGTGACGTCAACTCGCGTGAAAGCAGGCGCGCATCGCGGAAATCTTTATGAAAAATATCTGTCTGATACGTTGTCGGAGCGGGGAACGGCCGACACATTGTGATGCGGCGATGCTATCGTTGTATTAACACGTCACACTGGAATCGTACGTGTCTACCTTAAATGAGACACGCTCTGTGGGGTCTGATGCAATGCGCATTTCCACACATTTTCCATCGATCGGCCGGGACCAAACACAGGGAACTGGCGGATGGCGATAACGCGCGATAGCGTGCCGGCGCAAGGCTATAAATCATTGCACAATGCGTCGTGTCGCCGATCGTTGCGTTAATCATATTCGCCCATTTTAATAGAAAGAAATATCGAAAGTAAATGTTTCCGCTGGACACGTGTCCACGTCATCCATAATCAAAGGAAACCAATGGCTCGCGAATGTTCGTATATTAAAATTTGAACGATTTTCTTACGCGAATTTAAACTTTGATTTATAGTTCAAAAGGTGTTGTTCGCAATATTGAACAAATTTTAATTCAAGGGTAATGAGATAATGAGGTAAAACACGTTATTAAGAGAAGAAGAATTCTCAAATATTCTAAGTTTTAATTTCTCCCCCTCAATTGTATTATTCCAACTCCATGTTCATTGTTCCGACACGACGAGTTTCGATTACAAGATTACGTAAGATGAGATATTTTCTGAAAATAGAGAAAATACTGTAGCACGAAGTGTAGTATATAATCAGTCGAAGATTCGAAGATCAAGTGGAGTGGTATCTCAAATTCAAGCGAATTAGAAGTTCATTTACAGAGTGGGGAACCTTTGATGATTATTTCTGGATACGGTTGTGTGGTTCCCTCACCAATGGGGGAACCTGTTGAAATTGCCATGAAACGGCGGAGAACGCAATTGCTCTTGGGAAGCGCACACAGCTTAAACAGCCACGAAAAGGACGCGTATTTAAACGCGATTTGACGGTCAAACCTCTGGTTACCTCTGTTAACGCAGATCTTGGGGGTGTAGCATACGCACGGTAACGAGGGATTAATTAACGACTCGTGTACAGCACGGAAACCCAATGCATGTCGACCGACATGTCTGTGTTCACCGAGATAGAAACCTCAATTCTCTGTCGACCATGTACCCGAGGCATTTGTGTAATCTTCGCCAAGGAACAAGATAAAATTTCATGAAAATCGCTTTACCTTCAATTATACCACGTATCGTTTCATCGCGTGCACAGTGCAATAATTTTAAAAATGTATGCTTATATAAATTATAGAGAATTGATATACGAGCGTGAGATTGAAATTAAATTAAGATTGAGTGGAAAGATTGACGAAATTTGGAAAAATATTTTATAAAGGATTACATTGGAAATTGCGCGGAACGTGTAACAAATATCTAAACGACAAACGGTTTCTATATTTGTTTATTTGCGTCAGAAGTTTGTGTATGCATAGATGAAAGGAACATCGGGGAGAACTTCTTCCTTCGTAAAAGCGTTGCGTAATTACGTTGTTATAACGTTTCCATCTAAATTTTATTATTTAGCGAGCTGCCTTTTGACTTTATCCTCTCTGGGGAGATTGAAAATAGAATCGTTTCGAAATCAACTTCATCCGAGAGAGAGAGAGAGAGAGAGAGACAGAAAGAATTTTCTACGTTAAATATCAGTTGTCGTTAAACCGAGCTAAAGTGTAGCTAAATGCGTAACAGTTCATAAATGTTTACTTCCGATTTAATCCGCGGAAAGAAAAAGAGAAATATCAATTTAAAGGAGAAAACAAATTTAACAGAATATTAACATCGTCAAAAATTAACTCAACTCGATTGAAATAATTATCTGAAATCTTAAGTTAAACAGAGAAGAAAATCAAATGATAAATCAATATATTTCGATATCCTCTATTTTTGTTATAATTGAAATTTCTAGAGTCGATCGATAAAATTAATTTTCCTATAAATTTAATTCAAATTTCCAAGTATTAACCAAATAATCTACTATGGATCCTCCCCTATATATTCCACGAAATTTCACCGATTTAAACATCCCCTCCATTCTTTGTCAGACGCATAGTTAATTTTCGCGAACAACGAGAGTCACTCCAGGCTTTGTAATAATCTACGTCCATTCCCGGAACTATTATACAAAATTTCACGGTGGCGTTAATTAATAATGTCGATACTTTAGATCGCTTGGCGTTTCGAAACGCACGAAATTCACGCTGGAATTGCGTATACGCGGCTCGCGACGAGCACAGCCGATTAACCCATCGCTTCGCGGAAAAGAAAGAGAATAGGAAGCGATCGAGTGCGTGCACAATGGCGCGCGATCGCTTTGGAAAATACGAGTATCGAGTATTGGGAAAATGTTTCGTCGTTTAAAACGGTACTCTCGATTTTTCCACGTTCTTGTTTCTCTTTTTTTTTTTTTTTTTTTTTTTCCTTTTTTCGATCGTTTCTGAAAACTTATAATTGTCCATGCTGGCCATCGTTAATTAAAGGCGAAACGAGCGTCTCGCGATATTCGATTCTCTGAATCATCGATCGGAGGAACGAACGTGTCGCGTTGTTTTCGTTCCTGAATTTCGATTACCTTTTCGTAATAATCGTAAAATATAGGAAAATTGGATCGTGGAAAAATTATGGATGGAGGGTGAAGTTTCGAAAAATTAATCTTTAACGACGGGTCACACCGAGGCAAATCGCGTGAATAATTCAATGGATAATCGATTGGTTAATAATACAACGGGAATTTCGATGCTTTCTGCATTTAGGGGAAATTAGAGCTATTGGTGTATTGACGCGGTATTATTCGGTATGAATAATAATTTTCTATGAAATCGGGAATTTGGCGATTAACGTGATAATTGTTGCGATCGTTACCGTGATATTACGTTACATTTCCTATATCGATCTTTGCGATTTTATTTCAATTCATTCAACCTTTTCAACGCTTTAAAAAATTTCTCCTAATAGTACTCTAACATACTTAATGAAACAATCTCATTTACTTGATCAGATCAAAAATTCAGAAAATGATATATATTCCCGTACACACAACTTTGCAAAGATTAGAAACAATCTCTTCCGATCCTTCTCCAGTGTATTCAACGATGGAATTACATTTCGAGGCGAGCAGAGGTTAGCAAAAAAAAAGAAGAAGAAGAAACGAAAATGTCAATCTGGCGTGGATGGAGAAGGACGCGGCAAATATCAAATAGTGGGATGTGGCGAGGAAAAACTCGCTTCCTCTCTCTTTCTCTCTTTTTCACTCACGGTTTTTCTGTATTTGCAGCGAAGCGAGAAGAACCGTGCACACACGCCTAGGTGAACGCAAGGGATGAAAGTGGTCGGTCCGAGTCACCTACTTTCGTATCTCGCTCGTTTGTCAACGGCATCAGAGGGGTGTGACGGGTTGGCGGAATCCTCAGAACGGGGGCTGGATGGCCCGCCGGACTCGTCGACCGGGATTTAAAAGCGTTTCGATGTAAACATCCCTTGTTACTCGCGAATTCGGCCACCTAATTCCTTCCGAACGGTGACGAGCGATCGTCCCTCCCTTTTCCCTCCACAGAGATACATCCACTTTTCATTGATCGCGATTCTAATCAAATCTCATCGTTGAATATCATCGCGTAAATGTACAATTGAGAAGAAGATGCAGCGCGGTATAAAAATAATATTTCGAATTAATTCGATATTAATTCTCTTGTTGATTATCTCGCTTTCATCCGCGAATGAATGAAAAAGATGATCAAAAGTTATGAAAAAAATACACTTTTTGATTTAAATGCGTATATATATATGTGTGTGTGTGTGTGTATTTGATATTAATTTTTATTATATAAAACCAAAACATTGAAATGCCAAAACATTGGAATTATGAAAAGTTAATTGGATATCGTTCGTTTACCTTGATGTTTTACGTCTGCTAGTAAAAGTGATATTCACGTGTATAGGATGTGTTGAGAAATTTAACACCGAAAATTAATATTTCCAGAAGAAGAAACTCTTTGATCTATGTGATTCTAATAGTTTTTATGAGAATTTTTCTTACAAAAAGTTTCTTCTTTTTTCATCAAAGATGAGAAAGCACAAGAGTATAACTGAAGTATAAATAAATCAGTTTTTCTCCGCATTTTATATATTTCAAATTTATGAAACGAATAGAATAAAACGGAGAATATTTAATATAAAGTATTTCTTTTTCTCAAAGAAAAAGAAAAATAAAAATCATAAAATAACAAAAATGAGAATATCGTTTCACCTATCCACTCTCAATCTACTATTTCCCTCTCCAATAAAATCAATCGAAATTATTCAAATTCATCCCCTATTCAACCAATACCAATTCTTCCATTTATCTCACGAAAAATAATGTAACGAAATTTCCAATAAACGAATCGCTCAAACGATCCCTTGAACTACGAAACAGAGCCAAGAAGCGAGGAAAGAAAGACGCAAAGTTGTCGTCGACTCGAGCCACCCGTTTCTTTATCCGATTATCATCGATATCAAGCACCAAGGGAAGAGGGGGAGGGGCCGCGTTCATCCCTCGAAAGGACAGGGAATACCCCATACCTTCAAGGACGGTCACTCGGGGAATAATTATCCCCAAAGAGGATTAACTTCTCTTCCGTCTGATCTGCTCGTGACGAATCTCTTTTTCCCCGTCCTCCTCCCCCTTCCTTCCACGGAGTCGTGGCTGCCCGCGTCGCGCTGTTTTAATTCACCCCCTCCCCTCCCCTACCCCCTCATGAAATAACGAGCTCCGGGTCGCGTTTCCAGTTTGCGAATAGCCGGCAGACCGCCGCGAAATCCGCTTATTACCTTCTCCTACCTTTTGCAAAGCGGCCACGGAACGGAGCAAAGGACAGATCCCAACAATGATGTGTATATACGCGCGTCCATATATATATATATATACGTGTGTATATTCGTGTGCGCAACAGGAGAGAATGGAGAATACACTCGTTGTAGCGGCGAACTTTCACATTTTTCCCGAGTCGAGATCCTCGAGGAGGGAGGAGAGAAAAAAAAAAAAAAAAAAAAAAGAGAATCCGCGCCTCGTTCGAGAAAAAAGTCGAGCAACCAGGAACCATCCCCTCTGCGGGCGAGCAAGTTCAGAGGATTGCGGTTGAGAAGCGTCGTACTCTCCGAGTAATAATACGTTTCGCCGGCGCAACGTTTAATCAACAACCTGCCTACCTCCCTTCGCTTCGAGCTGCCTTGCCTTTGACCAAACTTTTCGCGCGGTTCCCCGATGAAAAAAATATTTATCGCGTTCATACCAGGCGACCCTTCCTCGCGACGAAACCCTTCGGTTGACCAGCATCGACACTCCGCTCCTCACGAGGGTTTCGCGATGGACAGATAGGACGAATGAAAGTGTGGAGGAGGAGGGGGGACTTCGTGGGATGACAGTGAAAGTTAAACACTGTCCAACTGTTGCTCGTGCGTCCGACCGGTCTATGTCTTAATTACGAATGAAACTGGTTAATTCCATCCTGATTTCTCGAGAGAGTCATTTCTTCGAATCACTTTTTGAGGAATTATTAATTTTTCTGTTTAATCTAGAAATAGAATTTATATATACACCGTGGAATTTTAATTTAAGAAAATAAAAATTAGCGATTCAAAATTTTCGTCCAATAAAGAAAAAAAGTGAGAATACTATCACTCGACGAAAAATTACAAAAGATCGTCGATAAATTCCATCTTTTCACATCCGACCTCCCACGCATCACTTTTTTGTTTACGACGTTGATATAAGAGAAAATCCGTGGTTCCTCGGTGAAAATATGTCCAAAAGTCTTAAGTATCGGTGCGAATTGAAACTAAGTTGGTGCGCGATGGAAATCGAACATCGAAGGGACGAAGGGAGGAAAGATGGGAGAAAAGAAGAAAAAGAGAGATTCGAAGCCGCGGATTATCCACGAGATCATTGGAGCTCGATACTCTCGGCATCGGCGGATTCTCTCCCGGTGTAATAAAGCGGAATGGGAAAAAATCGCGACCTAAATCTCGGCCACGTAACACCACTCCTATCACTCGACGCATCACCGAGCTCGTTAATGATCGTTTTAATGTATGCGACACGATACGCGGCCGTGGAATCGTTACTTTTTTTTTTTTTCCTTTTCTTTTTTTTTCCTTTTTTCCGGAGCGGCGGACGGGCGGGCAGGAATTAATTAAAAATCCCATCAGCCGGTGGATTGTGTACTTTAAATCGGGAAACGATTTTCATCGGGCGAATAAATTGAAATCGACTCGAGGAAACAGACTTGTCGTGCTTGCCGGGACTACTTCGCGGGATGGAGGGGAGGAGTTTTGTTCGAGATCAAACGGCGGAATGGATACCTTTACCTTTGGAGGAGTGAGGAAGTAGGTTAACGTATTTAAAATCTCGATACAAAGTGAATGCAGGATAGATGTGGCCTAGAAAGATGGAGGGGGGGATGGATGGGGGTAGAGAGGAGGAGGGGCGAAAGCTCGTTTCAAAAATTTACGATCGTTTCTTGGTGGAGGAGAGATTCCCGGCGAGGGAAGTTTCTTTTCTGGAAAAGAAGAAACTACTACACTCGGAAATACACTCGACTGGCCCGTTGAAAGGAGAAAATAATTATCGAGCGCGGTGGTCGCGAGGCGGGAACTTCGAAAGTAACGATCTCGTTATCGTTTCGCTTGGAGAGCCGAAGGACTTAAGATAATAAGTTTGCTCGGGAGGGTGGAGAACGTAATAAGGAACTAGAATAATCTCTCTCCGGTGGAAAGGAAATAGTATTCTCCACCACTCTCTACTCTGGCTTACTTATTAATTCCGTTAATAATTCCTTCATCCGATTTGACGCATCTGTACCGCGTACAGATTCTCAAAGAGCCGTTCGCGTCCGCTATATTGGAATTAAAGTAGTGGAACGGAACGTTTTATCCTTTGCTCGAATTTCGCACGCAGAAGGTGTCAAACGTAGAGACTAGAAGAATCTTCCTTGATCGTATTCAATCGATTGTTTTAACTCGAGCACGGGAACGAGAATTGTCGACGAACTATTAAAACTATTAAAAGTATAATTGTACAGGAGATAAAAATAGGAGAAAGGAAGATAAAAGGGAGACGAAAGAAAGAACGGAAGATCACATAGCGACATAGCTGTGAAAGATCCGACGCATCAGAAACTATGGTCCGGGGCGAAAGATTTTCGGAACTTCCGGGGAAACTTGGGATAGCGAAGCTTTTCTCAAATGTCATCTACGAGGAAACTTTTCGGTCACTGCACATTGTTCGAAGGAATAAACGGTGCAAGAGATAAGAGTAGAAGGAAGAGAGAGAGAGAGAGAGAGAAGCTCGACGAGATATCCACCAAGCCGGATTACTCCGTCCTTGTCCGACGGATGACGTTCAGGATCAAGCTCCACCCACGCACACATGCTCGCAGCAAGGGCACAACGTAATACCCACACATTCGCGCTCGCTCGTGCAATATCCATGTACTCACGTACGTAAATATAGTTGCGTAAGCTATATATAAACATCGATACACCTACACACGTTCACCAGAGAGGACGCACAATTTGTTCGAGGCGATCGTTCTCGAGGCCCCGTTTCCCTCGACCAACTTCATATTCGGATACATATTCGAGAGAGGATTTAATCGAGAAACGTTTGAATGGAACGTTGACCGTACCTTCTCTGGGGTGATGAGCGGCGTGATGTACGTGGTGACCGCCGTCGTGTACACTTTTCGATGACTGCCGGGTGCTGCAGGTCACTCAGTACCGCCGCGAGTACCGAGTGCCGTGCGATCAACGCTATGGCCTTCCTTCCCCGCGAGAGGAGAAAAAGACGAGGGAGAGACCGACGGTGTCTCGTGTCGCACGCTCGCGCTTCCTCAGCACACGCGCGTACGATATATCGGTGATCCCACGGCTTCCAAACGACGTGAACGTCGCGATCGCTTCGTGACAGCTCTTCTGGTTCCGGCTGACGATCGCGCGATAGGTGTCCGAATCCGCGAATCCCTTTTGCCACTGTTAACGGCGAGGCGTGAACGGCGAGGAACAGGCACGAATGAACGGCGAAAACCTCGATCGAACGATCGAACTCACACAGCTCAGGCGATCGAAACAACCGGGGGAAGGGAGGATACGTAAAACGGGATCCTCTTGATCGAAACTTCGTCTCGTCGAACGGGTTACATTCGCGCGCGATACACACTTGTCACGTTACGAATCGTCGTCGTACTACTAGCGGGCACTTGGAGCGAGCTTCGTGTAACACGCGTGAAACAACGCACGGCAAGCCAATGAACGACACACTGACAGACCGAATGAATCCACAGAAGCTGGGAAATTAAAATCTCGCGATCGATCCTTCGCCTTGAGATCGGTGATGACAACGGTTGGACCGTGACGCGTCACGTCTTCCGGTTTTGTTCTGCCTTCCTCGGGAACGGATCTTGATCGCAGGGAAGATCGGACAGAATCGGTCGTGTCGAATCCTCGTCGTCTCCCTGCCCTCTTCTCGCAGCAACGTGCGCACCGAAGATGAAGATGGGAACCGAACGGGTCGGTGAACGGCGGCGAAAAGAGAGGTTGAAAAGAGAGAGAGACCGATATATAATCCGTGGAGCACAGAGAGGCAGGTGGTCGTTGTCGCGCTCCTTGCGTCGCCGTGCGTCGAGTTCAATGCTGCACGCTGTGATGCCGAGAACGGAATGGGGCGACCGTGGAGGCCCGGGCAGTGGAGCCGTAGCGAGGGGAGGTAGAGGAGCCGCGCGGCACCCGATGGTGGGGTGCACGCTCGAGGAGCGAGGGATAGAACAGGGAGGGGCCCCTTCCCCCTCGCCCTCGAGTTTCGCCACTATCAGGCGACCGCTACCCCTCCGAGGCGCGCAGGCGCCCCCGGGGCGCTGCCGTCGCTCGAGGGGGATAGCGCCTCTCTCGATTCCGTGCCGGAGAAAGCTCGGTTGGTGCGAGTGGGACCGAGAGAAAGGGAAGCAGGGAGGGGGGGGGAGAGAGAGAGAGAGAGAGAGAGAGAGAGAGAAGGCGAGGGAGAGACGGCGTGGAAGAGGGAGAGAATCGTTTCTGTTCCTCCTTCTCGCCTGTTTCCTTCCTTCCTACGGCGAACACCCCAGCATCGACCGACACAGCGCTGCACGCCACGCCGCGTCGCGCCACTCCGCGCCACTCCGTGCTCCTCCTCGCCACGCCGACCCAACGGGAATACTTAATGCCAGCAGAGAGCCTGACTGCCTGACTGCTCCTCCTCGCCACGCCACGCTCGCTTGACGGCGGGATAGAAACGGTGGAGAGGAGAGGAGAGGAGAGGAGAGGAGAGGAGAGGAAGGGAGGGAGGGAACGGAGAACGTTCGAGTGGAGCGAACACGTCAGGAGGGAGGAAGAAGGAGGATGACGCCGGATTGTGCTCGCGAGCATCGTGTTGCACCGATGCCGAAGCGGAGCGTTTTCGGTGCATGACTACTTGTTACGCGTCCGTGAGCCGAACCCGCCTCACGCGATCAGATCGAATCGAGCGTTTCTTTGCCGGGAATCCCTCCTGCCGACCGACCGATCAACCTCCCCCTTCCCCAATGCTCGATGCGTGGATTTCGGTTTAACGAGACGTCGAGCGGGGGGACACGCGAAAAATCCGATTCAGCGATAATTTCGCGATTCCCCGCACGCTGCGTGGACGGAAATTGCAAGCCGTAAATCACAGGCGGTTAATTCCCTTTCGGCGTAACTGGGCCACTGACGTAACGTCTCATTGACGCGCGAGCAACAAGAACGATTGCGGGCGAGTCGAGTCCCGAAGTGGTATGAGCTCGCGCTTAAGGAGCCCTCCCTCCCTCCGGCCTGACTAATATTGACCACTACCACTTCCGTCCGGAGAGCCGAAAACCGGCCACTTCGCCGGGTCCTCGGTGTGGCTGGCCGAGGGCCAGCCTCCAACTCTCGCGCGTCTACCGCGGCCCGGTGTAAACGTATCCTACGCTTAACGCGGAAGGAAGGGGCTAACCTAACCTAGAAAGATTTCATTGAGTCGCAACGTGACTTGGCCTGTTGCCAATACTATGAACGGCTACGCACACCCGCGCCCTCAGCGCCCCGGCTCGTTTCGTTAAGCACGCGGTGGGATTTCCTACAGAAAAAAAAAAAAAAAAAAAAAGAAAAAAAAAGGAGAAAAAACAGGGTTGTTGGAAGTCGTAGTCGCACAATTCTCGTCGCGCTTCACCGCTTTCTTCTACGTTTCTCGTCGAGAGAGGAAGGGAGAGAGAGAGAATAATTGAGAAAGCGAGAAAAATTTTCACGTCGATGTTTTAATATATTTAAAAAAAAAAAAAGGAAGAAGAAGTTTGCTTTTCTAATTTTTTGCTAACTTGCTCGCTCTCTCTCTCTCTCTCTCTCTCTCTCTCTTAATTCCGCAATTTTTATCAACTACATAATCTATCAACGGGAAAATTTATTTCGAGCTATTAAAGCTCAGTTTGCAGGAAGTCTGTGAGAAGCTGATAACTTGTTGCAGAGAGCCAGAGGCGGTAAGTATTAAACCGTTTAAAAAACTTGCGAGCCTCGCTCGTTTCGCCTTTCGCTTTCACTATCGCTCGACGACAGCCAATTCTTGTTGTTTCCTCTCTCTCTCTCTCTCTCTCTCTCTTCCTTTTTTTTTTAATCTCATCATCGCCCTTTATATATACCAAAGTCCTTCACGGAGGAGAAGTACTCTCAAGAGGAATAACACTACCAATAACTCCTACAGGATTTAACTGTCGCATTTATTCCCTCCAATGCCGCGCACAATTGGTCGCGAAATATTGCGGAATAGGGCCGTGACCCGACCTTATTAGGGTCTGGTGTTGCTTGTTCTATAAACGAGCGACGCCAGAGGTGTTAGGAGCACGGGCAACATCAACTTGCCATTCCGGAATGATAACGGTCGGGAGTCGAGGCGAACAGGAGGAAGGAGGAGGCGGAAAACGGTGGTGTATTCAGTATTTGGCTTACATCCAGCGCAAGATGCTCAATGAACTTGGCGGGAAAACCACACTGGCGTGTGCTTCCTTCTGCCGTGAGAGTGGTGCAACTACAACCGATGTTGAATATCTTCGATGCAACGATCTGTGTAGACGAGATCTCTGGACGATTGCACCACCATGATTTTGATTAAACTATGACTTGATAATTACGTGAGTAATTACAATCGCAACGAAGATGAATTATTTGGGTTAACTCTTTAGAGAATTCTTTTGTTCGGTTTTATTCTTTGAAAGAGCATAATATGTACGTAGGAGTAAGAAGTTGTGTGTGTGTGTGTGTCAATTTCGATAATCGTAATATAAGAATCCCAACAATTTTTTTCATAGATATAAATAGATCCCTGTCCTTGTCTCGATCATCCGTCAGTTAAAGTATGAATCATTCTAAATCCATTTAGCTTTAATAGGATATAGATATCTCGATGAATATTCGCTGCTTCCTTGAAGTGAAGTAATATGAATATCGCATACGTATTATTTTCTATCTTCTCAGTGTATGCAATTACATATTGCTCTTTGTTTAATAATTTGACCGCGAGTTGATAATCTTTCTTTTATTTAAAGAAAGAATACGTTTATAGAAATTGTAACGGGAGGAATTTTTGTACGCGTGAATTGAACGAATCTAATAATATTTTTCATCATATCCTTTCAGTTTATGAAGTAAATATTTTGCTGGAAATAAAGTTTAATTTATTATGTTTTTATCAATCCTGATATACATACAAATATTTCTTTTTTTTTCCTATCTTAAAAATTCTTCCAACTCTTCCAATTCTTCCAATAGTTTAATTTGAGAGAGCAAGACGAGGACGTAAATATATATGATTAAATAATAAAACACCGTCAAATTCCTTAAAATTCACAAACGTATCCAAAATCCTTATTGTCTTTATCGCTAATTATTCGAATGTAACTTCTAATTGGAATTTCTTTTTCTCGAATATTCGCGTGCAACGGTGGAAGAAAAAGCGATAAAATTTCGGCAAAGCGATTTTGAAATTTCGGGTCGGGGTGGAAAATTATTATATCAAGACCGAGTGCGCGAAACGAGGAAAGTTTTACGCGCGGCACAAGCATGCAAAAAAAAAAAAAAAGAAAAAAAAAAGAAAACGGCGAATTCTTTCACGAGCAGCAGCCACGTCACGAAATTAAAAAGGAGGGAAGAAACGCTTGCTTGTATTTTCATAAACCGTGAAGATTAACGTAACTCGACGCATAGTGCGTGATGCGCGCACACACGCTCGCCACACTGTTGAAGAATTTAAACGCTAGCCATTTCGAGCCGTTCCGCAATAGTCATTACTCCGGGGATTGTCAACTGCCAAGGATGACGTGTAATCATGATATTGGAACGTAACCGAGTTATCAGGGCGCAGGATGGGTCAGCCCTTTCCTCCAGGGTCTCCCCGATCGGTCTCTGTACACGTTGCACAACCTCCACGGACATGTCAACACACTGTTTGCGCAGCAGCAACACGAGCCACGTTCTATTGGAATTATGGCGAATAGCGTAAAACGATAAGCCGAAACTGCAGCCAGTTCCTAATTGGCGCTCCGTGTTCACGATTCATGCATGAATTGATATTTCTCTTCACGAAATTGATTTTTAATTACATCGAGAATATGATAAATTCTCAAACGTTTAAAATATAGATGAGATAATTGGCGAGTGTTGCGAATTAAAAAGAAATATACGTACGTAACCCGATGAAAATCGAGATCGAGTGTAATTTAATCGTCAATAAACGAGCGATTTCTTCTTTCAAGGAATGATGTTGCAACGTCGTGAAAACCTCGACAAATTATTAATTCCACGCGAAAGAGCTGCATCGTCAATGGGCGAACCAGTGGTTTCCGGCAGCGTGGAGAGAAAGGAAGGGGATTCCCTTTCAACCGCGATTCCGCGATCGAACAAAAGCCGGCCAGTTTAAACAGCTAAGTGCATCACAAAGGGGGCGGCAAAAACCGTGCTCCGGCTGTTTACGTAACCGAATCGATGAAACGGTGTTTCAGGCCGTCCTCTCTCCGGGAAACATAAATTATAAACGAAAAGAACAGTGGAAAACTTTCCATCCCCGGATCCCCTGTCCCCTCGAGCCCCGTCGTCGCCACTGCCTCCGGTGCACTCCGATATTTGTCTCGACGACAGTACAAGGGCAGCATGTTTTCGACGACGATGAAGAAAACAGTCAGACGGGAGTTTCGTGCCTCTCCGCATGCGAGATGAAAGAGGAGGACGGAGTTTTGGGAACGATGGAAGAGGGGAGAGGATGGTCTCGATAGGGGCAGCCAAGTGTAACCGAAATTGTTCGACGTCGACCCACTTTGTTCTGTTTTCGCGCTACGTTCGCACGTGCCGCCCGAGTTTTAAATCCCCGATTATCAGTTTCGACGATTATCCTTCGACACTCGTCCAAGTTCTTTACCTATTCTCTTACGTCTTATATCTTGTACATTCTCCCTTGCTTTCTCTTATTTTCTCTGCCTTTCGCCCCCGCGTCGCGCGAGAATATGCACGCGAGCGTCTCTCTCCTCCCCCTTCGTGTCGCGCGAGCAACGAAACGAGCGGTTTTCGAAACTTTTCTAAAATATCCGAGCCTCTTCCATGCATTCGAGAGTTCAAGAATCCGTATCCGCCCTCCTCGGTTCCTGTGGATACCATCATCTTGTTCCACCTTTCCCCGCTCCACTTCATCCCCTTTCATCCCCTTTGAATCTCTCTCTCTCTCTTTCTCTTCCTCTCTCTCGCTGCCCTTTCAAACGCTCGATCGAGGAGAAAAGGAAGAGACCCGATCGAGGCAAGGAAAGAGGACGGATAAGAGATGGATAAATAGTTCGAATCACGCGAACACCCAGTATCCCAGTAATTAATAGGGCGCACGAGAACGCGAGGAAACGCGACTCTCGACATCCTTGCCCCTTTGTACTTTCCTTGAAACTTGCCCTACGATTTACAATAAGTCGCCTTACCTTATCGTATCGCGTTTATCGAAATTGTTGCCATTTTTAAATGATACGTTGAGCAACGTAATAAAAAAAAAAAGAAAAAAAAAAGAGAAAAAAGGAAAAAAAAATATAGTAACGAGTAAGACCAACTTGGCGGTAAGATCTCGAATCTACGTGGAAAGCACGGTACGGTTGTAAGTGGTTGGCTACGTACGTCCGTGAGTAGAATAGAGATAAGAGGTTCGTAGACGTAATACTAATGTAAAGACCCCCGCCGAGCAATTTTTCATCGAAGATCTCGACGAAAGGGGATTTAAAGTGGTAACGGGGGAGGAACGATTCGGCGCGATCCTTTTCAAGAAAGATTCATTAAGCGGGGAAGCCATTACCGATAAAGGTAAACGGTCCGGTGCACGATTTGTCACAGGCGTCTTTGGCCACCGGGATTTTTCAGGTTACGCTTCAGACGGTGCGAAAGAATTTATATCTGGCCACGAGCGAGGTGGACCAGAAGCGAGGAGGGTTTTTCTTCTTCGAGCCGTTTCTTTCCAGTCGAGTCTCAACTCGTCCTCGGCAAAGAAGAGGCGGAGAAAGAGAGAGAGGGGGAGGGGGGGGGGGAGGGGGAAAAAAGAAGCGCGGAGAACGAGTTGGCTCGGTGCTTGAAGTAAATCAAAGGAAGGAAATGAATTTTTATTGAAGAAAAGGGGGCACGGGCTCGGCGAAACGCGGAGCCAGAAGGCTCTCTCTTGCATCGCGGCTTAAATGAAATCTGTGAAAAGTTGCGTGAGAAACAATACGCTTCCAGTCGGTCCCTTTTCCCCCGCTTACGCCCTTAAAAAACTATCCCCCGAGGAACAGCCCGGTTCGGTGGATTTCTTCAATCTTTCCTTCGCTCGTTTTTATCAACCCCTTGTTTTTCCTCTTTCCCGTATTTCCTCCCTCCGATCCCCCCCCCTCCTCCAGTTCCCTTTCGTTGAATCTTTATGAGGTGATTAATGGTATTAATAAGAGGGTAACCTTCTTTTGCCCCAAGTCCCAACGAGCCCCGGGGAAACGTCTCTCGTTCTTTTCCTACCGCCTCGATTTGAATACTCAATGGATTAATGGCCCCTTCGGTGGTGGTTCCTTCCGCGAAATACAACGGAGAAACCTCGACCTCGTCTCTCGATCCCTCGTCTATACCCGGCTCATATACATCGCTATGTACAAAACTGTCGTTACGTTTCAATGCGCGATGAACATATCTTTCCAACGTGATTTCTTCGAAAATATGCAAGACGAACGAATAAAATTTTACCAACATATATACGAACTTTCTTTTTGCGTTCAAATTTCTTTTCGAATTTCGTTGTATTTTACTTTACAATCCCGTAAATTTAAAAAGAAAAATTACTGTCCATCGCTGAATTCAATTTCTGATTAGTTCTACTTCTCGATGTTCTGGTAAAGTAACACGCGTCAATCAACCAACCCAGGTTCTTTCGTTCACAGTTACCGGATTCTACGCAAATGTTTATACAAATCTCCGGTCTGGTTATGGCCCCGAGAGCGAGGGATTAATGAAAGCTGGCACGGGGAGTAAGGTAACGCGTAGGTAGAGCATCGCAACTGCGCGCCATTTGTGTTTGCACTGGCGAAGGAAGAGGAAGAGGACTGGTAACCGTGCGCGAAATGTACACGCAGGTGTATGTCCGCGGCATCCTATATCCCTCCCCCTCCCTCCCTCCGTGTTTCCACTGAAACTCCGTAATGACTGTCGCTCGTTTAGATTGGTTTACACCGTAATGCGTTTGAGGATGTAATGGCGCGTACCCGATTAGTGCGCGGTACTCTCTATATTACTTCTGGAATTATGACCGGTTTCTGCAGCCGAGATTTACTCGGCCGGCCGATTTTCTCGACGTTTATGAATGGAACGCTCGGTATGGGGAGGGGAGGAGGGAGGAGGAGGAATCTCGTAATCTTGTTTCCTCCGATTTATCGACCGACTCGTGTTGTGCAAGCAAACGTTCAGAAGAAGGATATTTCGGGGGATTCGCGCTTCGTCAGAGCGAATGAATTATATCGTTTCGATCTGTCGACGATTCGTTTCGTTAATTTAATACGACGAATAATACGATAATATAATATGAAATTTATAAATACGGTAGAATAGATATTATTGTTAAAAATTTATAAATGAAAATAAGATAGATTGTTTTATACATTCGTTATTTTTCTGGATTGGCAACTTGTTTGGTTTGTTATTTACTATACATTTCTTTGACTATTGAGAGCGCAATAATTGCTGGATTTTATTGGAAAAATCCATATAATGGATTATTTGAGAACTTTTTTGAACGTTATTGACAAGAGCATTGCGCAAAAAGCCAAGTATTTTTGCACGTTATATTACGTACGTAAAATGCGATATCAAGATTCAATGGATGTAACACGAGGGATGAGAAAAATTTGTGATGAATATCAACTGCTGCAATATGAGAAACAATTTAATTATCACGCGAATATATCGATATAAATATAATATCGCAATTTTTCTCTTTGTTTCCTTTCAAATTCTTTCATCAACGTGCAACGTAAAACGTTCGATATCTGGAAATCCAACTCGAATCATACTCGCGCGCATTAATTTCTATCGATCCATCCTTTAATTCGAACGTCAATTACGCAAAAAGCACGTATTCAACTCCTTCGAAAGTGTACTATACTTTTTCAATCTTTTATCCTATCCCCCCTCTCCCCGCGATCATCGATACGCGTTTCACGTTAATCAACGGGGATTACACGAATCGTGAAAGTAATTAGCGAAACGTAATTAAAAGGTTGGATCGTTTGAAAATGTGCTAGGAATTTCCACTTGTGCTCAACGTGTGTACCTGTAATTAACCATGGGCCGAGTAACAACGTCGAAAATCGCGAGTCTTTCGATTCTAGATATCAAATCGAATCCAATTTTTTTTTTTTTTTTTTTACCACCAATTTCCTCTCTGCGACGGGGGGAGGGGGCGTCTCGAACGAGCCGATTGTAAGTACGAAAATTCAGCCACGACGTTCGACTTACGGTGGAAAACTTTCCTGAGTTAACAAATTTTTATTGCGTAAAGTAACGCGTTTAATGCATTCGCGAAATCATTATTGAAACGAAAACTCGGAGCATTAACGGGAGAAATTAGTGGCTGCGGTTAGCGAGATGGAATATTCGGTGGTATAAAAGAGATATTTAGAGGAACGTTTCGAGGGATAATAAAATTATATTTTGGTGGAACCGCGTGTACCGCGTTTGATTGAATTTTCTTAAGTGTGATGATTTAGGTTTGAAAAAAAAAATACAGAAGCGAGAGGTTGTGGAAGACTCAAGAATTCACTCATCATCCATCTCTGAACTTTACCGCCCTCTGTAATAAAATACCGAAACTCATTCCCTAGTTCCACTTGACCTATTGAATACTTTATCCACGAATTACCATTTCCTTTCCACCAATTTCGAATTCGAACTTGAATATTTAAATAATATCACATTTTTCGAGCAGAAAAATTTCCTTATCTAAAAAACTATTTTCTAGCGTTTCCTATGTAAAAACCGACTGTACACTCGTTATTAGATTCCATTAAATAATCGTAACCGTAAAATTTATACCGTAGAAACCGCTATCTCTGGAAATGGAAAAATCAATTTCCACATTCTCCCACGAAACCTAACAAAAAAGAGACACCACACATCACACGGAATACTCATCGTCGTAAACAAAGAAATCTCGTATACCATGTTCCACACGACACGTTCTCAAAACCGATCCCCTATCGTGGGTCAGCCTATTTAATACAGAGTATCAGAGTTTTATTTTCATCGCCCCCCTCCTCGCCTCCCCCAAGAGCCACTTTCCATAAAACTTTAGAAGCGGAGAGGAAGAGGAAATCTCGTCTCGGTTCCCGGTGGGTGCACTCGTCTCCGGTTTTGACACGGCCAACCACCTCTCGAAAGAAAAAAACCTCTCTAACGCGACACAAAGGGAGGAGCATCGCGAGGAGAAGGGGGAGGGAACGAGGAGACAAAGATGTTAGGCGGAGAGAAAGATGGATCTTTCTTTTCTTAACCGTAATGAAAACTGCCTAAGTAATCTTAGAACCTGTGCGTACATCCTATCTCGCCTAGCCGCGGATCTCCCGCCCGGGTTAAATGTCTTGAAATGGATATTCCTGCTGGTAGCGGCGCAGAACGGCGACGTGCACAACTTACCGTTTCGGATATTACCGCGTATGCGACGAGGGCGAGGATGGGGGACGAGGGAGAATTTCGTGCCGCCTCTGAAATTGGGAATCCGTGGAATTTCGGATCGCGTCGTTAACGCTTCTGCGCCAGGGAATTTTGGTCCTCGAGTGTCGATTTTCCACTTGATAATCATTGTTTATTACCGAAAAGGGGAGGGGAGAAGGGGGGCAGGGACAGAAATTTCGCTAGGATACGACGATGATAATTATTCGCGTGAAATTGGAATTGTTCGAATTTTTGGAATTTTTCGAAAGAGAGTTGTCTTTACAGAATAAATATTGCATTTTGTTTGCTCGTTAATTTAATTCTGTTTTCATCGCGAGTGTTATCTCACGATAGAAATGTGAAAAACTGATTTTCTTAGAATAATGTAATAGCACTTGTTGGCGAAATTTGTTTTTCGTATTGTAGAGAAAACTCGTCAGCTGGAAAACTGCAGCTGATAATAATGGCTAATACGCATTCATAGGGGGAAAGAACCGATTAATAGGATATCGATCAATATAAGCACTACCGGTGGAAAGCTGATTTATAAGCTGTCAGTAAGGTAAGTAACGTTATAAAATGATTTGTTGCGGTAGATAAAATGTTAATCATCTCTCTTTATCATCGATGATGCATAATTCGAAAATTTTGATTTTATCTCCGATTATCTCTCTCTCTCTCTCTCTCTCTCTTTCTCCGCTATTTCATGCAAATTCTCGAATGATAATTATCGTATTCGTAACACGATTTGAAGCAAATTTAAATTTTCAATATCCCTCTCGGCAAACAGTAAAATTTTTCCTCACTTTCGACGACAAATTAAATTAAACCTAATTTGATAAAATAAAGGTTTTCTCGTCGCAACGCACGTATCCCCAACCAATCCCTTCTCCGCGTAATTCGAAAACTTTGATATTATCCACCGACCTCACCCTATCGCCTCCCTTATCTACCAACAAACCACCAACAAACCTACATCGATAGACCTCGGATGCTTTCTTCGCGGAGGTGGTTTGAAGGGAGGGCATCCCGTCCGGTTGCACCACTCACGTCAACCCCGATAACGCCTCTATTTCCAGGATTAAGGATTTGACTGACGTCGTATTTTCGTCGCGGCATCACCTCGGTTATCGGTTATGGCCAACGTTGGGGAAAACGTTGGGAGCCGAGAAAGGTGGGGGGATGTGCGCGGCGTGTAAGGAGGGGACGAGGGGGTAGAAGAAGAACGGGACGAGAAACCGCCCCAACGGAGACCACCCCACGAAACATTATTTCTAGCTTGAACGTCACGCGGCCGGGCCGGCAGTTAGATCGATAGATAGAGACGTCGGTCCTCCCGCCGTTTCTCTACGTCGAACGAAAGCCGTCATGCGAAACTCGAATTCAAATATAGAAATGTCTGGCCCAGTGACATTTGGCAGCTCGTATCAACCCCCATCGAGGGAGGGGGATGGAGAGGGGAATGGTCGGGGAGATCGCCACGCCACGCGGTGTGTACTCTCATAGTCACCGAGAAAGATCTCTCCTCTCCTCTCCGCTGCTCGCCCTCTTTCCGATCCGAGTTTTATCCAGAGAGCGGATCCAGAGCACGGGCGACGCGATTCTCGACACCGTCGACACCGTCCAAGGAATTCGTAATTAAGAACTTGTCGGCCGCCTTGGAGGAGGAGGCGGGTTCTCGATAGTTTCTCGGCGAGGGGCGCGAGAAAGCGAGGAAGAGAGGTGGGAATGGCTGTTCGTCGATTTCGAATCTCGTTGAATCACTCACCGAACGATAAGACTATCGGCCGAACGAAGAATCGGCCACTCGATTCTTACCTGCAACAAGCAACGTAACGGACATTTTAATTAAACCGGCGAGGGCTGAGAGAGAGGGGGGGAGGGGGAAAGAAATAAAGGGGGCGGGGATGATTTACGAGGCGATGTTTGCCCCGTGGAAGTATCTTTGCCGAGCACTCGAACGTTTTCCGCCAATTGTTCCGACCGGTTCAGTGGCGCACTCGAATTCCCCAGTCTCACGGCTCCCTGTTTCAATAACGCGTCTTCCCAACTTTCCAACCTATTTTCCCGCCGAGGAACGAATCTTTCTTCGCGCTTTCAAGACCTTCTTGATTGCATTAACGGGGTTGGCGGGGCATGCGAGCTGCGAACGGTGCTGCAGCTGTTCGTTTCGATTGAACATCTTGTTATTACAGGGTGGAAAGGGGGCAAGGGGGAAAAGTGTCTTCGTCGAAATTGATATCGTCTATATTACAACTCCATCTTACAACTGTATATCGTGGAATATACAATTAGAATCTGTCGATTATGGAAAATTTAAATTATCAAAAAAATTGCAAAAATAACCGAGAAATCCTTTTCGAACTTGAAGAAATTATTTTAATATTTCGAATTTCGACATACCGAGGAAAAATATTATTTCCAAGAAATGCTACGCTAATTTTCACAAAAATTTATTCCTTGGAATGTTCTTATATAAGACAATAGAAATCGGATTGAAAAATATCCACCGCGGGGAACGCGATTCGAATCCGTTCCAAACGCGGTGTTCGTTAATAGCAACGAATCCTGGTCCATCGTTCGCAGTCAAGTCGAGTCTCAACCTTGCCACGAATGGGAAGGAACGTCGGGCATGATTCAAGAGCGCGTCTATATTGGGTGCGACGGGTGCAAAAGTTGCATCGGGGCGAAGCGAGCCTCGCCAAAGTGTGCTGTATCCAATCAATCCGCTAAACGCACGTATTTATCCGTGGCCGTCGTCCAGACTACGGCGGACGTGGGACACGTTACAGGTTGGAGATAAATTCGACGGTTAATCCGACATCCGGGGGATACGTCGCTGTTCGAAAGCTATTGCGACCGTGCTTGTCGCACGGGTCAACGCGACCCCCCTCCTCCTGCCCCGCTATTATTTCTTTGCTTCGCACCTGCCTTCTTGACAGTGAGGGACTGGCGGATATTCCGCTTCCTTCGCGGGGTTTATTCGCCATTGAATTGGGAGTCGTGAGGAAAGCGTGACGAAATTGGAAATGGAAAATTACGTTGTTTCGAAAAAGAAATTCTCCCTAAAATTATATTTTATATGATTCACGAGGATTTGATTCGTTCAGGATTCGAAATGAGTGAAGAGAGAATATATTTTTGTAAAATATAAAATTTAGATATATTTGTATATCTTGTTCTTTAATCTTGATTACTTAGAACTCGTAATAGCGGAGTTAAATTTCCTCTTGGAAAGATTGTGTCAGAGTTTTATTCTTTCTTTTTTTTCTTTTTAAGATTTATAAGTCCTTTTTTGTAATTTTCTCGTTAATATATTTTAATTTAATCAATTTCTTAATTCGTGTGTTTATTTGTTGTTTTTATCCAGAATTTAATTTGATTATATAAAGGAGCACGTTGATCTTATAAATTTGGTAGATTGAAGTACATATTTCTTGCATTTTCCTCTCCTTTATTCTCGCTTGACTAAAGTAGTAGTACAATGGAATCTTTTCTACCGTACTGTATTCTTCTCGAGGTGATATACTTTCTCGCAAGAGGAAATCAGAATTCTTCCTTCATCGGTTAAAATTTAACATTCTCCTTTATCCAAGTCTCAGGAGAAATTTTTTACACAAATGTCTTATTATTTTTAACGTAGAATAGCTTCTTATATATATACATAGCAATCAAGTAGTAATATTAAACTTGTCCAAAAATAATCGATGTACGAAATCTTTTAAATTTTTTAATCTCCTTGCTCGCGATCCAAATTAGAAATTATATTAAAAAAATTTCATTAAATTAGCAATCTTTCCCCTCATAATCAGATAAAATTCTACCTTCAAGACATATTCAACAAATTCCTTCTATAAATTTTCAATAATTTCTAAAAGAAATTCGATATTCCCTTCACAAACGCTGCAACAAAATTATAATCAAGTCGAAAAAAACGAAACACCCATTGAAATATTTATCCCATACCTCGTGTCTCCTCGTGTCTCCTCGGAAAGTGTCAAATTATTTCGACGAATTAACGAGCCGGTGTCGATCGCTGTCGAGGGCACACACAAAGATGGTCTATGTCAGAAGTGTCTAGCAGTCTCTGTAGGTTTTCGATCAAACGATCAACTAATAATCTACCAAGGCTCTTCTACCTTTCCCAAGAGCCGTCCCACTACTCTCGGCATTGGGAACGTGCTCGGTTTCAGGATAATCCCAGCTGCATTACCTTGATGAGCTCCGGACTCCATCTTCCTGCCCGACCTAGAGATTCGCCTATCCTTAGTGCAGTCGGCCATGGTTTTTCGAAACACGTATTTACGCGTGCACGACGGATCGCATTGTTCGCGTTCACGAGCCATAGAAGATACGTACTGAATTTCTTTTTCTTTTTCTTTTTTTCTTATCCTATGAAGAAAAGAGGAAGAATTGAATGGAAATTAAAAGTACGGCCGTGAATCTCGTAATACTCGAAGCGAAAGTTGTGGAAATACGATAGAGATGACGGAGAGAAGATACATATTTGATGATTTAATAAGTTGAAATCTGTTTAGAAAACGAAGGAATAAGAAAAATGACGAAGAATATCATTTTTCTTACAGTTTCATCATATAAATTCTATCTATCTGGGAATGACAAAGAATGTTTTTCATTCGAAATATTCCGCTTCGAAATAAAAGAAGTAATAATCATTCTGGATGGATTGTTATCCATAATACGAAAAGAAAAAAAATCACGAGAGATTCCACTTTTTTTTTTGATTAAATTCGAAAGAAACTAGCCGCGGAAATATTTTACTTGGACAGAATTAAGAAGCGTGCCGGATTTATTCGCGTTGCGTTCGCAACATCCGGATGCACGTATACATCAACCGGCGACGTGACGGCGATCCCCTCCCCCTTCCCCCTGAAGGAAGGAGGATGGAGGGGAAGGGGGTAGTAACGTTGCATCGCGAGACAGGTACAATATCTCGAGGGAGACGGCCTCTGTTTGGATGAGGGACGACGGAGAAAGAGAAACAGAGGGAGTGGGAACAACCGACCTCAGATTCTGACAGAGCTAATTTATCCCTATATTACTACTTAGCGAATCTACAGAGATTTCGATATACCGAGTAGTGATACTAGCGGGAGGCGAATCAACTTCCGGTCAGGCAACGCCTCCTGGGGGATGGAATTTCACGGAAATTGCTCTCGGCAACAAACAACAACGGTTAATCGATTCGCGGGAATGTAACGACGAGCCAGCCATCGGGAATCGCTCGCTTTTATCCTTTTTCCCCATCCCCTCCCCTCCCAGAGTTTTAATCGACGTAACAAATTCGTCCGTTTTTCGAAGCGACCATCTCGAGGAGAAGGAGGATCATTCGAGCTCGTTTCAAAACGATCTTCTTCCGTTCGAGAGAGAGAGAGAGAGAGAGAGAGAGAGACAGAAAGAGAGAGAGAGAGTGGAAAGTTTGTGCGAAACTTCGTCGATGTTGGAAGACGGTCGCGAGCCTTCTAATTTCCAGGTGAGGAGGCGGCCCTCGTTAGAGGGATGGGATAGGATTGTGGGAAGAAGAAGTAGGGGGGGAGAAAGAGGGGGGGAGAAGAATGGAGGTAGGAAGAGGAAACGAAGGGGGAGGAACCGTTAGCGGTGGGCTCATCTCTTAGTTGCTCGACTAAATCTCTGTGTAAAGCGGGCTAAGCAAGCTCCAGTGGCAATTCGTAACAACTATTAGCGAACCGACATTCATCTCGTTTAACTCGAGTTAGCGGCCGAGCCGCGTAAACCAGGCCCGGAGCCCGTGTTGGCCGACCACGTTGCTTAATGCGCGTGCTGGCAACGAGAATCGCCCCACTAATTTATACGATGCCGGCCTATTCACACCGGGCGACACCATTAATCAATATCGTTCATTAGATCGATACAACCGGCTACTCAATCCGTGCCTGTGTTCCAACCCTGGACCCTGACCCTTATAGATGTCGCGTCCCCACAGAGTCAGAAATAATTAAACCGTTCGAACCGGACTCGATGATGTTTGGCTCCGCTGATTCATTGCCGGTAAATCCAAGTCAATCGATTGATATCGATTCCTTAACGTTCGTAGTTATTCACGATTATTATTACAGATTGAAAAATGAATTATTTTTATCGTGAATACTTCGAGCGATGCTTCGAAAATGGCGGTCGAAGGAGATGTTTCAAGTTTCTTCGGATAGATTATAGGTCTTTTTAAAAAGAAGTATTCATTTAGAAGAGAAAATAAATTTTCTTTGAGCAATATTTTCAGAATCTTCTGATCGGAAAGAAAAACACTCAAGATTACTTAACAAAGTAGGAGTTATTAAATTTTAAAAAGATCGTGCTTTCAGATAATATCCCTTTCTTTCACAAAGAGAAAACCATTTTATCTTCTTTAATCGGAATTTCTTTCGGCGCACGTAATTTTTTTCCCTCGTGGACGTAAACAGGCCGAATGAAAATATATGAAAACAAAAAAAAAAAAAAAAACACGAAAGATATTACATTACGAGCGAACTCTTATCGTTAATACATCGAAACGAGCATTCCCCAAATACAGATTGCGCACGACAGACGGTGTCCTTACCGCGTATTATATTATATCATCCAAGTCAACGAGCATAAAGCGATCGAACGAACACCTGGAGTGGAATCCTTCTCTCGAATCTCGACTACCGACTCCGTCCCTTCCAGTTAAGGGGAAGATAAGCTCGTTAGCGAATAAGTGGGATGATGCCGGGCCGGATAAACTGGGTAAAGTAAACGGACGAACGTCGAAACGACTTTTCGCAAGTTGAAACACCTCATGATAACGGGAGGACGCGGCAGGTGGTCCGAGAAAATTATTCCACCGGCTCCACACTCGAAACCATTATCCGCGAGGAGTTAGGGAAATAAACGGAGAGGCTCGATCCTCCGTTTCTTCCAAACACTCGCCCGCCTCGATGCCCTCCAATCGAATCAACGACTCTGAATTACCGTCACCGTTACACCATCCCTCGTATTTGCTTCCTCTCCTCACCCTTTCCGATTTTCAATTTATCGAACAGACGCAACTCTCCCTCCTTCTTCTTCTAGATAAAGCGTAATCCGTTCTATCGTGCTTTTGTTGCGACCCTTTCACTCTCGCCTTCGTGTTTTCTTATATATATATATGTATATGGATTTCCTTTCTCCTTTCTCTTTTTAGATCCCACAAGCCTCTATCTTGTCACTTTGGTGTGAACCCTTTTGAAAATCCACGGTACACAGAGAAAGATCTGGTGGAGTATTTGGCTTGTTGGATAAATATTTTGAATATAGGTTGAATATAACTCGAGCTACATTATCTTGTACGTGTGTAACGTGTAAAGATAAAGTGGGTGTATTTAAAAGGATGGTACGGTGTTGTTGAAATTAGCCAAAGAGTTGAATGTATCTGGCGGATAAAGCATAAGGGAAAGAGAAGGGTTGCATGGTATAAATTCGTAAAAAACCTTGGCGAATATTTCGGGGCGATAATACCGGTGACGTAATTTTTGCATCGTTTAATCAACGAATATCTAACAACTGCGTGATAACAAGCCACTTAGAGCCTTCTTGTATCGCGTTTTAGCGCGGCAACACCAACCGCTGTTTCGCAAATCTTTATTAGTAGGTCGTTTTGTCGGTGCGAACAATCTGTTGCAACACGTGTAAAATGTATTTCACTGGAATTTTCCACTCTGCGTTCTCTTTTTCCTTTTTTTTTTTTTCTTTTTTCCTTCAACTTTCCTACGATTTATGCTATACTCGTTCGGTTGACGCTAATTGGATCGCATGTTCTCTTGGCATCGACCCTTCACTCTTGATTACATTAGAGGCGAAGATAACAGAAATGTGTGGGGGGACGTAAGATAGCGGTTGTTAAAAGATACGTGAAAACAGGAAATTAAGATTCGACTCGTGGGGAAAATTAATGTTAAGCGTTGCACAGCACGAGTTGAAGAATGTACAGAAAATACTGATATAAAGAAAAGAGAAGAAGAAAGAAAAAATACGAAACAACTATAGTCCAGTCTGGAAAACTTTTACATTGGGGTCTTATTTGACCCAGAAACGTGTACCGCGCGCTCGAAAGCCTGCGGTTTGCATCACCGTGAAGCGCTTTTTATTCGTGCGTTTGAATCCTCTCTTGATTTTTTGATACTTCGCGGTAAGGTATAGAATAGGATACGTCTGGTTCAAGTTACCGTGAGCATCAAACCAAAAAGAAGTTTCGCGTTACCACATTGAATCGATATAATATCGTTACACGTGCGTGAGATAAATTTGAAAAAAAAATTCTATTCGTCGCAAAATAAATAAAAACTTCTCTAGTAGTAAAGTTATCCTATAATATTTCCGTGATAACAACATCTCGTACCGTAATATTTAACGCATAAGCTTTTCATAATTAACCCATGCAAAAGAAATAACGATAATTTAATTTAAAAATATATATATATATATCTCACGTTTTCGTGAATTTGATTGGCCCCCGGCCAATATCTCGCGTTGACAAAAATTTCGCTCGAGTAATATTATTCTTGAGAATCGAAAATTCCGATCAAAAACATTCGGATGGTTGAGATATACCAATACCATATGGCTCGTATATCCTTGAATCGTTCCAGAACTCCGCCTCGGTCGAAGAAGTCGAACTCCATCCAAGTGGTTGTAATTGGTAGGGATTTTCCATCCTCGCACGGTGCCATGCACCCGGTGGCCCAATTTAATATAACTTATGCATATTCAATAGTTTCTCGACGGCGTCGCCGGAACCGGAAGGGGTTATGCACTCTCGGCTCGGTTCGCTTGAGACGCACAGGAAGGACAAAAGCTGGGTCCTGCACAGCAATTTCCTCCCCGACTCCTGTGAAAGTTGCCTCTCGCCCAACCAAGTTTCCGCCAAGTCGCGTTGCTTGACGATTACGCCGCGATTTACCGTGATCTGTCGCGACACCGACTTCCGGCCGAACTTGCGACACTTGTGTCTCACGCGGAACGCGCGGATCGGTGGATCGGATCGTGTCTGAGAATCTTACACTTACACGCCATCGTGGAATGGAATTGCTCAAGTTTATTCGACTCGGGTGTGAATTTTTAAAAAGGTGGAAAAATGTTCACTCAGTTATATATCTCAGAGAAGAAATGTCTCTGTTCGTGAATCTGTATCGTTCGTACCATCTACCATCCTTCAATTGGAGCGTTAAAAATCTGACAACGTCTCGTAACAATGTTCGATTATAATATCGATTAAACCGAAACGAGATATCGCGCAAAGAAATTCCGAGTGGATGGAACACCTTCGAAGAGTTTCTTTCCTCCTGCCATTCGCCACTTGGACGGCGGGGAAAAAGCAGGGAAAAGAGAAACATTGTTTCGTTTCCCTTGAAGGACGATATCGACTTTTTCGGCGAGAAGGAGAGAAAGGAACATCGGGGGTGGAGGAATAATATTCTTCGCGGTACACGTGGAGAAGTTTTGGCGAGAGAGGGAGGACACAGACGAGGACGAGGCGTTCGGTAACTTTTCTCTTTATCCGTTCATCCCGACGTCGTCTGCCGGGACCCGACAATGAATGGATGTCAAAAACGCAGCAATTAATTCAGCCCCGTGGGGAACAAAGGCGTAAGAATACCGTCGTGGTTGTCGTGGTACTCGAGAGAAGTTCTTCCTCAACTAGGGACCCGGCGAAGGAGGGAGTATGCAAGTGAGGAGAACCACGATCGGGGAAAGAAGAAAGGAGATAACTGGCAGTGAGGTAGCAACGGACGGGAGGGCACAATGGTTGGATCATCCAACTTTACTTTGCTTATTGTAATTCAATTTCACGGGGCGTCTGGTTCCCTCTGTCTGCTTGTCTCTCTCTCTCTCTCTCTCTCTCTCTCTCTTTCTCCCTCGTCGATGTCGCACTCGACGATGCCATTCTTGTCCAACTCGTGGACCGTTATTCTCTTTCTATCCCGATTCCGTATAATTTTCGTCAGACCGTGCTGGAAACCCCTTATCGACCGAAAATCCAAAGGGGTGGACTTGACAACTGTTTAACATCTTCGCTTACAATTCTGATTTCGCGGCAGACGTTGCTTGATCCTTGCAGCCTCGTGAAATTATTCGGAGGATCGCGTATCCGAAAATCCGCTTTCCGTAAGTGTTCTTCTCGCTACGGTAAACTAACTTTTCAATATCTTATACTCTTCGAAGAACGACGATGAAAGAAACTTTTCTTTCCTGCAGTTGAGCTAAGAGGATAAGCATTCATCGAAGCGCGAACCGTCGACGTATGTATTTTCTTTGTTGTACAAGTTTTTAGACGTGGTATTATAATTTATGGGATGTTCGTTAGCATTTTATTTGCTTTTTAAAGGAGATTCGTCGAATGAATATTCTCGTTTCTGGAGACGCGTTCTTTTACGATAACGAAAGTTCGAAAGAAGCAATAATCATTAATCGAAAGTTTTCACCCCCCGATATAATATTCCGAATTCGACGTATAAATCGAAGATGAGGATTCGGAAACGAAGATTTGCAACAACGTTTTCCGTAGTTTAACAAGATCTATATCCCCATGTCCATGTAAATTGAATCATTTTGGAACAAATCCACCCCCTTATCCGCAAACCGTTCTTTACGACTATCGGTGAAGGTAGACGAGGAAAATTTGGCGAGGAAGAACGCTCGAATATTCTTTCTTACGCAGATAGAAATCTTTTCGAAAGTTACCGCACGAGAAAAATAAAAATCTTAACTCAAAGATCCCCCATTCCCCCCTCTTTTTTTCTGGGCGAACTATGCTAAAGAAAAATCCACGCATCGATTCTTCCCAAAAGTTTCAGTCAAGAAAACAAGTTTGAAAAGCAACTTTCAAACTACCTTTTTCGCTACCGTCAACTCTTTCCGCTAAAAATTCTCGATATATATACATATAACCATTTTCTAATAAACAGCAAACCAAATGAAAAACTTAAGTAATCTAAGTAAGTAGCTCGAATGCGAAAACGTACAGGTGTGTCTCTCGTCGTGTGCCTGTCATCAAGCAGGTAGGGTAAACAACATCGGTAACAGTTAGGGCGGTAAAGGGTAAGGTGGTTGCATTCCAAAGCAATATCTTGCGCCAAATTGTGCGCGGCACGAGGCATCCCTTCCTTTCACCCCTTGGTTCCCCAACTGGGCTTCGCAGTCTGGATGACTTCGCAGCGATGCCACGGCAAATACATGAATGTTGACTCAGTCAGCTATCAGACTCGCTACAGGGTGCGCCTTATTCGAGCTGACTAAACATGCCAACTTAGATTGCCATAACACTGTGCGAATGTATATATCGTCGGAATCTTCTACTTGCACTTACCACGCAGCCACCCGTCTGCCACCCGTTTCATATCGAACCTGCCTCGAAACTTTAATTACGAAATTTTTTACGTTTCGAATTGTTGTTGGAAGAATATTGAACCGTCGCGCAGAAACGATAAAGTATTTTATTTTTTTGTTCAAAAAGAACAATCACGGATCTTGGATTATTATTACACTTGTTCCACGATTAATTCGTAGGATTAAATTAATACGTGGTAGTCGAGGAATATATCGTCTATAAATATATTCTAAGGCCGGTTGCGAAAAGTCTCGGCTCGCCTTGACACGTAAAGAAATAACGAAACGCGAAAAGGAATCCATTAATCGCGAAGCAACTTTAAAATACATCCAACGACCGACGAATTCTCGTCCGGTTGGATTTCATTTGGACAAGACCAACGTTCCACTTCCAGCTTGACGTTGATTCATCTTCCCGTTCTTATCAAACAACGCCGTTTTGACTAAATTCAGCGTGACGATTATCGTGGACGGGCACGGTTGGCTGGACTCCAGGAATGGACTCCGCATTATGTAAACAAAGACGGGTGCATCGGTGGCCCCGATATGAATCACGTACGACGTTATATCAGGAATTACACGAGCACGTGGCCAGTTGGAAGCACGGGATGGACTAACTAGTGACGGATGCTTCAACGAAGCGTGATCCGTTTTTGAGTTTCCGGAACTCCATTACGCCCTTTACTAATCTCTCTATCCGTGCAAGTGCATTCTCCGCTCCAATGGCCACGATTCGAGTTATCTGCGTTACACTTCAATCAACATCGCAACCAATCTGCGCATTTCTGCCCGAGGATGCCTTTTGCATTGATACATCGACAATGGTGTCCTTATTATACGTAGCCTTTCCTTTTTTTAATCCTGCTTCCTCCGCTAACGATAAACATATATATATATATACATAGATCTTTTTCGAGAAATTTACTTTTATTTATTATTCGGTGAGAAATTTAGATGATTCAATAGCAGGGGATAACTTGAATATCACGAAACTCTCGCTTTCAATTCCACGCATAATTCTCTTTAAGTTCAAATATTACATCTTTCTCTATTTCCCTTTCACCCGGGACAAATTATGCAAATATTCCAAGGGCACGTTTCATCCAACCAAAATCTCGTATGTCCATGCACTCTTCGTTCACATCTATATATATCCTCATATATAAATATTCTACTTTCTCCCCCATCTCTGAAACAAATATTTACTCCATAAATTAGTAGAGAATTGAATTTCCAATACAGCTTTCAAGATTTCGAATTAATTTTTTAAATCCACATCTCTCGATCTTACAACGAACTTATCAAAGAAACGAGCTGGAATTTTCGTACTATGTTCTAGCCACGAGGAAAAGGAAAGAGAGAAAGAGAGAGAAAAAGAAAAACTTCATCCACATACGTGCGATAGGCAAAGGGTAACTGTGAGCGCGCGATATAAGAATGGTCGTAGAGGGTAGTCGTAAAACAGGGCGACGAACGTAGAGGAGAACGTGGCTCGCTTTATTATCCGGTTTACTACTTTAATATAATATAAGCTAGCAAGATGACAGAAGTCGTCTGCACAAGTCCCGTCTTTCACGACGAATTGGTTATCCCTTTTCCGTCGTGGAAAAACATTCCAAGCTTTCGATCTTTGACCTCTTTTGGCTTCGTCTTTGATTTATATCTCGAGAATTCCTTCTTTTCTTCTTCTTCTTCTTCTTTTTTTTTTTTTTTTTTGGTCAGGGATCGGTGATCTTTGTCTTTCGGAGATTTTGACTGTGACACGACGACAGAGGTGTCCGAACGGAGCAGCTGACGTTTCACACGGTGGACGTCCTCGTCGTGCGAGCACACGCGAAATCCCAGACAGTTAATTGCGGTGTCCCGCAGACAAAATGTGCCCGAGCTTCTGTAACCGACACCGTGGAGCAAACGGATTTGAACGTTGCTCAGCATTATTCGGTCAAACGTTACCGATTCAATTAGACGGGGCTCTTGTCGAGTGCTCGGCGTGTTGTAATTCGTCTTGTCGTAGCCAGATAATATTTTCGTTCGATTTGAGGAACGGAAATTGTGGAGCAATTTTGGGGAAACGTTTAAATTTAGAAAGAAGATGGATAGAATTTCAAACGAACGTATGTATGAAGATCGTATATAAATTTCAATTTTTATTCTAAGATCATTTTCGAAGCGATTGAATTAATCTCTGAAGACAAGACGAAGCAGAAAGGAAAGAGAAAAATAAAAACGTAATCGCGTTTCGTCGGAACAGTCTCTTATATATATCCATAGAATAAAAACTGCGCGAAACTCGAATACAAACAAGACGTCAGAGAAACATTCGATGCTTATAAATCCGGCAGGAAACAGTTTCTCAATATCTTCAACGAGTTTTCAAAACTTTCCAGCTATTTCGAAGACGCAACGTTCTCGCGCCAACTAACGCGCACGTTTCTCTCGTGGTACAAAGAATCTTGTTACGATTCGTCAGCCCGTGTATCTAGCCCGAAATAAAGCAAAGGTAAACGTATTCCTCAACAAACAAACCCTCGAAAATCCTCACGAGCGAGCGTTCTCGCCTGGACGTGGTGGAGGAAGAGAAGAAGGAAGGGCGAAAAACTTATTGGAACTCGCGAGGAGAGGAAAGAAAAATTTTCTCCTCGCCCTCGTTCCCTTATTCCTTCTTCCTTTCTTCTTCTTCCACTTCTTCTTCCTCTTCTTCTTCCGAACGGTGTACATTTCCTTCGGTTATTACATGCACATTCTATTACCCTCCATTCGTTCCCTCCCCACTCCCCTCCAAGTTTCCACGTCGTGCCTACGCCATATTAAACCGTGCATGCAACTTTAACCCTCCCTTCCACCCACCGCTGTGTTATCCGCTCGAAGCCGCATTCGCCGCCCTTCTTCTCTCTTCCCTATTTCTATCGGTCTGAAACCGAAACTGCTCGAGATTGGTAGCGGAAGGCGCCTCTTGTCTACGTGGCCCACAGGGAAATACACAGGCTCAATTAATGCCTCGAGATCGGAATCTTACTTTGTGCATTTGTGCCACGACTTCCTGCCGCCCTATAGTCCAAAGGAAATCACGAATGAATACGTAATGTGGATATCCAGCGACATCCAGGGATGGCCGTGTTGTTTTCGACGATACGCGCGCGAGTAGAAACGTGGTGGCGTTTATTTCTAATGTATAAAGAGGTAAAAACATTGAGAATTGCGAAACCATCCATGTGAAACCATCGATTTCTTTTTCTTTTTTTCGAGAATCATCCTCCCGAAGTGGTCGATCGAATCGTAGATAGTTGCTTAGAATCTTTGTTCATTTAAAAATATCGGACGATTATTATACGTAATTTAATAATTTGAATTCCTGTAATCGCGTTTGTTCATTAGAATATTTACGTGCAAATATTTTTCATTAATTTTTAATATAATTCTTTGATCTCCACATAGAAATTTTAACATTTGTATCGACCACTGTACTATTTATTTAATTCACCCTCCCCAATTACGAAATAAAATCGTAAAGACACTTCTAATCACGCATTATTTCGACCAATCGGACAAATGTATCGCGATTAAATATTCATATTAAAAAGTTTCGCGATATACATTTCGTTTCAACATCTCGCAGAATATTTCGATCCTCTCGCAAAAACGTTCCTCCACCAACTTGGTTCGCCACCGACTTTAAACCACCTCCCCCCCTCTCGCACAGCACAGTCTCGCCCGTTTCTTTCCTTCCCTTAGAAACAATGAAGCTCCCAATCGCATTTGCGATTCCCCGGGTTCGCGGGATACTCCACACCGAGGGACCCCCGTTTCCATCTCCTTTTCCTACGGTTATTCCTCCTCCTCTTCCTTTGCCCCGGCTCGTTTCCATCCGCGCCTCTACCCTACCCTCGAAAACGGCTCGCTTCTGAATCCTTTTACATTTTTATAAAGCAGCTTAATTCGCCGCCAGGCGAGATGGCGGGAGGAGGGGAGGGAGGGGGAGGGGGTGAAACGGGGGGCCAACGGCGTGAAACTGAAACGAAATAGAACGGGATGGCAATTCGTGCTCGCGTGCGCGTGGGGGTGTCCCGGGATCCCGTGTACCACCCGGCGTGCAGAAATTTTGACGAGCCATCGATCATTTTTTCATATTCGAACGCTCGTGTTTCATCGATACCCGTTCCACGTTGTTTTATTCATGCATTTGACTTGCAAATTATAGATTGGCTGCCCATAAATCAACGATTCCTTCTTATCCTAGAGGAAACTCTATTTCTTTTTTCTTTGCTTCTTCTTTTCCTTTCTTTTTCTTTTCTTCTTTTTATTCTTTTGTTCTCGATTAACAGGATTTTTTTTTCGTTTCGACAACGATTACAACGGAGGTTTGAAGGGGGAATAGTGCGAGTTGTGATATCGTGTAAATCGTGAATTGTGATCGTGGGAGGATAAAGTCAGTTTGGATTTGGTTTGTGCAAGTTTTTGCAAGTAGAATTTTCTATAATATTTATAATGATAATATTTTCTTTCTTAAGTTTTAATATCAAAAATCAACGTGGTATATTGAGGTGATTCTAATAAAAAGTAAAAAAATAAAAATTAAATTACGAGCAAAAATATTGTATCATTTTTGCGAGTTTTTATGAGTTTATATATTGTCTATATCTTTCATCTCTTTTCTTTTTTCTTTTTTTTTTTTTTAGCCAAAGTCACAAACGTAAATCAGTGAATTATCAATGAGAGGAAGGGAACATTTTCAGTTAAATCGCACAAGCAATCGAAGCACATCGGTCGACAAAGGGAAACCGGAAGATGGAAGACGCAAAGGGGTGGCATTCGAAGCGCGAATGTGGAAATGATAAATCGCGGCCAGTTAGGTACGTTAACTACATACGGCGGCGCAAGGAGAGAATTATTATTGGAGAATTTATTTCTCCACCGAGGAATTATTGCCGCCATTATGCCGGCGAGCGAACACGTGTTTTAACGTGGCCTCCGGGTTAGACGATACCATACCCTCGGACATAATGGTCATTCCTTAAAAGTTTCCACCAATCGTCTATCTCTATCGATCTATTAAAAAAATATATAAAATATAACTCTAATTAATAATTCTCAGTCTCGATTTTTCAAATTTTTTCAATTTCATTTCCACCGATCTACAGCAATTTATTTCATCCATTTTATTTAATTTAATTCGTTCGGCGATTAAAAATATATTACAAGCTTTTACACATGTCTGAGCTGTTAACTCAGATCCATAACAATTCCCAATCTGTGAAAAACCGGTTAACATACGTAATTCATTAAAGCGTATCATTACGTAATCACGGTAGACACGATCGTGACTGTTGTATCTCGTCCCACTAATAATTGCGAGTGAAATTACAAGGGCCATAGTAAATCGGAATTATACTGTGTGCGTCAAGCGGGCACACGTGCATTCAAGACGATACGGAAACGTGCCCCTTGCGTAACGACTATACACGCGCGCCGACTGCATGTACAATTTCGAATTAATTATTCACTTAGATAACGTCGATCGATACGTCATATTAATCACAACAGCGCGGCTAACGTG
Source organism: Apis laboriosa (assembly GCF_014066325.1). Lineage (NCBI taxonomy): Eukaryota > Metazoa > Arthropoda > Insecta > Hymenoptera > Apidae > Apis > Apis laboriosa. Next base: position 3,245,960 of record NW_025221207.1, read on the forward strand.
GTTAATATTAATCAGCAGTCTAGAAGAGGGTCTACGGGGAGGCGGTGGTGGTGCACACGCGGTGCGGAAGGACTGCCACGGAGGGATAGACGCACGTATATCCACACAGATTCTAATTACTGATTAGACAACCAGCGAAAAGGGATTGCCGTGCGAAGGCGCACGAATACACGCGCTTCCTGATAATCAAATTCATTGCCTATCGCGCCTGATCCAATATTTCCGCACAGTTGGAAATCACACCACCCCCTTCCAAGGCGACCGATATCGAATCGAACTCGTTAGAGGAATTGTGATATAAGAAATTCATCAAGGGTTTCCTTAATTTAATCTCGGATTCAACTCGGATCGATAATTCCATCCCATTTCCATCCTTCTTGAGCGGTTCTTGAAAAATCCTTGGATCATTCTTGGATCATCGGATCCGTAAAATAATGACTCTCGACGAAATTCCGTGTATTCTCAAAATCGTTCGCCTTGAACCTCGTTTTCGACCGATTCATTCTCATCACGGGACAATGTTTCCTTGTCAAAATTCTAGGAATATCGAACGGTCGAATTATCCTAACTAATAATAATCTGAATAATTTTAAACGAACGTTCCCCATAGAATCGCGGGCGAAGATTGGCGGAGTGGGGGTGGAAGAGTAGATTTCAAGCTTAATCGAAAGCGTGCTCCCGTCAAAGTGTATTCGACGGTGCTTTAGAGAGAGGGGCTTCTGGCATGTCGTACCGGTGGCGTCTGTTCTTGGGGGAGCCGGTAGGTAGGTACGTACGGTTCGGCAGTCGCGGTTTTTGAAAGCCCTTTGCACAAAACAGACGCGAGGTTGCACACGAGGCCGAGGTATCCGCAACCGACAGCGCAGTAGAGACTGCGGTTACCAGACCGCAAGCTACTACCACCTACGCGAGAAATACAGGGAGGGGTGGGAGGCAGCTCGGCCGAGGCACCCGGTGATGCTGCAAACCCTCTAACGAGCTTACTTCCCCGTAATATCTGAGCGTTTTAGTTTAACCCGGAGCGTCAAAGATAAATTCGTTTGCGATTAATTCGCCCGTCCCAACCGGACAGGAATTTCAATTCTCGCCGGGTGAACAACGACCCCCATCGCCTCGCCACGAGGACACACCTTCGCCGCTTGTAATTTCATTATGATCCCTTGCTTTTCTGATAAATCGCCGCGCGATTGTCCCTTCCCTTCGAAACTATTCGACGACCCTTCTTCTTTTCGATTCGAACCTAATTTTTGATGACAATGATTCCCACCATTGGCTCGATACGAGGACAACTATTTCACGTGTAACTCCATTACGATGGAATTTGTTTCCCTAATTTTTCATCGATGGATAATTTTTGGGATTTTATATAACTATTCTATCATTGTTATTAGTTTATTTTTCTTCCTCAGAGTCGATCAGATTAATGGATTGCTTCAAAATTTAACGAGAATCGCATCGAGTTTTCTTCTTTTGGATTCGAATCTAATTTTTGATGACAATGATTCCCACTATTGGCTCGATGGCTACAGGATAACTATTCCATATGTAACTCCATTACATTGGAATTTGTTTCCCTAATTTTTCATCGATGGATAATTTTTGGGATTTTATATAACTATTCTATCATTGTTATTAGTTTATTTTTCTTCCTCAGAGTCGATCAGACTAATGGATTGCTTCAAAATTTAACGAGAATCGCATCGAGTTTTCTTCTTTTGGATTCTTCTTCTTGTGGAATCTAATTTTTGATGACAATGATTCCCATCATTGGCTCGATACGAGGACAACTATTCCACGTGTAACTCCATTACGATGGAATTTGTTTCCCTAATTTTTCATCGATGGATAATTTTTGGGATTTTATATAACTATTCTATCATTGTTATTAGTTTATTTTTCTTCCTCAGAGTCGATCAGACTAATGGATTGCTTCAAAATTTAACGAGAATCGCATCGAGTTTTCTTCTTTTGGATTCGAATCTAATTTTTGATGACAATGATTCCCACTATTGGCTCGATGGCTACAGGATAACTATTCCATATGTAACTCCATTACATTGGAATTTGTTTCCCTAATTTTTCATCGATGGATAATTTTTTATAAGAAATAGTTGTTATTATATATTCTATCATTGTTATTAGTTTATTTTTCTTTCTCAGAATCAGCCTAATGGATTGCTTCAAAATTTAACCAGATATCGCATCGAGTTTTGTTTAATGTACGTAACATAAAAGGATGCTTCGAAAGCTTAATGTAGATTGGTAATAAAAATTGCAATACAAGAGGGATGGGGAAACCAAGATATCCAGAGACGTATTCAATACATAAATTTTACAATTAAATGGGCAACAAACAAGTTGGCAGCGAAACGAACGCGAAATATGAGACAAGCTCATAAAGACACGTGAAGGTTTTTAATTGAGCCGATCGATCAGTTAAGAGGTATCCTTCTTCGTATCCGAATCAGACCGCATGCATATTTTAACCAAATTATATAGTGGCAACATGTGCGGGGAAACTAGGTTTAACCATGGAGCCATTAAAAGGGCAGCATGGAGCAGCGGCGGAACGCGCGAAGCGTCAAGAAATTCTCTGCAACTGCTCGGAAAATTATTATTCACCGGCGAAACGGAACCTTCCCTCTCTACCCTCCTCTACCCTTCGCTAGCAACTTCTCACGCGACTCCGTAATTTCACCCTCGTAATTTCTTTTCGGCCGTCTTTCCTCCCCGATGAGGATCCACCACCACGAATTCGATTTCTCTACGCTCGAGGATAAAGAAGAGATGAGAGAGGTGAAGAGAGGGGAAAGAGAAACTCGTCCTCCCGGGAAAGGAACCCGCAGAAATTCATCGACGATAGATGATAGAGGGAAATGGCCGAGTTGGGGTGGTCGAGGTGAAAAATATCCAAGGACGGTGTCTCGACTTTTCGTTGAAGGCCCCTTGTTGCGATTCGTACGGCCAGGGGGGCCGTTGTACGCTCGTACAGCGGGAAATTGGCCGTGGAATATTTACGAGGCGGTCTCGCCTTCTCCTGGTAGCGCTCGAACATCACCACCACCAATACCGATGCATCCACGGGACTATCCACGGGACTTAGACAGCAGCTTTTGTGATCGCCGCGAGTGGAGGGAACGATCGCAGGTGTGTACGTGCGTGTGGCTTGCACTCAGATTCAAGATTCTATACGGCCACTGTGTGGGAATGCACGAAGATAGCGGCGAACAAAAGGAGGACTCTCTCTCTCTCTCTCTCTCTTTTCTTTTACCCATCTCGCTTTTTCCTCGAGCTTGTATGTGCAGCACACGCCTGTGGCAAGCGTATATATATATGTATACACATACACACGCGTACAGACGTTCGGTCGTCGTTTGCTGTAGCAAAAGGGAAAAGTGGTTCGCTCGAAGGCGGGGGGATGAAACGTGAGGGTGAAGAGGGCGAAGAACTGAAGTTGGCGGGCAAGGAACGCAATCGAGTGGGATTAAACCTTCTCGATTGCTTCCAACTTCACGCGAGCTCCTACTCTCCCTCTCTCTCTTTATTCCTTTCTTTCTTTATTCTCCTTCCTGCTCTCTCGTAGACACTCTTCGTAGACCATCCCCTCTGTCCTTCCCTCCCCCGTCTTCTCGGGATCCCTCATTGCGGTGAAAAGACGTTCGATGGTGCAGGGAGAGCCGAGTCAATTCGAGTCGATCCCATCCACCGAGCTCTCCTCGGGTTAATTGGACATTTTTTATTGTCAATTTGTGATTGAGATCGCGGCCAGCCTTTGTCGCGCGAACCGAGAGAAGAGTCGAAATGGCGGTTTATCGGGCGGAGGATTCGCATTAGGACACCCTTTGTCCCTTATCGGGGCGAGGGAAACGCCACACGGTTTCTAATTCGGTAGCGGAATTCCTCCCCTTCCCCTTCGATCGTTGATACCACCGTTACCAAGCTATGCTACCTTCCAGTCATCTTGGGAGACGTGCCGCCGATTAATTCTCGAGGAAATGGGACGTGAACGGTTGAACGACATTGATTGTTTCAGATGTGGCGTAGGTGTAGGGGAACAGATATTTGGATTAGATAAGGTATCGTGTATGAGATAATATTTGATCGAAAGAAGCAGCAAATCTCTCAAACTTACATGTTGCGGAAGAAAAAATTAAATTTTTTCGTTGTTATCTCTATTATATCGCACAAGTGTGGATTAATATATCTTTATTATCCCGAATTCCTGTACATCAGGAATATACGATCAATATTCGATCTCTCAGATCAAACGATCAACGAGATCGATAAATCGTCGTTACGCGGAGTATCTGAAATTACTCTGGGAGAGAAGTTTCTTTCTTCCATTTCAAATTCCATTCCATTCCCTGCTGTTATTCGTCTTCTTTTATCTTCTTTCACGACGGCTACGAGTACCTCGCGAAAAATTGTCCGGTTTAGGCGAAGTTTAGCTTTCCGCTGGCTCGAAAGGCGAGGGGAAAGTAAAACTGAGGAGAGCGGGGCGGGATAAAGGGGGCGACGGGCGCGCCCGCTCGCTCGCTTCACTCGCCACGCGACGAGGGGCGAGAGTTTCCGCTTTGCTACTTTCGTCAGTGCATCGCAAACACCGGCGAAGAAAGAAAGATATCGCGGTGAAAAGAAGGAACAGGAAGCGGGGCGGGGTGCGGCGGCGGCGGCTGGGACGACGACTGGCTCGCTTCACAGGGCTAAATCGCGGACTTTTTCACGTGCTTACACGGAGAAAGCCCTGAAATATTAAGCGTGCAATTACCAGACCCATTCACCGTGATGCAACGTTGAGACACGCGTCGGTAACGCACGGAGCGACAGAGACGACGATGGGTGACGGATAAAGAAAGGAAGAGAAGGAGAGAGAGAGAGAGGGAGAGGGAGGCTGGTGCAAGGGAAGTGGTGGAAGGGAGAGAAACCCTGGCTCGGCTGGAAGTCGACGAAAGGACAGAGAGGTACACACTCTGTTCCGTTTCGCTTTCTCCATCCCCTTTTTCTCTACACGTCGATTCAATGCGATGATAAAAAGCGCGCTAGGCAAAAAATGAAAAGCTTTTTGAGTCCGTCGAGCTCGGATGAAGCGCGCGGGCGAACCTGTGTGCCGTCGTCACATTGTTTCGAGCTTCGTTCACGATGCACCGCCACGTCCGTCCCCGCTTCACGTCGCCATCTTGTCGCGTATGTCGTTGCTGAGTCGTTGTTAAAAAAAAAAAAAAAAAAAAGAAAGAAAGGAAGAAAAAAAATAATAATAATCTCTCCTAATAAGTATCATTGGAACAACTTTTACTTTTCAAGTTTTGAATTTCACTTGAAAGAAATTCCTGGACTACTTTTCACTCCCGTCACTCGTAATCGGAATAGGAGAAACGGAGGAAAGGAGAGATAAGGGATGATATAATCGAGACAAAGGGAAGCACGAGTGGAGAGATTGAAAGAATAAGGGAATAAATAAGTGCGAACGTTGGGGACGTTCAACAGGTACAGCGGCGAACTTTTTGAATATTCATGAAATGTCCATTAAACGGGGTGTAATTTGTTTTCTTTGTGGAACGCCCTTATGCACGGGGGCGTGATCTATTTCAGACGCTTGGTTTTAAAATCTCGAAGGAAAATATAGGTCGAGGGGGCGAGGCAGCCCCCTCCCTCCCCTTCCCTCCTCCTCACTTGGTACTGCGCGATCCAGAGAATTTGCATTCTGCTCGATGGAACTCTCTGGTAAGATTTTGCGCGTTGTGTACGGGGTTGGGAATCCCTTGAAAAATTTGCAACGCGGTCGATCGTAAATCATCGGTGTCGAAGCGTCGAATAAGTTACGACTGCTGAATCGAAAATCCCGATAAACTTGCAATTACGCCCTGTGAAAAATGATTTTTCCAAGGTAGGCCGGTTTTTGGTTATAATATCCGACCATGATGCTAATGGACCGCTTCCATGATCTTTTTTTACGAATTTAACATCATTTCGTCGAAGAAGATTTATAATGTAACGTCCCAAATAGATAATGTAACAATTTATTAATTAACCACAAACAATCATCCTATTTTTACGCACAATTTCCAATCGATTCCATACATGTATTGTATACACACAGATCCTAGCACGTTATCAAACACACGAAAAACAAATATCGAATAAGATTAAACGAAGACGACAATCATAACAATGAGTAATGTTTCGAAACAAAAACAGCTTATCGTACGTGCCTGCTCGTTTCTCGAAACCACAGATAAATATCTAACCGGTCGTATCCAGATAGAAGCGGATACAACACACGAAGTGTCGTCCCGAAAATACGTGGCTCTCCTCAGTCAGAGCGGAACAGGCTACGCGCGAGCAACCGTGATAAAGTGGGCACGGAGAAGCGACGAGGGAAGCGTAAAAGTGGAAGCGCCATCATCCCCCCACGCGTGCATGTGTTCCACGAGGGTGAGGAGGAGGAGTGCATCACGTGCACCTATACATTATCCAGCACCCATTTCGGTGGCATCATGACGTGGTTTGCCCGAGTTTACGGGGCTGCTCCATCACGCGAGTGCTTAGCTTATCTCAATGCGACGCAACATATCTGAGGATCCCGTCTCCCCGAGAGAACCAGCGACAGGTGGCAGCCATGATCCACGGTCAAACGACGACCTGCCTACTGGCTTTAGAAACTTCGAGATTAAACGATTTGTCCGATTGTCTCGAGAGGAACGCGATCGTAGTTCTACGCCGAGTCGAGAATTAAGTCAATTTCGTCTCGATTACGTCACCGATCTTTCGATAGGACGCGTAGGACGAACAAGAATTTTTCTCAAGTTTCATCACATTTAGTGCTATATATATATAAGTGTCTATAGTATAATGTATAACTGTTTTGTTATAAAAAGAACAGTTCTTTTTTGTTGCAGCAGTTGGTGAATTGATTAATTGGAAGGGCATCGCGATGATGTCTGTAGTGGCACGAATAGAAATTTGTCACTTGCTGTCGTTTCCCTCTTCCGCGATTTCGTTACCGAGTTCGAAGGGAAGGAGATCATCCATCGAGGGGGACAAAAGGATAAAAGGGAGTGCGATTGTGCTGGGTAATTTAACGAAGTGTCGGGTGGGATTCGGGGATCGAGGAATTGCGATGCGTGGCTACCGTAATGAAAGGAGGGATAGTGAGGGGAGAGAAAGATGTAAGTAAGGGAGAGGAGGAGATCTTTCGTATAAGATTTGTTAGTTAATCTTCTCGATGAGACTAGATTAGTAATATAGCTTCCAGTTCGTTTTTTTTTTTTTTAAATAAATTGGGCGAAAAGTTCTCTCCTATAATAATTTAATCGCCAATTTGATGTATTATTTAATTGTACGTAAATCTTCTTACTAATCGAACGAGAGGAAATTTCATCGGTCCAATTGCGCGTTGGAAATCGGAATAGGTTTAGGTATAGTTGCGATTTGCAATTTCGAAACTTTTTCGAGATCGTTTGAAGTTTGAAGGAAAATTAATTATACAATTACGCGTAGATGCATCGCTGATATAATTCTCATAACACCGCTCGTTTAGGAATGAAATTCATTGCGCGCGAAGTTGGATTTCAATCGGTTCCAAAAAAGACAGGACTCGAGTCGGAAGCGGTGGAGTTAAATCCGGATGTTTTCCAGGGCCGATTGTATAAGTCGCGGAAAAAGGAACAGCGGAGGGCGAGTAGGGCAATAAAATTGATCACCTCGAAATCCGCATGATAGGAAGAAAAGAAGAGAAAGAGGGGGGAAGGGAGGGGAGGGGGGGGGGTAGGAACGCATTAAAGTGCTTTGCGCTCGGTCGAGCTACGAATTTCAATCTGGAGCCTCGAAACGATCGACCCTCCAGACAGAATAGACCTGGATAAAAGAGAGATTATCGGTTCGTACCCTTTTGAAAACTGGAGATACCGAACTTTTCATATCTGTAGAATGTGATGAGCTAGTGACCCTGTTAAATGCCTATGATCAGGGCGGGAAAATTCATTCAAAATTAAACTAACCTCCCCCATCCTTAAAAGCAAGTAACATCCGTAACATCTCTCCTCCTCGTTCAACACAAAAGAGAATCGTTTCTAGCTCAACGCTTTTTTATCTACTCTAACGCAAATTTATATTTATTGTTAATTGTTATTTATTATTATACCTAAAATCATCAAATTTTACTTTTGATTTTTTGAAATTCCAAAGTTCCAATTGTTTACACATTTACACTTACTTTTAAACGAATGTTAAGCATGTTGTTATTCTGTATTCAAAATAGCAAAACGTGCTTCCACATCGAGAAAGAAAAATTTTGACAAACTTTCGGAAAAGAACGACACTCTATTCGCAACGTGTAAAAACGATACGAAGCATCGGTTTTACCGTCATCTTTACACCTCCTCTCGTTCGCCGACGAACACGGCGATTTTTCCAGCAAACGATAACATTACACCACACGGGTTAACTCCCCCCCCTCTCGTCCCCCCGAGTGTACCATAAATGCATCCGTGATCCCACTGGTATCTGTCGCTGGATGACGCGTACGATCCCCGACTCCGTCTGCAGAAACCTTGAGGGACGTTGTACGGACACTGGACGCCACTTACGACGCGCAAACATACCCTCCCCTCGCGGCCCCGACCCCTTTTCCACGATCTTGCTACACACACAGCTCGAAGGCTGTAAGCCGGTGAAGAGAAAGTGGACGCGTTAGGCAGGAAGACGGAAGAAGAGGGCCGGATGTTTCAGTGGAAGGTTGCGAAGGTCCTCGGGGGTTGGACTGTGTCCACAAGGGTGCCACTGGTGAACTGGTCCGGGGAGGGGGAGGTGTTCCAGAGTACACACCCGGTATAAGTAACGAGCCGTCGCTTTGAATGACCTGACCGCGTATAAAATGCATGGGATTTCGCTCTAATGCCAGCCGGGGAGTTTGCCAGGGAGCGTATTTAGTCCCGAAAGATGAATGTAACAGGTCTCTTTTGAGCCCGCCCACCGAGAAAGGAAATGGGGGAGACGAAAGTACCCAAAGGATGTACATGTAGTCGTAGTCCTTGCTCTATTCGGAATCACAAATTGGTCTTTCGGGAGATCTGGCCGCCCGTCACGTGATCCTTACCGATCCTTACAAGCCTTTAATGCTTTGACCTCGAGATTTGGCCTCGAGAAACGGGCCAAGTGTTTCACCATTTCCCTCTCGTCGCGAAGAATCGAACAGCGCGATCGATCGTCCTTAAAACGAATATTTCGTAATCGAATTTGTCCAATAATTATTTTTTTCTTCAACTTGCGTATTTTAACAGACAAAAAAGCGTTTCTCCAAAAAGTCCAAATAATAAATTGGACTTTTCTCCAGATCCTGAAACGGACGCGAATGAGAATCGTATATTCGATGAATCGTACGAAGAAAACGGCAAATCCTGTTCGAATTCGACGAAACGTTCGCGTGCACGAGGATCGGTAACGGAGCTAGGAACGACCACCGAGTCGAGTCGAGTCTAGTTGGACTCATCCCTCTCATCCCCCTTCGACGAAGAAAACAAAACGACTTCGGTGAAAGAAGGTACGTGGATGCTTGCGAGGGCACGGAGGTGGAGATGATACTAGACGAGGAGACGAACAGGGAGGGAGGGGTGGACGTGGAGGAGCTGAACACCCTGGGGAGCCGGCAGCTCGTTACGCGAGAGACGTGGTACGCCTCTCCTTTCCTCCCTTCTGTATACCCTCTTCCCTTCCCCCTCCTTCCTATTCTCCTTTTCTCTCCGCTCCCTTCCCCGTGATTCTCTCCTCAAACCTTGATCCTTTTGCACATCTATCCCTACGCTCCTCCCTCGCCCCACGTTTTCAAGGTAGCGCCACTCTGAATAATGTCCCACGTACACGTTTGCGTCTTCCCTCACTCTGTATACGCACGTATCGCTACTCAGTAACAAGTGGATATTATGCTGGCGCTGCTGCCTCCCTGTGAACTTTGCCTCGAAGGGGATACCGATGAGAAGAGGAAGATACGGCTTATTCCAAGAATTGCTTTCTAATCTTCCAATTGCGCGTAACGATCGGTAACTCTCTTCCAATTGATTATCGTTTCTTGTATAATACGTCAAATCGAGTTTACACGTGGTAGAAAAATTTTGAAGAATTTCGAGTTCGAGTTGTATGAAAAAACTGCGAATCACGCGTGGGATTACTCGAAGCAACAATACTACGAACGAACGTCTTTATGAAAGTTGCGCATAGAGATGCACAAATAAATGTTTCAAACTTCTTCCACGTGATAAACAATCCGAATGCGAAAGTTTATCGAACAATTCGAGAGATATTTCACCCTTAACATTTCCCTCCTCCCATCAACATTAATTTACTACCAGTTTATCCTGAAACTTGTTGTACTGTCTTTACGTTTCAGAATAAGTTAACCGTTCGTTGTCAGAACTTTTCGCATAAGCGTAATCAAGTTGCCCTTTTCGAAACGAGATAAATTCACGCACGGCTAAACGTGATCAATTAAATGATTTCAATTATTATAAATCAATCGCATTTTATCTTGAAAATTCTGTATAAATTACTAAATTCTTTATCGAATAAACTTTCCCATTAACGTATAACATATTTTAGAAAAAAAGAATTTATACATTTTGCAATAGTCACAGTTTAGAATTTAATCACTCCTATGTACGATATTCTTTTCATATATCTTATTGTCTTTCTTTGCTGACGTATGAGTTGCGTGCATTCAACGCGATAGACAATAGGCCAAAAGAGGAGATATATATATATATATATATAAAGAATAGCAACCGATGAGAAAAGAAGAAAAAGAAAAAAAAAAGAAAAGAGAAGAAAAAGGACGGCGAGGCGTTCTTGGAGGACTCGGTAATGACTGTCGCTACTTTTCCGCCGTGTCGGAAGCGCATTGCGCCATTTCCGCTAGCCCGGAAGTGCGGTAACAAAGCGCTTCCGGCACGAGGTCTCGAGGAGGTTGTTACGACGGGTTGTAGCGGGTGGGGAGGAGAGGACACAGTCGGTGACATTTCAATGAACTTTGTGACGCAGCCATTTTCCCCATAAAGTTCATCGGATTTAACATGTGTTTTGGGGGAGGGGAGGAGGGGTTGACGAACTTCTAAATTTCTGTCTTCATCGAGGAATATCAGAGAGACCGTGTAATATCCCCCGTGTATAACCACGGTTGCTGAACACGGGTCGGTCTACTACAACCCGAGTTTCCAGTAGACGTCACCGTCTTTTACTTGGCTACGATGAGTCGCAAAAGAGAAGAAGGTGTGGGTTAGTTACGGATATGAAAATCGCACGATACACAATACCATTTTCCAACCGCTCTGTTATACCGTGTTGAAATATTTACATAATGAAAATAATGTACACGGGAGAGGGAGAGGAGAGAGGGCTCATAGAATATTCATAATCCGATGAATTATTTCACGTGAAATATATTCTATTAATACGCGGTAATTGTTAATTTCTATCGGGCCATTTGTGCGGAATATTGTTTCAGTAATGAAATGTAATACGCACTTTGAACAACGCTTTGTATACGAAGACGCGACGTCTTCACCGATTAATCTTCGTTATAAAGAACGTTATAAATACATGTTGCAAAACAGAATGTCGTTAAAGAAAAAGAAAAAAAGAATAAACAAAACAGTTGGATTACGAGGAACGAGCGTACATTACTGTCGTTATCCAAGAGGGCCAGGACATTCTTTGAACATCCTTGAAATCTGATTTAACAAAAGAGCGTTCCCTAAGATTTCCTTCGAGGATCCGGATACCTTCCCGTTTGGCGGGGATTATCCACGCGAGGGAACGTGAAGATTTGTTCCCGGTTTACGCTCGCTTCCGCCTGTTATACGCGGATCCCAACATCGAAATAAAAGGAGAATCCCCCTCACGGGAATGGGTATACGATGACATCTATTATAGCGTCGAATTATCGCCGCGTGGATCGCGCCAGACATGCCAGTATCGTATCGTACGCGTGGCCCAGAAGCTGGCAACGATCCCAAAACTCGAAACGGAACGCGTGCATCCGTATTACTTTTTCGAACGAGGTTCCGTGGAGGAGTGCGGGAGGTGGGGAAGGGGTCGAGGCCAGTGCAGCCACCGCCATTTTATGAAAATTGCACCGCCCGTTCCAGCTGCCCCGAGCGTTCAGCCGAAATATGTTACTCCCATCTCGCGATTAATAGTCGTTATTTTATTTCGAATACGCGCTCCGTTGCACGCGGGATGCTTCGAGATGATCGTTTTTTCTTTTCCTCTTCCTTCCTTGTTCATCTTTTTCCTTTTTTCCAGATCCAGATTCGTTGTCGAGCGATTCACGGTGTTTGCATGTTTCGAACCATGAAGAATTCTTCGAAAAAGATTGTAACGTTCAATTTGGAAGCGATGATTTTGTAAAGATACGTTGTCGCAATAATTTCCTTTAATAAATAATACCACGTTTAAAACCTCGTTAGGAATAGGAATATTTTTCAATGGTTATTATTATTCAAACAGAAATTATCGAACAAATTATTAATTTTTCAAAATTTCCAATTCAAAATTCGACGCGGTATAAAACCCACAACGTGAATTATTCACAAATTACCGTCGACGATTCGCGAATAACTCTTCTGGCCCCCGCCTGTGAGAAGAATCCAACAATTTTTCTTTCAAAGCACACCCATCCTCCCCCGCCAATTTCTATCTTATAATAGCGCAAATTGACGCCGTTACACACCGCCGAATCCTCGCAACAGAAATAACAAAATTTTCATCGAGGCAATCCGCCGTCCGATCGAACGTGCGGCTCGTTAATATCCCGGGATACGTGATTACCGGCGGCGGCGTTGAATCGTGATTTCCCCGTTCGCGTCATAATTTATGCGCTTCCGGCTTTTGACGTTGAAATGAAATAAAATTGGGGAGGCGACGTTAGCGGCCCCCCCCCCCTCCGTTCGCTTTCTGCGAACGAAAAAGCGAGAAGAAAAACACCGACCGGGGTGGGAGGGGGTTGAAGGTTGAACGAAAAGGACAGGAAAAAAGGAAACGAGAGAAGAGGAGAGCACGGGAGGAGAAACAAGGAGAGGAAAAAATGACGAACGCACGGGCGACGAGCTGTCAGAGGATTCGGTTGAAAAGAGCCCGCTCGAAAACGGTGGAACGGAGTTCGACAGACATCGAGAGAATGGTGGTGAAAGGGGTGGTGGGTCAGGGATCGTGTCGGTTAGGGGAGAGGAGAGAAAAGGGTACAATTAAAATTAGCGCAATTCAGTCACTCGCCGGTAATTCGCGTGCCTGGCATTTATATTATTAAGCCGCGCAAATTTCTCTCGCCTCCCCTCCCTCCCTCCCTCCCTCCCTTCCACCCAAAATCGCGCAGACACACACTCGACCCTGCACGAATTTCTACGGATGGGTGCGCGTTTGTGGCTACGCTCGTGGATGGATAAATGCGTGTGTTCGAGCGCGCCCTCCTCTCTTCCCCCTTTTGATATCGTTCCATCCTCGTCCCACAGCAAACTCCACGATTCAGCGTCTCGCGGCGAGAGAAGAGTTTCGGCCGTGACTAAACGGGCCGACTCGGGGAGTAGACTGGGAAGAAAATAATTCTGGGTTTCGAAATGAATTACATCTAATTGCTCTTATTACGAGAACGAGAGGACTTTATCGTTCTCTCCCCGGAGAGAGGCGTTCGGCGTCTTGCTGTCCTCCTCCGCTTTCAACTCCCTCTCTCCACCCTTTCGTTAGCAGACTTTCAAAGCTCACGTCTGCCCCTTAGCTACTTCCTGTTCGCAGTCTGGCTTATCTTTTACCGCCTGACTCCTCCGCCCAAAGGAGTTTTTCATGCGTGTGAAGGAAGCAAAGCTCGCGGCTGCTTCGAATGCGACGATTGTCATCTCGCGGATTTCGGGGAATTTTCAACGCTACCAATAAAGATACCAAAGAGAAAAAAATTTCCCTTACCTTTGGATGTGTTCTCCTGGGAAACGCCACCTTCGGGTCGATCTAAAACGAAAACAAGAAAGAAAATATTAACTCGTGATAACCGTAGCATATATTTATACAAGGAACGAACGATTTAAGGTTAAAGACTCGTTTATTTGTATCATCATCTTTCAATATATTCTAACATAATTCTCGCATAATCTAGCGCGAAATAGAAAGAGACTTGAGATAAATATATATATATATCGAAATTTCTCTTGTAAAACATTTTGAGGACCTCTTCAGGAATCGAAATCGAGGAACAAGAAAACATAGTAGTAGCAATTAGACAAAGAAATGGATATCTTATCCTTTGGTTTTTCCCATTCTCTCAAACTCCCATTACGATTAATTACCGGGTAAAGAAAAAGTAGGCGGTTGAATACTGTGAGCGGAGGGTCGCGATGGGGGATACGGAAGAAGTGGAGGAACCGAACTCTCGACTTTCTCACCCCTGTCCTCCGCTCGGTTTCCTACGTTTGTCCTTGGGGAGGTGCGACCGGGTCGAATGTAACCGCACGTGTTACGCTCTACGTGGCTAAAAAGGAAAAAAAAAAAAAAAACTCACCCCCCGTTAGGTGGAGGGACGGCGAAGCCATGGAATTCCCGGTGCAACCGCGACGTAAATTCTTGCCGCGAAATCGAGCCGCTCGAACGTTTCGTCTCGGCTTCCTTCCTCGTGACCTTACCTCTTACGTGCGTGAACTTACACGCGAGAACGTGACCGCAAAGGCGTCGTTCGTTTCGAGAAGTTCGAGCTTCGACGAATTTGAGGCGGATACGGGAAAAGGGGATGCGACTTGTATCGCGAATAAAATGATAGTCGAAGGGCGGGATCGAATAAGAATTCTTACATTGGCAGCAGGATTTCTAGGATTTAGGAAATGCTTATCGTTCGAATCCGTGGAAGTGATAGGGATCGTGGACATTCGGATGAATTTGTTAAATAATCTTGATCTGATTTTTACACGAGTCTATTGACAAGTCTATTAATCTGTTAATAGATTCATCGAATTTGGTTTCAAGAATGAAGGGTTTTCTTGAAATTTATTATTGACAAAGTTATTCGATGCTCGGCTTCGGTTGTTTAATATAAAAAATAGTTGTATTAAATTCTTGGGGAGAAACTTGGCAAACTCGACTCGGGGCGTTTGCGTTATATTGTTAATTTATAAAACGTGAACGTTTGTAAAAATTGAGAAGCGAGAATTTTTTGAACGTAGATACACTTTGCTCGAGATACACCGCGAATAGTAGTTGTAGATGTACGTTTAATATTTAATTTCCGATCGCGAGGAATCGCTGAATCGGCGATTTTTTATCAGGTATTCGAGTTCCCCGTTGCATTGCCAAAACTGGGTCACTTTTTGTTTTTATCGTCCAATTCGGTAGGGAGGGGAGGAAGTTGGGAGGAGATTTTTTTTATCGCCTGAGATATCCCAGGTCACTTCTATCGTCGAAAACACTTCCTCTATTTATTCAGCTTTCAAGGATTTCCACCGCGAAGAGATTCAATCTCCTTTTATCCTTTAAAAAACTTGCCAAACGTTCCTTCCTCCAAATGTATCGTATATTTTCGTTTCCCTTATTCGAGACAACTTAATCTATTACGCTTAAAAAAGAAATATTAACGGAGTGACAGGTTCTTCGTTCCGGAGGAGCGCGGATCCGTGAGATGATTTATGATAATCTCACTTCCGCGAAGGATCGTTTGGGTTTCAATTTTTCACAACCATTTATCGGAATCAATTACCGGGAAATCCACCTACTTCCTACGTCTTACTCGTGCAATCTATTCAATTCGTCTCGACGGAGACTACCAGGGTATCGAATAATCAGCGGTTCTCATAAAAATCTTATGGAACTCTTTTCGACGTTATGCAACGGTAAAATTAAGATGAATGTCTTGCGAGTAATCCAGACCAGTCGAAAGACACTTCATATTTCACATCCTCTCCTCTTGGTAAATACGAGAAATTTATCAAAGTGTCCGTATACTTTCAATGAAATTCGGAACAATATTTTTCTATTACTAAGCAATTATGAACATTGATAAGAAGTTGATAATTGTGAAATAAACGGTAAATTTAACGTTTCTAAATATTGTATTCGATGATTGGATTATTATTATTCAAATATAATAATAATTCAATCATTATAATTAATAGTAATTTTTTTTTTTATAATAAGATCAGAACAATGCATTGTAGAGGAAGCAAAATATAAGTGATATTAATCACTCTTAACTCCGCAAAGAAAGTTAAAAAATATTACATGTGTATCTTGTGTACTCAAATACATTTCTTCCATGTATTTAAATGATATGAATTTTACGAATAACGTTAAATTATTCGTTTAATTGCAACGATTATCGCTACGTCATTTTATTCATAACAGACAATTAACAACATTAAATTCTGAAGGAAGCAACTAAAGTTAATAATCCCTTAAAAATTAGATCCGATCTTCGCGAGGCAACAATTTTTGCCCGCCAACTCTCCAAAGTCAATCACTTTGTAATCAAAACACGCATCTCGCGCTCAGACAATTTTCCCCCGGGGGAATTAATTTTAAACAACGATCTCGCGCCAACGTTCTCGAACTTTAGCTTATCCGCGAGTGCTCGCCGCCCGCGATAGGTAAGAGAGAAGAGGCAGAGAGGAGAGGCGGGTGGTGGAAGCCACGAACGTGGTAATGACAAGCAAGAAAACCCGCCTCTATCCACCCGCCACCGCACCAACGACGTCGTTTCTCACTCCTGTGTTTTCTCCCTTTCCTGCTCTCCGAACCACCACCACCACCACCACCACCCCGTTTGCATAATCCCCCACGGCAAAGTTCACACCTGAACGCCCTGAAGCGAACGACGTCAACCGACGACGTTGCCAGTTACAAGGATGGAGAGGAAAGTCCTTACGATTCTTTCCTCTTCTGACCTTCGCCTCGCGATCGAGGAGGAGGAGAAGGAGGAAGGCGAGAGTTTCCAGCGACAAGAACTTTCATTCTGGATCCAGAATTTGAATTTGCGAACAGTCATCTTTGTTCACGGACTACGAGGCTAAATTAATCG
Source organism: Apis laboriosa (assembly GCF_014066325.1). Lineage (NCBI taxonomy): Eukaryota > Metazoa > Arthropoda > Insecta > Hymenoptera > Apidae > Apis > Apis laboriosa. The sequence continues at coordinate 3,262,995 of NW_025221207.1, forward strand.
TAGTACAATTTCGTTGGTAATTTTACAGAGTCGAAGAAGAAGAAGTTTCTTTTTTCCAAAAAAAAAAAAAAAAAAAAAAGTTACAAAGTCGATTTTTATAATTGGATGTTAAAAAAATCTTGTCGTGTGCGCATATTCCTTATAATTTCTTCTCTTCCTCTCTTTTTTGATATTAAAAGAACAATTGTTACAACACGTTGCCAATGGTGGATCGAAAGATAGACACCGAACCAATAGAAATTTGTCATCGTTCAATAAATTCCGTTCATCGAGTCGACCGACGAGATTGTCCTCGACGACGATACCTCGCACCGTGAAACGGGAAAACAAAGCCGGGAAACGCTCGCGCAAAATGGAATCGTTGGAGGAAAAGACATAGGGATGGGTAGAGATAGGAGGAGGGAGGAGGAGGAATGGAGAGGCTCGGGGCCATTCTCGCGAGCATAACCCGGTTACCCGATATCGGTCGAAACGATCGAGCCGCCAACCATCGACAACAAACCAGAAGTAAGAAGAAGACGTCGAACGACAACGACAACGATAGAAATTCAATCTGGTTGGCACGCCTGGAAATTGGGAGAGAGCTACCTATTCTCCAACGATCCGGCTCATTCTAGGGTACTTCTCCCCTTCTCGCAGCGCGAAAGCCTCCTTCTCCTCCTCCTCCTATCGGCCCTTGGAAAAGTAATCTTGGAAAGAGAGAGAGAATATCCTTTCTCCCTCTCGAGGAGAGACGCCTTGGAGAGAAAGAGAGAGAGAAAGAGAGAGAGAGAGAGAGAGAGAGGGAGAGAGCTGCATCCAGCAGGATAATACGAACGAGAAATTTCACACGCGAATTCGCGGTAATTCCAGCGGAATTCAAACGCCACAGCCGGGCTGCGCTTGTTAAATTGTTGCTACGTAAGTTCCTAGGAGGGATGGAGGGATGGGATACGGAGCGGAGGCACGCGAGCGAGAGTGTTATTAAAGTTTAAATTATGAACGCAACGGGCGGAACGATTAAAAACGCGCGTGCGACGTGGCCCGCGGCCGTGGAAGGGGATCCCCGAGAGTGGTAATCAAGAATTATGGTCCCCGTTGATGTTATGCCCCGTTATCAAACTAGATTTCTATGAACGGTGTATCGTAAAGGGGCGTGAATAGCAAATGAATCTGGCAACTTTGACGATAAATATTCCGTGTCCGCGCGCGCTTTATAGCTGATCAGAATGCAAATGGATTTTGGGAGCTAGAATGCCGCCGTTATTTAGGGAGGTTACCGAAACGAATTTCCACGCGGTGTACGCGCTTCCTAATTATTCCGCATTTATTTCGAATTTGTCTTTTTTCGCGAGAATTCGCATAGAGGATTATAAATGCGATTCGAGAAACGTCCCGAAAGAGTGAATTTATCGAGAAGAGAGTATAGGAGAAGTGGGGAAGGAATCGATTAATCGAGTCTGCAATTGAACCATCTCTGAAATCTTTAAAGTTTATTTTAAAAATCTTGTAAATTCTAAGCGTAACATCTGATATATATAAAATCCTTGTTTCGTCTTTCTTTCGATTGATGTAAGTTTTTCAGAAGAACGTATTTTTTCCTCTCCTCGAGAGCGATTGTGATCGAAAGAAAGAGGGAAAAAACATTATGACCCGGTATAATTTATAAAGCTCAACGCGTAACCCTATATATTCGTTGAATGAAATTCGAAGGACGAGGCTGCACGATGGAATTTGTTTCTCGGGGTCGGGATCCCGTGTCGAGACTCTTTCAACACTCCACATTCGAAAGGGGGAGGTTGAAACAGATGGATAGAGAGAACGGTCTGAGTGTCATTCAAGATTTAACTCCAGTCTCACTGAGATCGAAGTAAATATCTGCGAGCTACAAGTGGGAGATTTTCCCACACTCGAGCAATTCTCTAACCCTTCACGGTAGCAGCGTTCCACTCCCTTCGCGTTTTTCACCCCACCCACCACTCTCTCTCTCTCTCTCTCTCTCTCTCCCTCCATCACTCTCTGTAATTCTGTCTGTCCCAACCGCGCTCCTGGTTTGCCAGTTCCCGAAAGTATCGAGTAACTTCGACGTGTACGAATGGTTTTTACTACTACTACGGAAAAAAAAGAAAAAAAAAAAATTCTCGATTGATACGTCCATATCCATCGTTCAAATTTTTACATTTTTTTCGCCCATCGAGATTCTCGTACATTTAATTACTATATATCGAGAATTTTACCATCCTTTTTTTTTTCTTTGCTGTAAATTTTTAATTAATAATATATCCTTTTCCAAAATCATTTTACTTTCCGTTTACGATTTGACGATCCATCGTACACACGACGCGTTTTATCATTGAGTTTTATCATATCTTTCCCTCATATCGTTAATAATCCCCCGTTGAAAAAACTTTCTCGGTTTATGTTTATTTTTTATTCAAAGTGCACGGGAAATACGCGAGATGGTTAAGATGGTTGCTCCTTTCCCCTCCTCTCAAAGTAGCACAGATGGGCCGAATATAAAACGAAACGGTGGCACGCAGTCAAAGATTCCTCACGTACAACTTAATCCGTTTGTTCACCGTCGTTCACCTCCTCCTGTTTTCCCCCGGTTTATGTCAATGACGAGCGTTTCTCGGTCGCTGCAAACTCACTCGAGCCCGTCTCGGCACGCACGGTGAATTTTAATCGGGCAACACGGCAAAGACCTTTCCCCTTTATTGGGGAGAATGCCAAAGTAATGAGAGTTCCACACAGCGGCACGGCATATCCATAAAGAAATGTAGGTTACGCGGCCGTGGAACGTTACGATTTTTATGCCCCCGTGCTCATACAGGTAGCCGTGTATCAGCACACGTGAGAACGAGCAGCACGGGATCCGGCACGAGACGAGTGCCAGTTTAATTCACCCTGGAATAACATTGGTGGATTGTCGAATAAATCATGCTGTAATTTCGTTTTACTTATTTCCACGGGTGTATAATTTTTGGCGAAATGCATTATTCAACGGGTTTTCGGAAAAGATTAGCGGAGAGAAAAGGAAAAGATAATAGAAAGGTATATTTTTTTTAGAGAGATTAATAGTGGTGATCGTTTCTTTTCTCCCTTTCTTTTTCTTTTCTTTTTTCTTTTTCTTTTAAGTTAAGAGTTTAAAAAATAGAATCGTCGTCGTTGCGATTTTTTTAAAGAAATTTCATTAAAAAGAAAAATCTTAATATACTTTCAAATGTTTTTGAAAGTTTCAAATTTCATTTTTTCAAAGAATTTTTCCAAGAAAATTAACATTAAGGTCTTCTTTCTTTTTTTAATTAAAGAAGACACGTTCGATTCGACAATTGTAATAAAATTAAATACAAATACTATTGCATATCCTTGTCCTGTACAAATCACGTCACTCGTTCCTGAAAATTTCCACCTATTTACCATCCATCCATTTCTATTCCCCCAGTCACACACTCGTTAGCTATTTAAACACAGGTCGTTTATAATTTACTTCTATCTCGTCCAGACCGCTTCGAACAACAAGCTCGATCCATTACACGTAGAACCGTGTAGAATTAGACAAAAAGGAGAATCAGAATTACAAGGAACGACAACTATATATATATATATATATATACATATACATAAGAGGGAAAATGTAAAACGAAGAAGGATGATCAAGAGGAGCAACGACGAGAAAGATAGAAACGGAGACAGATAGTCGATACGGTCTTGTTTAATCGGCACAAAGTTGGAAATTGCGAGAGAGCGACAGGGAATTATTATTAAATTTCCCGGCAGCTACATTCTCGCGATTCCTCGCGTTTCCACGCTTCTTCGCGACGCCACGGTTCAAACGCTCGGTTAATTCGCGGCGTAAATTAAAGGCAAATACACCGTGGCGATTTTTCCCACTGATCATTCCCCCTTCTATGTCTCCATCTACCCGCTCTCACCCCTCTTCCCGGCCAACGGTCGAAACTCCTCTCCTCGCCTCTTTGACCGTGCTCGTCTTTGTCTTTGCTTATTTTTTTAAAGCGTCGCCTCTCCTCCGCCCTCCGCCTTTTCCAACCCTCCTCCCCTCTCTCTCTTTCTCTCATTCCTTCCTTTCCCTTTCTACCCTTTGCCAGCCCCAGTTTTTCATCGCCAACCTTTCACCTCCCCGCTTTCCTCGCGCGTTCTCATCGCACGCGCTACACTCGCGCCACCGATCTCGCGAATCCACGAGACGGAGGATGAGATATAGGAGAGAGGAGAATGGAGGAAGGAGGGGGGTTGAAAATGGAAGATTTCATACGAGGAGGAGGAAAGGGGAGGGCTAAAGAAACGGAGCACGAGGGTAACGGGGAAACGAAGCGTCTAAAAGGGAATCGGACATCGAAAAGGTCTACAAAGAGGAAAAAAGCACGGAAAGGAGAGCGCTCGCTGTGTGTGTGTGTGTGTGTGTGTGTGTGTGGAGGGAGGGAAGGGGGAGCTGGACAATACAGTCATCGCATCGAAAACTGGGCCAGAGACAATAAACCGGGAGGCTGTTCCTCTTTGGAACAGCCTCTTTTCCTTTTCGTTGAGCTTTGCTCTTTTTTTTAACGAAAACTCAAACTACTCGTATCGTAACGGTAACTGCTGTTACAGGTAAATGCATGGACCTTGAACTTTTCGGAGGATCGGATGATGCGCGTAGAAAAATATATTTGAGGGAATTTAAGGAAGAGGAGTATTGGAATTTAAGAAACAGAGAAGTGTAGAGAAAAATCGAGTAATATAATCAAATATAAAGAGAGTATATCATATTATATAGAGCGCACGTTAAAAATTATATTTCATATCACAGATGATAGGACATTCATAAAAAATTTTTCGAAATAAATAAAATAAATAAAATACGGAAAGGAAATGAAAAAAATGTTGAATCAAAATACAACTCAGAAGATAGAGGAAACCGTGCCAATGAAATCCCTTTTTGTTTTATCCCGATATCTCAATCGGTTACCGAGATATAAGGATTCAAAGAAATTATGAATGACGCCACGACTGAGTGACCTGCATATTTTTCCTGGAAACGCGTACTACGCTCTTCCAGGAATCGCGTCTGTCGCTCGTCTGAACCTTGGTATAGGTCAGTGAGACAAGGTGCGAGCGAGAGATCCGAGTGTGCGACAAGAATGAGGATAGTAAACGATTAAAAATTACCCTTTTCTTTACACGACGATATCTCGGAAACCGGAAGAATAAAAAAGCGTTTTAAAGGGTAAGATTCCGCGATTCTAATGATCTTTAATCCATTGACCGGAAGTCATTATTTTTCGAGTTATAGCGGTTTAAAGTTTTTCTAATTTTAATAGGATCCAAAGGGTTTAAGATAAATTATTAAAAATTACTCTTTTCTTTGCACGACGATATCTCGATAACCGAGAGTCGTATCGAGATGAATCAAAAAGCGTTTTAAAGGGCAAGAATCCACGCTTCTAACGGTCTCTCGTTCATCAACCGGAAGTCATTATCCTCGGAGTTATAGCGGTTCAAAGTTTCGCCAATTTCAATAGAGTTTTATCGAATTTCAAGATAAATCAAGCTACAAATACGTTTCATTTCTGAATGGATAAGGGTACGTCGGATTGATCAATGATGCAGGAAGTTGTTAAATTGATAAGTATGCATCACGCGTGTATTATATTTAATTTTCCTTTTTCTCTATATTCTGTACTTGAAGCGGTACAAGTGATACAAGTTTAAAATCGAAATAGCCATGAAATCCGTGGCAATCAAAGTTTCCACAGAATTCAATTCTACTAGAGGAATCAGTAGATGGAAGTTCAAGATTCTAAAGCGGAAACTTTACACATTCCTCTTATCGGTTTAAAATTATAACTCGAGTCAAAGTGCTATACTCGAGAACAACAAGGCTATCGGCCATTGCGTTTTGGATTTAACGCTTGAATTTCCAGCAAAGAATCGCCGAAAAACTGAAAAACGTCCCAAGTTCTCGGTATCTCGGAAGGCAGTAAAAGATTTGACGAGTTTCTCCCTCTCGGTGATATTGTTCCCGTGGAAAGTGGCGTGGAACGAGCGATTGAAGTGTTTGCGAACATACCAAGATTCTTCCGGTTGTTTGTAATGATTATAACAGCTCGCCCCGCTCGAAAATACGAGGATCTCGTCCCTGGCTGGGGTGAAAAGTATGGCCAAGTTCGATGTTCTTGCCATAAAGTTTCCTCGGCTATCCTCGAAACTGGACGTAATGGCCGTCCCAACTGTCATTCCTCGGTAGTTCGGGATGTCACCGGGATATAGAGAAACTAATGTAATGTAAGTTATTTGCTCGAGTAGATTACGATCAGATGAGGCAAAAAAGGATGAGAAAGTTTCATCCCTTCCGGACCTGTTTCCGACAAAGAAATCTACGAAAAGATTGAAAAATAACATTTCTTGTCTTCAATCTGCGGGAAAATTGTCTCCTATTTTCCACCTATTTTATTTTTAATTGCGTTTAATTAGATTTGAGAACGATGACGAAGAGGACGGAAATCGTTCGTGTCGAGGACGAAATCTGTGCAATTTATCGAGACACGAGTTTGAGTTGAATAATATTGTTTCATGATCGAAGTAAATACGAAGAGTTATAGGAATATCATCGAGAATCACACGAGTTATCATCATCCGTGGTGAAAAAGAAAATTTAAATCCATTTTTAAAATTAAATATTTGAATTTTAAATTTCCCCAAATGTTTAAATATTTAAACATTTTTAATTGCCTGACCTCTGACCAATTATTTAATCCTCCGCATCTGTAACGATAACTTTACGTTGACACAGGTTGAAATTAATATCGCGTAAATATTCATAGAAATATGTACACGTTATAATAAACCTCGATCTCCATTTAAGAAGCAAATAATGAAACGGAATTATCATCAACCCTCGACATTTAAATACTCGACACTTTGCACTGCGGAGTTTCGTGTCTCAATCACTCGGAAGGCAATCGACGCGGAAACAACGGTAAGGTTCCAGCTACAGCTTGGAATCACAGGCTAGAATCCGGTTGAACAGCGCTCTAATAACCCCCTCCCCATCGATCAAAAGGAACGATATCTCGAACCGCGTTGGAAAAACCGCGTAAAAATGGCGCGTGTGCCACGTGAGAACTATATTACCAGGCGCGAGTTTCATTTCGTCCGTCAAGATACAATTTGTTACATTCGCGGACAACGAACGGGCATCGTAAATTATCGTAACTCGCGGAGAACGCGAATATTTATTATATCTCCGGGCAGATAGGCTCGGTCAGTTATTATGCGAACTGACCGATTGCCTTTAATATTCGCGCCAGCTGCGCTGTTGGGCGCCGTTCGTTTTCCACACCATTGGCCTGTTCCTCATCAGAGGGAGATGTATAGACGATAAAAATGGAGTCTGACCGTTTCGATCCGAGCATTATTATTTTTCCAACGATCCTGTAACGTGTGCCCCGAATGTGCGCGTGTATTCACTCCCTCCCCTCCCTTTTCAATCAAAGAATATCGTTAATCGATTTATTTCTTTACGATGTATACAAAAAATATCGCGATGAAACAATATAATTAGATTTTGACAGCAATATAATAGATGGTTGTCAAAATTCTGAAATTGAGTTTTTATTTTTTATTTAATTTTGAATCTGTTTCATATTAAATATAATGTTTATTATGTTTAGATACCACTATTCGTTACTCGAAAAAATTCCCAAATACTTCACCAACGTAACCAACCGTGGCGTAAATTTGCGAATGAATTTTTCCTTCTCCTTCGACTGTCGTTAATCTGTGCGCATAGATACTTTGTTGTCTGTATTTTTTTTTTTCTTTTTTGTCTCCTTGACAGTCGCTTCGCGGCTGACAAGAGGTTCCCAGTAATTTCTCCCGATTGAAAGGCTCACCGGTAACGAGAAAAAAAAAGAGGGGGAGGAAAAGCGTCACGTAATCCGGTTTTATCATTTAGCAGCGCGGGCTACAATTTCGTTGGAACTCGGAGGAGGTTCGGCCGCGTTGCGGGATAAAGTGCGCCGGATATGCGCCATGCTCCTCTGCCTAGCTTCGTTTTTTCTATTTTCTCTCTCTTTTTTTTTTTTTTTTTTTATTTTTCAGTTGGGGTAGGTTCGTCGCGCGGAGGATAGAAAAATGGGAATGATAAAATTTAGCCCGTCGCGCGTTCGCTGCCTTCAAGAACCAACTTTTTTTTCTTTTTCTTTTTTTTTTCTCTCTCTCTCTCTCTGTTCCATCTCCCTGAAATTTTAGCAAAATCTACGACTAAATTCGATTTTTTAAAAAACTCACGCGCCCTTGATTCGTAATTGTTTTTCTATTTTTTTTTTTTTTCAATTTGACGATTTTTTCTCTCGCGTAAAATTAACCTGCAAATAAATAATTCTAAATGTTAATTTTATCGCGCCTGGAGAGGTGCCCGTGACCTAATTCTTCTCAGAAATATTTCCACTACATGCTCCGGCCATACGTGTTGACAGTGCGGGCAATTTCGAGCGGTATATAATTTATGAAATTGGCAGGAAAGATTAATCGGGAATTAACCGCGATTACCGGTTCATCTGGCTATTTATATTCATGGTTTTCAAACGTCCGCCTTTGTCAAAGCGGATTAAAGTATAATTAGGTTATTCCCATTAAAACGAAACATTGTACGTTTACTTGTGCAACGGTCTCTGGCAATGTTAACCGAATTATACGAAACGATCGTTTCATTCTCTCTCTCGAAAACAATCGACCGGGAACGATATTAAAAAAGAGCATGTAGAAAACTGTGCCACAAAAAAAAAAACAAAGGGAGGGAAGGGAAGGAGAAGGAAGGGGAACGAAACAATTTTTTTCGAAAAAAAAGAAAAAAAAAAAATACAGACAACAAAGTATCTATGCGCACAGATTTAAAGCGAAACGCGATACAACGATGACACGATTTATTCCACAGTTTCACACACAGCCCGTTATATATCTCATCCCCCTCCCCCTCCCCCTCTCCCTATTTCGATTTTTTCGCTCGCAGCCGGCGTACAGGTGGCAAGGGAATTTTTAATAACAACGCTTGTCAGAAATCTTCTCGAAAACGTCACCGGCATTCGGCGCCAGCCAATATCGCGCAAACGTTTTAGCAGCCGGCATCTGCCGACACGATGAACTCTCTTTTTACGAAGGAGAAAGGAAGGAGCAGCTCGGAGGACAGGTCGGAGAAACGAGACGGGCGTATATAACGACGACTTGACTGTATCCGGTCAAGAGGTGAAGAATTAAAGGACGACGAGAAAAAAAGAAGAGAGAAGAAGAAGAAGAAGAAGAAGAAAAAAGGATTGGATATAATCCGACTTTATTAAGAAATAAAAGCAGTCGAGGCAGCTAATCGCCTCCTTTCGATTCGTTTAACGTATTTGCCCCCCTCCCCTCCTCCCCCACATCCCCTTTTGTCATGTAAATGCGCAGCAAGCTCGTGGCAAGATAAACGAAGGAAGGGAAGAACTCGTGGTTTATTAGTTCAATGATATTTCAACGGAGATTAAGCTTGGATGGATATTACGAGAGAGGAGGGGGAGGGGGGAGGGAGAGGAATGCTTTGCGCGCCACGGTGGATTTTAATTAACCATTTTTAGAATAAGCAGATATTAAAACGCGAGGATTTAACGGAGGCGTTCCATCGTTTCTTATTTCGAGGATGTTGCGAGGATGTAATCCTCTTGGAAGCGGCGTTGATTGTCTGGTTTGGAATATCATTGCTCCGCTTTGAAGCATTTTTTACCTTTGGATCTGGATGGATGACATTTCGAGACTTGCGTGGGATTATTAAGGATGATTATAGAGACGATTTAATGGGATGAAATGAACGTGAAAATCGAAAATGACAGGATAAGGTGTGTTAAATTTTAAATTTAACACTCGTGTTTTCCATCTTTTATTGGAGGTATAACATTAAAACTGCTATTTTTCTTCTGTTTCCTTTTTTAATATATAAAAATATTACAGGTTTTTTCTTGACAAATTTCACGCACATTTGTCATTTTATAAAAAAATATTTTAATTATTTTAATTAATATTTTAAATATTTTAATATTTTAATACGACAAAAAGATAGGAAAATTTTCAGTATATGATATTCATAAAATAAATTGAAACAACAAATATATTAATATAGCAACAATTTTATTAGGATAAATGATAAATTCAATAAATTTTTCCACGAATTATTTTAACATTTTTTCGTAACACGAGAAGTGCTTTGTATTTCTACCCCTTGCCTTATCATCTAAAGGAATCTAAAGGAAACGTGTGCGAATAAAATAGATTCAGATTAGGCACGAATCTGCGATTTCATTGATTTACCGCGCGAAATAAAGAAATTCGTATTCTTGACATCGGATGAGAAATGCGAGTCAATTTAATAAATTTCAATCGTTGTGTTCAAACCGTGTGCGCGATGTACGTTCCCTTTTTCAACAATTTCTCTCCGACAATATTTATAAATACGACAAAAACTGGTAAACACTCTGTCTGGAGCGAACTGTATGGATGTACATTATCTCGGTTGAAGGTTGTAAAACGAATAATCAGCAGTGAATTATTACAGCGTTATATTAAATTACCTATCTCTTCGCCGTGAAATATCCAACATGTGTAAAATTCCAACGGTATTTTAGTATTTTAAACGGGGTGTCAAATATTTTTTACTAATTGAATACGATTCGTGGAATCCTTTTTTCTTTTTTTTTTTTTTTTTTTTTTNNNTTTTTTTTTTTTTTTTTTAATGTCAGTTCTCTCGTCGCAGCCGATGAAAGATAGAAATTTGCGCGAAATAATTATGCGTATTTCGCTTGATATTTGGACGATTTAATAATTTTATCTACTAGTTGAATGTAGTTCGAATGTGAATTCGCGTGATAATACACGATAATTGTATCCTGTACACAGGATACCGTTTTCATTATGTCGTTCCATGTTTGATAAGGATGGAGGGGAAAAAAAATTTGGGATGGAGCGCGATATAATCATGTTATACGCGGACGCACCATTCATCTCTTTGAAAAGTATGTACAGTGACGTGCATTTCATTTCTTTTTTCTTTTTTTTTTTTTTTTGTGATTATTCCTCTTGTGGCAACGTAGGAAGGCAACCGATGAATTTACAAACTGGACGAATTAAATTGAAACAAGTGCGACAGGAGAAACAACACAGATTTATTTTGCACGTGCAATGAAAAGGATGAAGAACGAGGGAAATAATGGGCCGTGGCTGGTCGACAAATTATCGAGGCTTGGCTTCGAGGGTGTTATAACTCAAACGCATTCGTAAAAAAACGGAAGAATTTTTCAAACAGAAATCTGAGGAATGTGAATGGAAAGTATAGGATCTGTCAATCGATAAACGATCAACACTATTCGAGTTATTACTTTTTTTAAATCGAATTAAATCTATGGGTAATCTTTCGCGTATAAACAAATACTTTTCGCGAAAAATGATGACTATAATGTATGAGAAAAGGGATGAAATACGATGGAAAGCATCTAATGAAATAAATTACAATTTGGAAGAAAAATTTCGAGGTCACGTAATATGAGACGAGGAGTAATTATTACAATTAAAAAAATTGAATTTTTATACATAAAGTGGAATAAAAATTAAAGCGTAATAGAAACAGATTATTGGATAACAAAATTTCTGAGACTTTGGAGAGATAAAAATTACATTTTTACAAAAATACGTTGTAAAATTAAGAACAATTTTGTAGAATAAAGAAGATCCGCGCAATAAATTAAATTACCATTAAAAAAAAATGATTAAATTTTCGAGGAAAGGAGGATGATAATGATTACATTTTCAAAATTGAATTTCGCGGAATTTCAACAACAAAGTAAAAGGTATATATTATATAAGGACAATAGGAGTGACAAGATAATAAAATATTATACGTAATAAAATAAATTACAATTTGAAAGAATTATGCTCCCGACGATAATAATTTTGAAACGTTCGTCGTTCGCCACAGCAAATTGCCAATTTCCCCTTCCGCGTAATCTATTCCTCGATCGCCAACGTCAAAATAAATCACAAGCGGCCTGAAAAATTCAACGGTGCCCGGATCGAAAATCCCCCGAAACAACCCCTTTTAAATTTAAATTTAAAAGCCGAAATCACTTGAATTTTCACGAGCAGACACACAATTCGAAATGCGTTCGTTCCACATTTTATCTCGCTTCCTTGCTCGGTATCCCTCTCGTAGGATCGCGGAGAACTCGAATCTCGATCGAGTTCCGAAACGTTAGCCGCGTTGACGCGCCGATTTTCCATTCGACGGGGCGGAAGGTAAGCAAACATCTCGCGGGGGCCATATTATTCGATCGGCGTCGCGACGTTTCGATGATTAACCCTCCCCGGTTCATCGAGATGTGTGTATTTTCGCGACGAGAGAATCGCGCGAATGTGAGATCGACGATCGATAGTGGCTGAAGAAATCGTGCTACACGTTTCTGGATTAAAGTTTGATTAAAAATCATCGTTTCGAGTAACGATCGATCCCCCCTCTGGCTCCCTTCTGGAGACGAATAAAGCGATCGTTCTTTAAAGAGGGAGGGCAATGAAAAGCCCTCGATTTCGAAGCAGTGGCATTTATAAAGTTGGCTTCCGTTTACGGGATTTCGAAATCTCGAATTCCCAAGATTCTTTCCTCGCAGCTTTTTATGCCGGCCCTCCAACCGAGTTAATGAAACTTCTAATATTCCTCCTCCCTGATCCTTTGTTCGCCTCTCCTCGCTCGTCTCGTTCTTTATTTTGATTCGAGTTTCGACCCGATGGTGTGCTGCTAGGAAGAAGCTATCTAATCGAGGAGATCGTAAGAAAATATCGATAAATAATTGATAGACAATATTAGAAGATATGGATGAAACTTTACGTAAAGTTCGATAGATTTGAGAATTTTGAATTTCAGAAAGGAATTTTAGAAAGGAAAACGTGGATTTTTTTTTTTATAAGAGAAATTGTATTTTTTATTTAAAAACGATTTAAGGGAAAAGAGGTAAAAAAATTGAGATTACGTAAATTTCACTCTTCAAACTAACTTTCCTCCTTTTTTTTTCGTTGACTAAAAGTAGTATTTCGTATCGATAGTTCGTTGAAATAACTTGGATATTGTCTACCGAGGTAATAATTTAGAACCAGGCGAACAATTTTCTTATAGCCTTTCTTCGATCTTATTCTTGTAACGATATTACGAAATTCAAGGGCTTCTGAAATTTATCAGATCGATCGTAAATCAAGTTAGATGTTCCTTAATTTCCTAAAAAGTACGTGATCCCACCAATTTACTCGATAAGAATTGTAACCCGTTAGAATACACGTATATTTATTTAAAAAAGTTTCAAATATAGTGCAGAAAACTGAAACGTTTAACCTTTCGTTTAATATCCTAAATCTCTTATAACCTCCCCTATTAACGTTCACTTTAATAATTTAGTTATCCGCTTAACGTTTAAAAATATCAGAAAGTAGAAAGCAATCCCGTGTTCTATTTAAAACAACTTCCTGCCTTTACTCTATACTCGGAACAAACTTTCATAGGTGGCACGCATAAACCAAGAATAGGAAAAAAGACTTAAGATTTCAGGAAATGAATTTCGTCAAATCGTTCATTCGATGCGTAACTTTCCAATATTTGACATAAAAAATTCTCCAATAATTCTTCGCAAAAATCTTCGACTTTGAGAACGATTCGATCTTCAGAATGAAAAATCGAGAAACAAAAAAAAAAAAAAAAAGAAATATATTGCTAAATCCAATTTACTTCCTCCTCCACTCCTCTTCCCCTTCACTCCTTCGCTCCTTCGCTCCTTGCGAAAAACGTTTTATTGCGAAATCCGTTACGATCGAACGGAAAAGGCTCTCGACGTGTTCGAGGATGGTTCATAAATATGCATAGGCCGCGAGAAAAAGCCGCGAAAAAAAAGGGGAGCCGCCGTTGACGAGAGGGACGGACACAGCATCGAATTGATTTCCCTCGGCGTGTGAATAACTTAAGCAACAGTTATTCCTTGCGGTCCATCCGGCGAATCTCCGTAGGCAAACAATGGTGTCCCGGTATCGATTTTCCTAACGTTAGAATCCCACAGATAACTTGTCAAGGGGTAAGCCAGTACTATTCCGGAAACGATCCCGAGCATTCGTGGAACTCTACGAGGGGGGGGATGGGGGTTGCCAGCAACGTAACACAGGGGCAACAATAGAGATGGAGGGAAGAGAGAGAGAGAGAGAGAGAGAGAGAGAGAGATGGTTTCTCCGCTCGAGGACCGGACGCACACAACTCGACACAACTCGACACGATGACAAGGAAGACGAGAGTACGAAGGATGAACGAAGCGGAGGAACGATGAGGAGGGACGAACAGTGACAAAACAATTAAGCAACTCATAACTGCCTTGCACAAGCGCACCCTGGACACCCTGCTCCCTATCTCTCTCACTCTTCCCTTCCTTTCTCTTTCTCTCTTTCTCTCTCTTTCTCTCTCTCTCTCTCTGTGCGTAGTTGCGTCAAAGTGTCACGGACAACGAGGAGTCCAGCAGACCGAACTGAAATTGCTGGTTGAGGGAGAGAGTGTGTCGGGCATAATATCTCTTCAACAACTCGCGGGGCCCTTCCCTTCCCCTCCTCCCTTCTCTCCTCGCGGGAGAAGAAGCGGCCATACGTCGGGATCGTCAACTTGTCGAATAGTTCGCGGTGAATCGGGGGTGGCGGGGTATATTCATTAAGATCAATTAGCGGTGAATGAATGAAGCGTGGTGGATGAATTTCGTTTGTCACGCGAATTCGTTCGTTACGCGAGTCGATCGCATTTCGGAACGGAATCGTAAAACGTTTTCAACGTTGGAAGGATTCACGCCGTGAAGCGTTTTATTCTTGGATGATGCGATCCAATTTCGACAAATTGTGCGAATTGAATCGAAAGATTCAACGAACGAAGGTGTATCACAAAGGAATACATTTTTGCATCAAAATGTGCAGAATCGTTTAGAGATATTAAACTGTTGGCGCGAGTGGGGAGAAATTTCGAAAGAAAAGAGGGGGAGGGAGGAAGGAGAAAAAGAGAAAGAAAGAAAGAAAAAAAGGAAGAGAATCATCCAGGCCTCGAAGCGCGGCAAGAAAGAGCGTTGGCAGCGGTAAAACGAAGGAAGAAACAAGACTCAATTTGCCTTCACTTTGTTCGCGCCTCGTAGGATGCTCGAAGGAGCCGTTCTGTGCGAGCGGAACGAAGGAATTTGACAAAGTTAAATCGAAGTGAAAGCGGGTTGTCCCGTGCTTATATAGGAAAAATAAGGACAGCTAGGACCGAGGGGGAGGGGAGGGAGAAATTACCGCAAGCGTTTCGTTCCCTCTTTTTCCCTCGCCTCCCCCTCACCCCCCTCCTCTTCCTTCCTCCTTTTCTCGCTCCTTTTCATGCATGGACCGGTGCTCGGCTGGCACGTCAATGCTTTCAGGCGATAAAGTGCTTTTCTTTACGAAACCACCATCCGTCGCACAAGCGCGGCCAATCAGGCGACAATGGCTCGTAAATTCGAGCCAATCAGGAGGGAAGCCGAGACGTGACCGCGGCAACGGTGTGATATTGCTTATGAATTATTTAAGCGGCCAGAATAACAATGTCCTTTCCCCGTTCCACACCTCCACAGACATCTCTTTCTTCTCTTTCTCTTTCCCTCCCCTCCTGTCCTGCTCCAATTCGATTCGATCTTCGAGTATCGAGTTAACGAAACGGAACGTCGAGGAAATGGTTCGAATGTTTCCAACTTCGTTCGCCAAGTTCACGGTCACTTTTAATTTTAATAATCGAACGACAAATGATCTATAAGGATATATTTATATTAATTTATGAAAATCAACGCATGGATTCTCGTAAACCTCTCGTAAACTCGTCTCTTATCGGCTTAAGTGTTCCCAATAACACGGCTAGGGACAAGAAAACGAACTATGCAATTACCTGGAAGGCTTCGACTTCGATAATCGACAACACCCTTCCCAGTTCCCAGCGTAACGCCGGACCACCACCACATCGGCCGATTCCGAAGTCCCTAACTCCACTTACTCCGTGGGAAAGTGTACACACTGTTCGATTCTTGCTTCGATCATTGCGCTTCGTCCATAATGGAACAATGTTTAAGAGTATACGACGCGAAATTGATTCCTGTAACGTTTCTCAACCGCGTTCTATCGCGTTTAATAATTTTTTTCAATTTCGATCCAAGTTGCGACGACACGGGTTATACGTTTATAATCACATATCATACGTGAAAAAGTGGTAGAAAATATATTTTAAAAAAGCTTGTCAAAAGTTGTACGAACAACAACATTCTTAGAACATCTTCCATTTATAATATTCAATATTAATCAGTGAATTTTAATCAGTTAATTTTAATTCCAATTTTGCTCAAAAATTTGTAATATATCAATGATAGAATTATTTAATTCTAACTGTTGGAAAAATCACGAGAAAAGGATGGAATGTAGCTTATCTCCGCTCGCAGAGAATCTTCCCTCGAATTAAACATTTTTTCCCCAAAACTCCTCGAAGAAAGAAATATCTTCTCCTTCAAAAACATGCATCGTCCTCCAATGAAATCTTGCTCACAGAGAGAAGAGAAAAATCCAACTCCCGTGTCCTCTTCGACATCGCTTCTTTTCCTCGAACTTTATCTCTCTCTCTCTCTCTCTCTCTCTCCTATCCTCATTAAGTCGAGGGAGTTCGAGGGAGCACAGGTACATCACCGTCCGAAACAAAGAGCCTCCCCTTTTTCATCTCCCACTCACGACGATACTTGATTTATTATGAAACGCGCGGCCATTCCTCCCCCTTCGAAAAGGAATGCCTTTCGTCGCGTGTCCGAAAAGGGCAATTCGAAGGAAGAAAGGAAGGAAGGAAGGAAGGAAGGAAGGAAGGAAAAAAGACCCCATCCACCTCCCTCCCCCCACAGATTTGCCTGGAACGAGTTTTTGAACCTCGTGGACGAAAACCGTGCCTCTTTTTTTCCTCGTCTCCAATCCTCCTCTCCCTCCCCCCTCTGGTGGCACTCATGCGCAAAACGGGATAGATAAGACCTTCGCGTATTCCCAGAGCGGGGCGAGGAGGAGGCGGACGGAGGGGTGTGTAACGCGGGACAGAGATGCGCAGCAGAGGCGAGCCACGCGACAGAGCGGGACAGAAGGTTCTTGTGTGTACCGCAGCGGAGAGTGGAGTTTTACGCGTGTTTAATCTGGAAATGGATCGCTCGAGAATGTGGCTCTATGAGGCGAGTTGAAGGGACCGAGAGTTAGCGAAAGCATGAGGGACTCGGTGGCGGCGGCGTCGGTGGCTGTGGAAGGGGGGAGGTCGAGGAGGGTGGTTTTTCGAACGAAGGAAAGAGAGAGAAGGGTGGTTTTTCGAACGAAGGAAGGAGAGAGAAGGGTGGTTTTTCGAACGAAGGAAGGAGAGAGGAGGGAGGGAGGGACTGCCAGTGTGTGGCAGTCAGCGACGCGCTGTCTCCTCGCCGTTATCCTTCTTTTTTTTTTTTTTTTTCCTTCTTTTTTTTCTACTTGTATCGCAAAAACTGACCAGACCCATGTCTCCCTTCCCTATCCACTTTTTACGCTATGCTTCCGCCGATATATACGCAGCTGAAAGGAACAATGTGATTTAATTGTTCCCTTCCATTTCATTTCCGACACAATTGCGTCCGTTATTTTTATCGAATCCTGTGTGTACCATCTCTCCCTTTGCCGGGGAGATGGAATTTATAGGGAATCGATACCGTTTGTTTCGTTACGAATTAAGCGATGTACGCTTGGCAATCGTTCGGTTGATATTTGACTTAGGATTTCTTTTTTTCTTTTTGTTAATCTTAATAACTTTTTTTTTTTTCACGTGATGACGGGAAATAAGGAATATTGGAATATGTTGTTCGAAGTGCAACATTCCTCGTTTGAGAGAAAGACTCGAGGAAAGATGAGGGCGGGGGGGTAATTAGTTTTTATCCTTGAGCAATGGATGGAAGACGGTTAAAGAAGAAAAAAATGTAAATTTGGGTTTTCTTTGTAAAGTTAGCCGTATCAACGGAACGAAAGGGCAAAGAGAGAGAATCGTTTGTGAATTATTGCAAAGGAAAAAGCCAGCCACCACCGAGTGTGCTTTTAAGTGTGTGAAACCGAAACGTGATACCACTTTCCCTCGTGTCTACTTTGAATGGACCGCTGGCTCACGCATCTTGATTTTTTCTCACGCGACCAATTTACCCCCTTTGTTTTTCCGCTACCCTTGCTGTGCAAACGTCTTCAATCGTCGCCTGGCGAACCGAAGAAAAACGATACAACACGATACGATACAATCGAACAATTCGAAAATATTTGCATATCTATCAAAGATCTCGCTTGATTAAAAATATGATGCAACGGAATTGTTCCCTTTACCATTATTTTATTTTCTCCCAAAAAATTTTTCCAACGATCCTTCGATTTAAAACAGACACTGAAAACACAGAAAAAGGGAAAAAAAAGAAAAGAATCAATTTTAAAACTTCGTACCACCACACCACCGCACTAGTATAAAATATTCAAAGGGATTAAACAACACGTGCAACCAATGAACGAAATGAAACGGAGAACTTTATATTCTCACGAGAATGGATAGAGAGAACCGGCGCCATGTTCTTCAGATTTTTCGTCGGTAATTCACCGGGGAAGTTATCTATTTTGGCAGCAATTTTCTCGAACCGAGTGACATAAATCGCGAGAGGAAAAGCTAATTTAGCGGATAAAATGTGGCCAGTCTCGAAATAAAGCCGTGGGTCACGTCGATATATCGCGGAGCGCACACCCGGCCGCAGCCGGCTTATATATCATACTAATTATTTATATTTCATGCACCGGTAGGGCATGGTACCTGCTGCCTACAACGTGTACGCGGTATTTTACACTCATGATACGTCGCCATATACTATGCGCAGCGTGCAAACTCTATCCGCGGTGTTCGCGGTCCAGCGACGTGCGTCATGAAAATATCGTCAAACTTGTGCCCTTACGGATCACCGACCGTATTATTCCCGTTACAAATTTTAATGCCGCTCGTCGATCGGCTGATCGTTAATAATCGACGATGCCGCGTTATCTAGCTGATTGAAATCGATACACTTGCGAAAGTTATAAATTTCAATACCTTTCGCTTTTATTTCGTTGTGCGATTGATGGTTTTTTTTTTTTTTTTTTTTATAATTTATTCCACGTGTTTATTTTTCCGGTTACTTGATATAAAAATTACAAACTGTCGATTGAAATTGTAGCATGCATATACAAATAAATTTTATCACGTTGAAATCTTACCGTTACAAATCGAAACTATATACTCGTGATAAATGTGAAATGAAAATTTGTAGTATACGAGATTTTCAAATGTGAAAATTTATTTCGAGAGAATTTAATATTACAGAATTGTAATTATTATTATTATTATTATTATTATTATTATTTGATTATCATTTAATTTGTTAATTGTAGCGGTTATGTAAAATTCTTGTTCCAGCGGTATAAGCATCGATTCATAAATGATGAGCCAGTGTAATTTAATCCAACAATTCAACAACAACAATCAAGAACGATTAATCAACACTTAAATTTCAATTTAAACTCGATTAAGACTGTCCCTTAACGAGCGGCCCGCCAGAGCCGGGCAAAGGCGCGAATTCGGCCGAAAGATTAATTAATCGAGCAGCCGCATAAAGCACAAGTGGCTGTTAAAAATTTCAAAAGGCACCGAGTGGCACGAGTTCCAGATGGTTTTTCATTTTTGAAACGCGGATGCATCCGTCGACAGATAGTTCGAGAAGGAAAGGAAAAGTTTCCCCGTGAAATATTTAAGACCCTGTCTCGATCTGATTTATAACTAAGGGGAGTAGTAACTTTCACGGGGAGTTTCCATTCCGACTGCTCGAACTGACAGTGACAGTTTATTCCTTGACAAGGAGAGGAATTGGTCGGAAAAGTTGCTGTTGATTCCGAGCTATTAAGGAGATCGTGTTTCCTTCGATGCCCGGATATCGGAGGGAATGGTATCAAGAGGTATCCAGGGTAGATTTCGCCGCTTCGTTTTTAACGTCAGATATCGTTGAGAATATTCCAGACGTTGATTCATCCACGGTTCTATTCGCTCCTCTTAATTATCGAAAACAACTTTCATTCAAATGAGTTGGAACTTGAAGTTATTTCTTCTAGTTTCGTTTTATAACGATCCCGAACGAAATATGATTCTTCTCGTATTCAATTTTGATATTTCTTTTTTTTTTTTTTTTTTTTCATAGTTTCTACTATGTTGAATGTAGAGTAAACGATATCTTTAACTTTCATTTTACGAGTTATTAAATTTGAATTAAGATTTTCATTAATTCAAACGAACATTTTCAATTACGAAAGATACACTATCGGTGTCTGAGATCATTATATTATTTAATTTTAGAATATTTTTACATATTTTACAATTTCTCTGAAAATGACTGTATTATATCCGTTACATGGTTTTCAGTAATATCAAACATTTTCAGAGGCATCTTCGCACAATATTAACACTTCTTGCAACAGGATTTTTCGTTGAAACGATATTTGGAAAAAAAAAACAGGAGCCGTCCCTGGACACAATTTCATACGGTTTTTACCCGGATTTTCGAATTTTCGAAGTGCACACGCGAAATCGCGAAACAAGTTGGTTAAATCGTAATCAAAAATCCAACGTTATCAGATTCGTCCGGGCACGAAATATTCATGCGCCGATATTCCGGCCGAATTTTTAGCGCATTAGGGAAAAATGATTTACACGCTCGACTAATGGAAGCGACGCCGGCTGAAATTGTAATTTCACGTCGCGTTCGTTACGCGTAGGATGCATGCACGAGGACACCGGTTGCCGGTATCGCGATGAAAAATTTCGTTCCCGCTCTCACCCCGTTCGATATATCGGTAAATAGAAGAATAAATCATCGATGGAATTCGAGCAACGGCACAGCCTTAGGGGAAAAAATAACTCGTCGGGCTTATAAACGATCATAAAACGCGACGAATCTTGATCGAGTGGAATTTTCTATTCGACTTCAATTTCAAGAAAAATTATTATTGTACGTACGATCAAAAGAAAGATTCTTAATCCACAAGATCATTCGAAGATTTTTCGAATAGTACATTTAGTTATTTAATTTATAACTAAATAATATAAATAATTTAACAATCGTTTTAACAATTTTTGAACATTTTTTTGAGGAGAAAAATTTTTTTTACGAGATCATAAGAAATGTTTATAAATAGCGGATAATTTTAAAGAAGAAATATTTGAACAAATATTCCTTTCTTTAAAGCTGTGTATATTCAATTTTGATCCTACGAAATCATTATCCTGAAAATTGGACGAAACGTACACGAACGTGCAGAGAGCAGAAACTTCAAAAAAAAAAAAAAAAACTCCAAAAAAAAGGAAAAAACACACACACAAAAAAAAACAACGAGTTTCAAGTTGGATATATAAACGAAACTTCTCGAACAAACTGATGCTTAACAATTAGAGTAAATCATGCGGCTATCTCGTACCTTCTAACTTCGCGTATGCATGCCAATTTTTACGTAATTTTATTCCGACAACCAACGAGATACCAACCGTCCTAGTTTCGACTTGTTTTCGCTGTGATTACAACCCTCGTGTATACATATACATACACACATATATATATACATATATACATATACAGACATACCGACCGCGAAACGCGCAGAGGGAACGAATTAAAGCCGTGGTAGCAACAGATGCTACGGGAGCCTCTGTTTCGCAGTTTAATTCGCGGCCTTGATAAGCGGAAGTTGCTCGAAAGGGCAGGGAATATATCTTCGAAACCCAGTGGCCCGGGATTAACGAGATCATTCTGAACCTAATGTATCGTTCAACGGTGAATCGTTGCGAGATTTTAGGAGTTGCTCGTTACAAAAGAAAGAGAGAGAGAGAGAGAGAAAGAGAGCTGTTATTACTGTTGTTATTATTGTTGTTTCTATCCGTTAAAAGATTATGGGATATGAAACAGCTGGTTGCCGTTACGTAGTTTTAATTACGATTTGCATGCTCAGAATTGGAGTTACCAATTGATATTTATCTTATCGTCCCTTGGAATTCTTGGATTCTGTGAAAATGGAAAATGTAAATGTGAATATTTTTATTGTATGGTATTAAGTAAAAAGTTACGACCAATTTGTATCGCTTGAACTGCCGACAATGAAAGATACAATGAAGATTACTGATGAATTCTTCTGTTAATCATTACTTATCATCTTCTGTTATAAGATTCTTCGGTATCGGGATCTTCCACTTGGATCGATCGAATCATCCATGCAAATTTATGTAATCCATCCTCGAAACGTAGCGACAATTTCCTGGAATTTCTTTCTTCGCGTCGCGGGGAACGAGAGGTACGCAGGACACGAGGAAGAGGACAAAAACTTGAGATCCAGAGATGCAGTAAAGGGAGTCGAGAGAAAAAGAGGGAGAAGAGAAAGAGAGGGAGAGAAAGTTTGAAATCGAGAACGGTGAAAAAAAATGCAAGTGTGAAAGCCTTTTGGATAGAAGGTGCGCATGCACGATGACGTTGATAGGTTGTGGAGGAAGGAAGGGGTCGGTAGGTGGTGCGTGGGTGCCGAGCGAGGAGGGGTGGTAAGGCAGACGGTTTGTATTTCAAATTTAAAAGCATTCGACAATGGACGCTTCTCGTATTGTTGACTCGCTCGAAGGAGAGAGAGAGAGAGGAAGAGAAAGAGAAAGAGGAAGAGAAAGAGAAAGAGAAAGAAGAAGAAGAAGAAGAAGAAAGAAACGCGCAGAAGTGAGGAGAAGCGAAGGTTCAAGGGAGAGGAGAAGAATCAGGGGTGGCTGGAGTTTTGTAAAGGACTGCAGACAATTTCCGCAAGGCTTAGTGGCTTCAGGCTCTCCAAATAAATTATTCCGTGGATGAGCGACGCTGCTTATTTTTCACCATTTTCTGAACCACCAGCTCGAATGGATGCTCGAAGCGTACGTGAAGGGTTTAAGGAGTATAGGGGGAGGGAAGGAAAAACGAGAGAGGGAAAGAGAGAGAACGTGAAACACCGCGCTCCGTTTTTCTCGGAGTCACCGGTTGAATCTTCATGATGGCAATAAAATCGCGATATTCGTTCCTGGACTTTGTCCAGATTGCGCGATCAATTGCGAAATCAATTTCTCTACGTGACGTCGATTCGAATGAAATTATTCGGATGGTGGTCGAGGAGAGATATCCTAACTGTGAAGGGGAAATCTCCTCGTTGGATTTTTATTCGTTCGGTAACACGTAAGGGAATTTTGATTCGAAATATAATGAATTAATTTATAACGTTGATTATAACTTCATTTCATTATCGCTCCCTTCGATTAATATTAATAATAATTGTTAATTGAAATTTTAAAAATCAGAGTTACGTGGAATTTTTTATTGCCAATGTTAAAATATCCATAATTCGGAATTTAAAAATATTAAAATACTTACGATATATATATATTTACATGTAACACGTAAATTTGTAAAAAACGCAAATTGCGTAGATTTCTTTCGCAGAAATCTTCCAACGAATTAATTCCATCAACTGCGACGATATACCGTGAACGAGAATGGCACATACTCGATGGATAAAACTCGAGAAGAACCGATCGAGAGCCTATCTCGCTTCGATCTTGCCTCTTCCTTCGTCCCTTTGTGATGCTCTCTTTTGCAAGCGCGATCGTTACGGGGAAGAGTGAGTCAAAGAGGTTAAACCCTCATTCTTCTTTCTCCTAGTAGCTACACCATTTATTCGTAAAACAGGGGAAAAGGAGGCGGAAGAAGAGCATAGATCGCGTCGTGAATCCCTGAAATATTTCGATTCGGGAATGCGGGCCATTGAGATATTTCTAAAGAGCTTTGAGCAATTTCCCATGTCTCTTAACCTTTCTCCATTCCCCTACGTATCTTTACACTTGTACGTAAATCCATCCATCCATAATTTGAAATTGCATCATTACAATCTGTTAAAATTACAATTATAATTTTTGATACTTTCAATCTTATCGATACTTTTCCGCATTTTGATCATCTGTATTAAGATGTATCGAATTCAATTGCAATTCGGTCAGGTTAAAGCAAGAGAAGTAGCACGAGATGCTCGATACCGCGGCAACCATGTTTCCCTCGAATACGTTTCAAATAAAATACTCTCTGGTATCCCACCACATTCTTTGGAACAAAATTTGTGCTTGAATATATCGTAAACGTAAATATCTACGGTCAAGGAAGAGTATCGACAGTATCCTTTCACAAGTCACATCCTTCCACATTCTCAGATATCCACGAAATTCGTCGCACTATCGAACGAGAATTCGGGAACAGCGAAATCTACGCTGTCGATCGTCCATCGAGAAATATATTTCTGCGAGAAAAAAAATTCCATTCCAATTGGAAAGAGCAATCCACGTTTTCTCGTAGATACACACACGCGCGCGTGAAATAATTTCACAAAGGTTTTAATTACCGTCAATTCCACTCGGAAACATTTCATCGTGTCGTTTCATCTTTTCGCGCGACACGCGGAATATAATGCAGCCAATAATCGCGTTCCACGTTTTAGTATCGCGTTGAGACACGAGAAGAACATGACACGTGACACGAGGAGTTCATTCGTGACACCCTACACGTGTCGTCACACTTTTCCTCATATACAAGAGGGGGAGGTTTCCCTTCCTCGAAGCTCATTTCGTAGTAACAAATCTAATTGCACGCCGCATTCGTCACGTATATCACGGAATATTCGTATCACGAGACGGGGATAAAGGTGGGTGGAAAAAGGGTCGTTTCTAGTATCCAGCAACATTCGTTTGAACCGTGCATCAACAAAAACTAATATTCGGAATCAGGGAAACTGTATATTACAAGGCAGACTTCCGTGACAGTGCAATTTCTCGAGTTTAACCCTTTGCAAGATCCTACGTCGGGTTGAACACGACATTCTATTTCGTTCTCGGTGTCTTTCTCGGTTTTACCGCGTAAAATGCCGGTCTTTTTCGTATTATAAGTTCGCTCGTCGGAGATTCTACGTGGAAATTTTTGTTTCAATACGTTGTTTAGATACAAGTAATTGTATCGAGTTTTCGAATGACGGAGAGAATTTTACTCTCAACTTTGGATATTCATGCACCCTTTGTATCGTGCAGTCTAATCGCAAATCTTTGAAATGGAGAGTAAAAATAACTACATACGATATTTCTACATTAATACAATTTATTTCCATGATCGAGAAAAACTATAAACACGCTTCAAAGATAATTTATAGAGTCAGAAACTGGTCAATATAAAGCATCGAATGCGATTCGGGCACTTTCAAAAAGTAGTATTTCCGATTGGCGCCACGAGAAATGGTACCGTGAAAAGCACACCCTTTGAAAAATAATAAAAAAAAAGAAAGAAAAAAATTCCGAATGAAAAAAAAGAGGAAGGCACGGAGTATCCACGATACACGCGATAAATAATAATAATAAAAAAAAAAAGAACAATATCATCAATAAACCAAAAAAAAAAAAAAAAAAGAAAGCGAGAGAAAAATACATAAATAAAAATTGCTCGACATCGTGTCATTTTCACGCGTATCGCGTATGCAACCTCGTTTGATTTGTAACTATTGCTGATGGATTAAACGCGAGAGACAAATGAGGCTGCGGCACGTGCGATTCATGTACTTTTTAATCAGGAATCAACCGCGATTAAGCGCAATCTAACGATCCATTCTGATCGGACGTAGGCATCTCGTTGGTGCGGGTGCTTACGCGGCAGCTTGCGAAATCATTGTGTCCCGGGGCAAATAGAGAGGAACGCGATCTGGCATCGATTCGCAGAATCGCTCGTGCGTCCCAGTGATTTTCGATAATATTAAACACGGCCCTGCCAGTGACACGCACCCACCCTGAAATCGGACGACAAAAATGTCCGCCGATTCGGTGCGCGCCGGTCTGTGTCTTCTTCTGCTCGCCCGTGATAATTCGATGGATCATCGTTTATCATTCGGCGCCCGCTGAATCGCGTTAATTCGGCAAAACTGGTCGGAATGACTGGTGGAAATGGCTCGAACGTAACGTGGTAGTTTTTTTTTTCTTCTTTTTTTTTTTTTTTTTTTCTTTTTTCATCGGGAGATTGAAAAATCAGGGAATTTTTGTGAAATTAACGGGGAGACGAGATTATCTCTCGGGAGGAATTTGCGCGAAGGGAAATTTGATAAGGAAGAATTGGAAGTGTAATTTGATCTTTTGAGTTCTATCTCTATCGGTAAAAAATCTTTTTAAGATTAAAAGACTAGCTTTGTTAATAACCCGCGATTTCTCGTTCCAATTTCACGCAAAGGTTTTTCATTCGACAATAAAGGAATCTTTCACTTTTTTGCAAAATTGAATGAAACTAGAGCGTAAAAAAAATTAAACATTTAATAACCGTAACAGAGATGGAATAAAAATTCAAGAATAAAAAAATACTATTATTTTAAATGGACCAAGAATTAACTTTAGAAAGATCGATCGTTGGCAAGCTCGTGTGCAGAAGATAGAAGATAAAATAAAGAGAGAGAGAGAGAGAGAGAGAGAAATAGAAACAAATATATCTAATTGTTCCACAAATTAAAACTCGAATAATAAACAATAATTCTTTAGAAATTTTTAGAAATTTTTAGAAGAGAAAAATATATTCTTTCAAATTTCCTAAAAAAGTTAGAGAGTCCTTAATCTCTCTTACTTTAATAACTACAATTATTCACTACAATTCGAACGATTTCATTCTCCTATTTATTTAATTAAATACCAAAGAAACAAACAAGATCCAATCCTACTTTCGGGTATCATCGTCGAGCGTGCAGCCACTTCATCATTTTTATAATTCGGAGAAAGAAGAGAGAGGGTGGACGAGAGAAGATGATAAGAAACTGGCGACGAAGGAAAGTGTCCTGAGATATTACGAAACGAATGAAAATCGAGGCGAAATCTGTGTGTCTGGTGTCGAGCAACAACTTCTTCCTCGTCTGCGGGGGCGGCGAGTTTTCATCCGGCTCGATGACACGCAACCAGCGTGTAGATCCGTTGTCGCGACTTCCGGCCCGCCGCCTGCCCCTCGCCCCCACTCCTTTGTTTCGTTTATTTTCTCCCCGCGAACAACGCGGGCCAAGGGCCTCTTCAGAAAGAACACGAGAGCGTTCATTAACGCGGCCGGAGACGAACGATCCGCTAATTAATGTGACGAAGCTTGTCAGTGGACGAGTGCGGCGCGGCCTCTTCTTCCCCTCCTTCTTCGCGTCCCCGTGCGAAGGATGACGAAGGAAGGGAGGCAAGGAACAGGAAGAACAGAGGCGGATGAAGACAAATCGATGGCAAATCGAGGATCTGGAAGGCAAGATCCGGTTTCGTTTAAACGGATTTAAGAAGATCGAAGATCCGCGATATATTTATGATAATCAGTTAACTAATAATTGAAAAGGAACGATTAAGATTCGTTCGATGACATTTTATTCTTGGCTTCGTAATTATTAAATTAAGTTTCACGAAAAATGTGAAAAAAAAAGGATAAATCCACAACTCGTTTCTTTCCATATATATTTTAAATTCATATCAATTTATGCAGAGGGAAAATGTCGCTTTTCCTACGATCCTTGCAATCTGTACACTCGAGCCTATACGTTATTTTCCTTTCTCGTCTCGTGTTCAACCGAATTCTCTTAACTTAAATTAATCACGTTACACGATCCTCCATCCCCCACGATCCCCTCTTCAAGGCAAGATTCCTTATGGAATCTCGTCAAAATTTCCAGAGCGCGAGAAAGAAACGAAGGCAACGTATGCGGCGTAGAGGAGATAAAGAGAGGCAAGCGGCCAAGGGAGAGGTGAATAAGCCTTAAATAGGATGCGGCAGGTTTAGCCTCGTGCACATCCCTATCTCGTTTTACCGGCGCGCTATCGAGGAGGTGTTAGACACCGGCGCGGAGCGCTCGCAATTTGCATTAGGCGAGCGAATTACGCGAAATTTATGTGAGTCTGGATATACCCCTCGTAGGTAACGGCGAGCAACGGCGCCCAACCACCAACCGGTTAATACGTATTCGGAGTACTTACGGGAGCTGGTGCACGGTCGTCGTACTTATGCTCCTGTGGACAGCTAATGTCCGCAACTATTTCTCTCTGTCCGTCCCTCCCCTCCGCCGCTGTTCAACCCTTATCCCCGCGATATTATTCCAGGCTACCGTATTGTCTCCTGAGAAGCTTGGGGCAGAAATGTATTTGGCAAACGGTGACACGTCGCGGCGCGGCACGATTAATCTCTGCCAAAAGCATCGTTCCGGTCAATGCGGCGGCGCAACGACGCGTGCCGTCCCCCGATTCGCCCCTGGTAATTGTCTAAGCGCGCGTGAAACGAGCCGGTGAAACTTTCGACCCCCCCTTCGTTCCCCTCCTATTCTTCGATATCGTGATTTCGTTTGAAAATTTTTTTCAATCGAGAATCGATTCGAATGAGTCAATTTTTGTGCAATTGAAAAGAATTTTGAGAATCGAAAAATTTCGCGAATTGAAATTTTCCAAGGATTCGAAGAGAATTTTTTTTTTTTTTTTTTTTTTTTGAGAATCGAGAATCTCGCCCCCTCTCGTGAAAAATGATGTTCCCCTCCTTTCCTTCGATATCGTGATCATCAATTTTGTTTGGAGAATCCGCGAATTTTGACAATTTTTTTCAATCGAGAATCGATTCGAATGAGTCTCTGAGAGTTGACAATTTTTATTTGTGTAATCGAAGAGAATTTTGAGAATGAAGAATCGAAAAATTTCGCGAATTGAAATTCCAAGGACTCGAAGATTTGGAGATTTTTTTTTTTCCATCGCGGAGGGGAGGGAGTGTGGAGGAAGGATTAAAAGAATTTCGTGCGAAATTGCGACTGCTCGAAGATATTTATGGTAAATGACTTTAGGAACGCACGGGGTATAATTACGTCGTGAAAATGGAATTTTGGTTTTAATCAGAATGAAATTGTGAACGTCGGATTGGAGTATTATAAACGTCGGACGTATTATGCATAATTGCGTGTCTTTATGAATTTACTGGACATTAATACACGTAATTTGCATGGTTTTGTTCGGATTATTATTATTACGTTACGGGGCCGGATAATTTAAACAAATTACCGAAATGTTCAATGGGAATAATAAGGATTATGCTCAAAAATTGTCGTTTAACGTGAAAATGTTCGATTGTGGTAAGTTTCGTAAAATGTAATTACTTCAATCACACACTCGTTTACAATAATTATACATAATTTTCTTTTTTTTTTAATTTGAAAACGTCGACGTGAAACGACACGTACAAACGGACACGCTCTTCCTGCGCGCATTCTTTTCATCAAAACTTCGAGAAAACTCTCCCCAACAAATTTCTTTACCCTAAGGGGAGTCCAACGTTTAATAAATTCTCCCCGTATTCATCGCATCTCCACGAATTTCCACCGAGAAGAGAGGAAAATTTGTTTGCCCGGTTTTCTCGATGCTTGCTGGAACGTGGTTCCAATAACCAATCAATTTCTTGCGCCATGAAATCGAGACAAATGACGGGCGCGGGAGTCGAGACACGAGTTCAATATTTATCTATCAACGCGATCAATTAACTTGGATCGTGCTGTATCGATTATCTCTTGATCAAGAAATCCACGATGGTTAATTGCTTTCATCGACGCTTTCGTCACTCGATCTCGTGCGAACCATGATTTTTCTCCATGTTTTCGAGCATCAATGGACGATCGATGCTTCTTCTCGTTCGACCAACTCTTCGTTATCTACCTTTTTCTCTACTCTAGCTTGTCGCACACGCGCGTCCCATAGAGTCATGCCGACGATCTTAAGGCGATCGTTGAACGGACGATGAACTAACGATCCCCTATTAGCGCGTAACAGAATGCCACCACGAAGACGTGACCGTTTTTAACGACTTCCATGCGTTCGATAATTATGCCGCGAAAGCAGCGTGAACCCGATATAACCAGTTTTTCTTCTAATTGGCTTCAAGCGATGATAAAAGTCTAGACGTCGTGTCGTTATCTCGAATTAGACGGGATTAGCGATTATAGGGAATGCAAAAAATTTTAGTGGGATGGAGATGTTTGTATACAGATCTAACGTTTATATACGAATATGTAATAAAAAAGTACACAAATAGAAACACTTCGCGTTTCTTGATTCCTCGGTTTCAAGGAATATATTTTTCGTATATATTATATTTAATAATTTCGAATACTTACTTTCTTGCCGTCCAACTCGTGATTACCCTGCGCCAGCACTTTGTCTACACTCGCGGGATCTGCGAACGTGATGAATCCGAAACCCCTGTTGACAGAAAACGAAACGCACGATAAATATTTCACATCGATTACTCTTACAACAATTTGCAAATTGTTGATTGAGAAAACAATTCATTCTTCTATTCATCTACTCCAATCTAATATTTCGCAGTTATATTCGTACAAATGATACATCCTACTCACAAGAGGTTGACAAAATTATATCATCGAAATTATTACGTCCCCTAGAGCGACTCTTTTGACGATACAACACGATTCGTGCAACAAGACGACCGTAGCAAGAGGGTGGAAGGAGGTTCCGACTCTCGAGCGAAACAAATATCGGTCGGCGCGGCGTCCGGCGCCATAAATTTCGCGGGGGACACCGTGTACATACAGATATATTAAAAGATAGTTTGCCGAGGAGGAGGACGTAGGAGGATCGAGGGGGATGGCAAAGAGGGGGGGGGAGGTAGTCGCCGATCTCGAGTGGCTTGTATCCGGGATTGGAGGAGCCGGTGCATACGAGGCGAGAGGCGAGCGACCGGACGGCAAAGCGGTTTGCATTTTTCATGCCGGGGCTGGGGTGTGCAGTTATTGAAAATATTTACATGTTATTTATGGGGCACACATGCTCCGGGAAGCGAACGCGCCAATTCGAACTCCGTGTCTCGCCGTGGATACTTTTCCTTGCCTTTTAAGAATCTGGCGCATGCGGTTCTTCCCGTTTTCCCTCGCGCCAGAGGGGGTGGAGGAGAATGGAGAATTTGGAGGCGGCGGATATAGCGGCGAGATTGGATATAGCGTTGTTTTCGACGTCTAGTGTAGTCGTTTGTCACCGTGGTGAATTTCGTTTGCTTCTTCCTTCCTTTTTTTTTTTCTTTTTCTTTCCTTTTTTTTTTTTTTTTTTTTTTTTTTTTGTATACGAGTTTTAGGAGGATTGAAAGTTTTGCGGGGGAAGACGCGAAGTATCGTGATGAAAATATGGTCGATGCATTCCGTGCTGAAAGATTGATGTATTTGCGTATAGAGAAAGTGGATTATAGAGTTTTTTTTTTTTTTTTTCTTTTTTTCTTTTTTTAGAGTTTTAGATGAGATTGAATATCTCGAGTGTTCAATCTCGGGATTCAATTTAATTTGACGAGAAACACACTATCGATTTTATATTTTTTTATCGCGAAATATATTCGCACGAAATTAAAGATAGTTTAATCTCTTCTCTTTCTTCTTGTGGTGGCCAATATCATTTAGTTTCTTTCTTTTGAACTTGAACGTCTCGAGAATTCCACGAAACGATTTCTCTTTTCTTCTTTCTTTTTTCTTTTTCTTTTTTTTTTTTTTTTTTTTTACTTCAAGGAACCACGAGCCCTCGAGCAGATTGAATTTTTGATGGATACAATTTCCTTATTTCAAGCTCCTTTGCCGAGCTTCTTCGTCGGCGGCCAACCGACTTCCTGAAACAGTAACCATGTGGCTACCTTTAACATATAGAACGATATAGAACGAGACACTCGAATGGGGCAAAGTTGGAACTGGTGTCGCGTGAACTTCGACCATTTTTGTACCTCGTTTACAGGGATTTACGAGCCACGGGTATACGGTATCGTGAATTGCCGAAATTGGCAGATTCTCCGGCTTGTTTGCGGAATTGAATGTCACGCTTAAGCGGCCGCCCCCTATACAACTTGATTTACGCGGCTCGTTCGAAATAAAGTTTTCCGTGTCGGGACGACTAGAATCGTTATATATTTTTAGTTCTCTTTCATTTAAATTGCAACCAGTTTAAATAAATTTTTATACATCGCTTGAAACGTACGGCTCGCGAACATTGAAGAGATTTTAGAGAATGATAGAAAGTGTGAAGATTTCTTATTACATAATTAATGTAAGAAATGTAATTCCGGGGAAAGGAAAGAAAAAGGAACAGAGATTGCTTTTCAATTGGGATTGAGACACACAGACACTGCGTTTCACGTACGAGACAATTTACGTCAGAGCATTATGTTTCGATTGAATAGAAGATTTGTATAGAAAATTTTATGTACACGAGTAAGTGTACATATGTAAAGCTGTAATGTCGTTCGATTTCTGCATCAGGTAACTCATTGAACGAAAATGTCATTCGTTATCCGGGATGATTTCCATTCCAAATCCAAATAAACCGGTAAAATCTGTTGACGTACTAAAGAGATTATTTAAGCAAACGTTGCTCCATCAAAATTTCCGTGTGTGTAGCCGAATTGGCTTCCATATTCAAGCGTTTACTTAGTCTTGTACCGCGTACATATATATATATATATATATATATATATCCACCATTCAGTTACAACATGACAGCTTCATAGCTACTATAGATCCCTCCTTATAATAACAATACGTGCCCGTATACCTGTCCCCCCATCAAGCAATAAATCTATTAGCGGCAATAAAGTGTGTATATGCACGTGTGTGCGATAGTGAAATTTGCACTAGTCAAGAGCAGACCTCGTTAAAACGATTTATCAGAGAAGCAGTGTAGGTATTCTAAATTTTCACCGATTTATTATGCCACCAGTCGTACACGCATACAGTAGATTTGCGAAAAGATGAAATTTATAGGTTAAAGATGCCTAAAGGGATAAAATAGAATAGAAATATTATGATTGCCGAGAATGTATCATGATGGTCGTATATCTTTTCATTATGATTATAATAAATCGTATGAAAAATTATTAAATAATTGCCGGGGATGTATATCGGTGTAATATATAATAAATCCACTTGAAATTGATGATTTCGATTTATACGGTTTCGTTTCGCTAGATGTGATGGTGTGGTGTATATTATTAGTTTGATTTATTTAGAACGTTTAGATAAATTCTTGGTGTAATATTAAACGGATCGCAGATTACAATATCTCCGTGTGATAAAACGGGAATATTTTGAAGCATAGGATATTCGGAAATACCGAAGTATGTAATTGTCAAAATTGATTATATTTTGTCAGCGAAATAAATGCTATGTATACCCTCCTATTTGACGCAAATAACGGCTCATTATATTATTCGCGTATTAAATACGTTATAAATTATTTAACATTCGTTTACCAACTATAGCGAAATAATACACAAAATGATTGAATTTATTTAAATATCGTTTAAATTCGAATTTTGCTTAAAATTATTTACTATCGCTGATTCAACGGAAAATTGAAAATTGAAAATTGAACAGACGATAGACAAATACATATACATACACACATATATATCTATATACCGCATAATCAAAATTACAATGAGAAATAAAGTATCTCGGCAACCTCGTTTTCCTCCCCCGTTCCATTATCAGTATGATCCCCCATTATCCCCGGAAAGAGGACTTCGGGACCTTTCGAGGACCGTATTATCCCCTCCCCTCGAAACGGGAATAAACCTATCCACGTTCGCAATTTCGCTGACGATTTATCCACCTACGTGTTCCCGGCCACGTGTATATACGCGGTGCAGAATTTTGAAAATTCTCGGCCGCGGAAACAACAATCGTGGCAAACGAACGCAGGCTGAATCGGCAGTCGTCCAATCAACATTAAAACACCAAACACCGACGATACCGGAGGGAAGGGGGAGATGAGGGGGAGAGAGAGAGAGAGAGAGAGAGAGAAAAAAAAAAACACCGACCGCCACCGACACTTGCCGGCCACATGCATTTACATGTATTTCCCTTCTCTACCCCTTCTCTATCCCTATGCGTGCTTATTCCGCGGACTTCGTGTTTACGATGATGCGACGGAAATCGTCGATATATCGGTTGATCGATCCTCGTAATTTGATATCGCATCCTCGTTTTCCTCGCTCACGATGTTCTGCGTGTAAAGTGACGATATATCCGTGACGGGATGCGTTTCGACGTATTGGTATCTTGTCATTGGATCGAGTGACGTTTCGTGGATTACAGAGCGAGACAACAATTTTATTAACGAAAAGAGACAAGATTGTAATCGGTCAAGACTTTGATTTTTTCTCGCGTGAAAAACACGAGGAGGAATTAAAAGTTTTTCTTTTCTTTTCTTTTTTTTTTTTTTTAAGTCAAATTCGATTTTTTCTTTCGTTATCTCGATCGGTTGAGGAGAAGTGTTCATGGACGGTGCAGGAATCGCGTCTGTCAGTAAATGATTAAAAATTACTCCTTTCTTATCGAGATGAATAAAAAAGAATGAAAAAGAATGTTTTATTAAAGAAAAGGAATAAAAGTTCCCCCTTCTTACGCTTCCTTCATTCGTTCGTTAATTTTAAAATCATTATTTTCAAAATTGTATCAAACTATCAAGATCGACGAAGAAGGAAGATCGATCGCTTCATTGTTTCTTCCCGAC
Source organism: Apis laboriosa (assembly GCF_014066325.1). NCBI lineage: Eukaryota > Metazoa > Arthropoda > Insecta > Hymenoptera > Apidae > Apis > Apis laboriosa. The sequence goes on from NW_025221207.1 coordinate 3,297,703, forward strand.
ACGTCACTTTGGATCGCTAGCTACTCTACGCGAGACAAAAAAGAGAAAATCGTGATTTTAGTGGGTAGAATAAAAAAAGGAAGAAAGTAAGGGGGCGCAGATCCATCGAGCGTCGTGGTCCTCCGCTTGTCACTCGACCATTGTACGTGAATAATCTATAAAAGGCTGAGTAGAAGGATGGCGGATGACGTGTCTCTTGTCTACTTGAGCACGGCTTCTACGATCCTCCGCTTCTCATCCCCCTCCTCCCCGTCGTCTGGCCTGGCTTGCCTCTCCTCCTTAACCATCCTCTCCTGCCTTGCTCTCTCTCTCTCTCTCTCCCTCTCTCTCTCTTTCCCCCTTTTTCGAGGCAACCCAGCCACGGAAGAGTGTCACGCAGGGCTGACGCGATGCATTTGTTTGTCACGCGCTCTCCACGCCGTGGAAAAAGAACCCTCCTCTCCGCTGTGTAAGGCCAACCTTAGAGATGGATGAGAATCCGGTGAAATCGGGTAAAGCCGCGTTGAATCTGAATCTGTTAACGCGATGTGGACGCGAATCGTTGAAGGCGATGATAAACGACGTGATCAAAGACGTGAGAATCTCGATTCTCGCCCGATTTCTTCGACGATGGAATTATGAACGGTGAAGAATTTCCTTTCATGGGAAGGCGATACAGGGAAAGAGGGGAAGAGAGGCGAGCGTTAATTCTAAATCTTGCCTCGAGCTTTAATACGGGAGATAATCTGTAAAGGATTTATGGATTATCCATCGGTTGATCCTTTTATTATTTTACGCGAAAAAGTCGTATCCTCTGAAGGAGGATAATTTACGCGCGAGTAGTACGGCCCTGATTGCGAAGGAAGGGGGAGGGGAACCGCAAAGCGAGTAGAAAGTAATGGGTGAGGTTAAAGAGGTACTTTATTTGGACTCGACGGGGGTCGACCTCGGATACTACAGAGGATGGATGGGATAATGTCCGTCAAAGTGAAGGTGGAAAGTTTAACGGCTGTGTCATCGTTTTAAGATGGTTTATGGATTGTTTTACTTTGTCCGGAGTTATCTTTTCAGAGTCGTTGTTTGAGAAAAGTAGAGTGAGATCGATATAAGTTAATGATTTTGATGGAAAATCAAGAGCATTGAAGAAATTTGTATTTGTATCGAGAAAATTTCTTATAAAATTATGGAAAGAATGCAAACGTTTGAATATATTTTCATTAACGACGTCATGCTCGTCGTTATGAGAGGAGAATTGTTTCGAATTGATATGTTTTTGTACGAGAGAATAAAAGATAATTTAATCGTAACCTGTGATAAATTTATGATCGATAGAATTTTAATTTGATCAGTTTAAGGAGACGGCGGATGTTTCCTGCGTTACAGCGAGGAAAATGAACGACAAGTACAGCGTAGTACGATAGAAGGATAACGTCATAATAAATCTGCAGAGTAATCTTTACGCTGAGATAATGAGATTTTTTATCACCTTTAGTCGAATGGAGTCTTTGTCAGAGATAACGAGGTCTGAAGCGACAGGAAAAATTATAGGCTAAGAAAAGGAATTTTACTTTAAGTTCACTAAATGTGAATGGAGAGAATCTTCGCGCGAAGGGATGGTTTTGTAGACACTTTTTAATCTTCGAGTACCCATCGCACAGTTTGATGCAGCCATTATTAAAAACAAAAAATCCTGTTCCAATTGGATATCATCTCGAGAAGTAAAAAAAAAAAAAAAAATTATAATTTACAAATATAATTATAAATTATAAATTGAGAATAAAAATTTATTCATCGAAATAAAATTGTTCCCGGATTTATAATAACGGAATAAGGATTATAATCCGACTCGTACAACAAACGATGAAATTCAAACAGAGTCGAACTGTGAAATTTCCTACTTTTCTTTCTACAATGTGAAGATATTGCACACGACCTTAATTCCAAGGCAAAAGAAACTATCCTCTCCTTTCCTCCCAATCCTTATTGGTGTTCTCGCATCGCTATTTGTACCTATAGCACTTCTTTCGGAGTTAGAAGATTAGTTTTAGAATGGGAATTACCGAAACTTTTGAACAGAACATTCGGCCCAAGATTCAGTGGAACGTCGAGCTCTGAATTAATAGAGAAACATTCGAACATGGTTAACTTCCGTACAATTCTCGAATCACGCCAAGCTCGAATTCTTCACATTGAAGTTTCTTAAAAGTTTTAATCTTAAGCCTGCTACCTTATTAACTCGAACTAAAATTATAACCCTCCAGTGATTTATACCCTGTTTCTACAATTTTTTTCTTCGCGTTCAATTCCCGTTTAATGAAGAAAGTAAATTCAACGAATCATCTTTCAACTACGATTAACACATTCGTATCTCCATTCCTTCTAGAATTCGACCTATCAATTCGAAAAATTCGTTTAAGAGAGAAGAAACGCAAGATGGAATTAATCGACAAATATGGTGAGATATCGTACCGTATACAAGAAAGGAATAAGCTCCAACAACGAACAAGGAATTTACCGCAACGTGGGTGGATAGGGTATATCATGCACGTTACGAACGAACACGACTGGATAGGTAACAGAAGGGTGGGTGGCGGAGGGTGGGTCGAGCAAGAGAAAGGAGGCAAGTGTATTAGGTGTATTTATGTAGGCGGTTTCATTGCGCGCGAAGTTACTGTAAGTACCGGCAGTTACTTAACTCGACAGTTTCTACTATTGCAGTAACCGTGGTAGGGGGAGGCGAAGGCGGCAGCCATATACCTATTCGAGGAGAGCTCTACCTTCCTTGCCTTGGAGCTGAAGCTAGTTATGGACGTAGCCAGGGAGAGTAGGAGTAACTTCACGTAGCTTCCACGATTCAAGAAACCATCTCCTTTTCCACTTCTCCTTCCCTACTCCTTCTCTCTCTCCCTCTCTCTCTCTCTCTCTCTTTCTTTCTCTATCTCTCTCTTTCTCTCTTCTCTCGCCTTAGCCCGTTGCTTCGTTGCTCAACTATATGGTAACTGCTCTTTAACCAACCGCCTTAATCCGCTTTTCTCTTTCCAAGGCGAAGACAATCACCCACCCCGTGTGCCACACAGCCAGTCCTTCGATCCTCCGTCTTTCGTCGATCTTCTCCCTCCCATTCCCTTCTCTCGCCCCTGTTTTCGATTTACTGGCGGGATTTCCTCGCCTCCGTGGACTTTCCACGGAAGATTTTCGACGCCCGATACGGGTGGCCATGCGAGCCATTTCCTCGAGAACGATACGTTCTTTTTTCTTTCTTTTTTTTGGGGGGAAGGGGGAAACGCGAATCGCACTACGATCGAATTGCATTGGACCGTGGATGGGATGGTTGGAATTTGTTGGAAGATGATTTCTGGGGATAGGAAGGATAAGAAGGAAGGGTTGGAGGCCACAAAACGTTGAAAAGTTAAGGAGGAACGGAAAGATACGGTTATGTGTTAATTACACGGAATTTTTTCCTTAATTAAAACTCCTTTGTCTTTCTCGGTTACCCCCTTAACGGCAAGTCACGAGGTTGTTATCAGCGAATTAAAAATTTAATTAAACTTTCTCCACCGATTCAATTAACAAGAATCGAATATTGAATATTACATTTATAACACAATTAGTTCGCAGTTTGGTAAGACTTCTTTCAAAATGGATATAGGAAATAAAATTTAATGATCGTACGTTTATAAAGAAAAAAAATATATATATTCCATTTCATTCAAGAATTAATTCTTAACCTCGTCATTAAGAATAAATTTAATTTTCCTCGTTTCACTTTATCTTTCCAAAAAAAAGAAAAAAAGAAAAAAAGAAACAAATATACGACTCGAGCAAAATTAATAAAAATATCACAAAGCACAATATCCCCGACTCTCATCACCGTTTGTACAATTTAAAAAGCGACCCATATAATAACACACGTGTATTTTCCAAGCATCGCAATACTGGAAGCAATATAGGGGCTATTATCGGGCCGACATTTTGAATCGAATTACAAGAAAACCGCGAGAGCGCGTAATAACGCCCCCCCTCCTCCCCCTATACCGTCGAGCTTGCACCGCTTTTATACACCGTTTCCCACTTCTTTTCTTCTTCTTCTTCTTCTTCTTCTTCTTCTTCTTCTCAGGTATCCCTGACCGCCTCCTCCTCCTCCTCCTCCCCCTCCCCTCCCCCTTCTCCCCACGCCTCCTTCCCTGTCTTCCACCGTGCTCGCCTTAATGACCGGCTGAATATTTATAAAGTCGACATCGTCTAGGTGGTCGGTAGCAAGACCGTGAAAGCCACCGCCGTCCCATGGAGTTTCATTGTAATTGCCCTGTTCTTCTTGACTTTTCCTTGAAACGGGATCCCGTTGAATTGCATTATGCAAATTGCAATCCCTCTAAGTCACCTCGTCCGTCCGCTGCAGGCGAGGGGGCAGAGGGGAGGGTGGTAAGAAAAAGGAAGAAGAGGGGCGAGAGGCGGAAAAACGAAAGGGGGAGGGGAAGGGGGAAGAAGAAAATCTGGCTGATCCGTTTCTCCTTCCAACCGCGATAACGACCGAGCTTCGACGCTCTTAACGACCAAATTATGGGCCCCGCATGCATAATCGTCCCCTCCGAGTTATAATAATTTCGCGAAATATTCTCTCGCGCGCGATTCGTCCCCTTCTTTCTCGCTCGACGTGTAATTAAGCATCGGGCACGAGAAAGAAAGAAAGAAAGAAAGAAAGAAAGAAAGAAAGAAAGCGAGGGGAATTTATTCTTGAGAGGATTGGTTGAAACTATGAAAGGATGGCTGGATTGTGGGAGACGTGGAAGATTGGATGACGACGCTTATAAGATTGGAGATTGGTTGGAGAGTTGGTGAAAGATATCGTCTGCAGATTCTTGGTTCGCTCGAGACGCGAGTTTGATGGAGAGATCTTTAAATGTGTTGTTTCACGGAAAGTTGGTTTATGGTGTGCGTTTGTTCAATATATGCGAGGATGGATGGATCATATTCGAACAAAATCTTGAAACAACACTGTTAGGCTTGAGATAAGCATCGAATTAATTAAAGAAAAACTGATAATTCTATTCCTTTAATTTTATATATAAATTACCAATTCTTACAATGTACAAATTGAACAATGCGCATCCTTTAAATTTATTCGAAAACACGTTTAAAAATATATATATTTCAGATTCGTCAGGGTAAACGAAACAATTTAATTGTTTCATGCAGTGTATACATTTTCTTTTTGTGAAAAGTCGCGTACAAAGATCTGGAAGAATTTGGAAGAAAAATTCTCCCTCTCGAAGGAAAACGAGGAAGGCTGAAGGAGGAGGGAGGGGGTTAGAGCGAAACGAAGTTAGAGCGCGAAAAGGGGTGGAAAGAAACGAAAACGGAAATTCGTAGCGTTCGCTCGGAATGATGAGCAGACGTAATTTTCTAATTTCATTACATTTTTAACTCGCGACAACTTTTTCTTGCCGTGGGCGGCGACCAAGCGAAAGTGGCGGAAGGGGAGTTGAAGGGGGTGCATGGGGGAGGGGGTGGAATGCGCGCAGGGATAGCACGGGCAAGGATATGAATATTCATCGGGCATTTAGGCCGCGACGTAACTCAATTAGCGGCGGAATAATTGGCCGCTGCCCGACACAGAGCGCGGAACGAGCTGCTACGAGGAGAGACCCGCTCCTCTTCTATCTCTCTGGTTCCATTTTCCCCTCTCCTCTCGATCCGATTTGCCGGCAAACTTCTTGAGCTTGGCGAATCTCGAATACGATTTACGAAAAACTCCTCCATGGGAAAATCGTTCGTACGATTAAATATCGAAAGCTGTATCGAAAGAATTCGACGATGGAGAGGAACTCTTTTGGAACGGAAGATGCGTTTCTCAGAAATGTAATGTTTATACACTTTGAGAGAATGATTCGCGATTGTGCATTTCTTTTTCACATTTTTATTATATTATTTTCCAACTTTAAATCATTTAATTAAAATCGTTAACTAGAATTTTTATTCAATCTAATCATTCGATTTTCACAATATTATTTAATAAATAATAACGTCTTTAAACGTCAGTTAAATCAATCGCGTTAAATCGAGATGCGGCAGAAGAAATCTCATCTAATTAAAAGAAGAAAATTACTTAATCCCTTAAGACAACGCAAACAACGTAGTCGTTAAGGGGTCGAGAATTTAGCAATCTGCTTTATTAACAAAATAAATTTAAAAAAAAAGGAAAAAAAGAAAAAAAGATTTTTCTCTTATTTCTCTTCGACTTTATTCGCGCGACTCCCGATAAATAATTTATCCCCGGGGATGAAGCATTACAGCAATACGTCTTGGGGGTGGAAAATTAATTTCATTCCCGGATTGTCACGCACACACCAACCGTAGTCCAGTCGATCCCTTTCAAGTCTTGTCCGTCCCGGTACGCCGGAATTCGTTAATATTCATAGCCGCAGGGGATGGCCGGCTCGGATAACGCTTATCTCGCCGCTGAAATAACTCGATAGCCGCGTGATCCTGACTCGGCGCTTTCTCGCATCCTCGCTTCAATATTTTTTCTCCGCGGGACACACCGATGCGATCGGGCGTTCAGGATCAAACGTTTTGCGTGTACCTCTCTCAACCATGGGGTTGTGCATCGACGGGAATTCTTTCCTTTCTCCCAGTTTATGAGTTTCAACCCTATACGTTTCGAGGGAGGATAGAAGTCCTTTGTGAGGAGGGAAATAGGTGCTTTTCGACAGGCATTGACAGAATTATCTTTCACGAGAAGTACAGAAATTTAACCTTCACTTTGACAATTCCTTTATGAGAAGAGGAATGACCATTGTTTAAAATATTTTTAAATTTACGAATCAACAGATCTCGCATGAATTTCATTTTCGATACAAGTAATGCATTCTTCGATCTCTCATTCCTTCTCTCCTCTTGTTCGAAACATGAATTTCCCGAAACTGTTTATTTAATTTCATCCTGTTAAAATTATCAATCATATGCATACAGAAAGAGTGGAGCGAAAACCATCTCTGTATAAAAATATTCCAACCGACGACGGATCTGGCGCGATCGAACTCGTTGCGAAGATTTCCAGAATCTACTCGAATCCGTAGGATACCGTGAGAGAAAGAGAAGAGGGGGGGCGAAAAAAAAACCGGCGGATGACCACCTGTTGATGCGCCGTTGAATATTCGTTGTGCGTCTTGCCGAGTGATTATTGTAAATTTTTCGTGAATATCCCGAGCGTTTCCCGACCGCACGCCTCGACCAGTTAAAAATCGCGAGGCGGGTTGCCGAGGAGAAATTCGAATATGGGGACAGGTTTTTTTCTTTTCTACCAGCAAGTTTTCGTTCGTGCGCGTCGCGAAGGATCGCAATTTGATTCCCGGTACGCTCGAGTGGAAGCGAAGGATTGAGAAGGTTCCCAGGAGGAGGAGTACGGTCGAGTGGACGGATCGTTCGTTCTCATCCTCAGCCACTGCCCTTCTTTCCCTCCCTTCTGCCCTCTTCAAGTCTCGAGCAGACACGAAGTAGCCACTCTCCGCGATTTCGAGCCGACCCTCGCCCACCAACCCTCTTTGATCTCCTCTCGCGAGAAACAAGGCCCCCGATGTGACCGAGGGGCCTTGTTCCGACGACGCCACCGCTGATTCGAGCTGATTAATGGCGTGATTTGAACGCCTCGTTCTTGACAAAGGATCGAGAACAGACGCAGAACAGACTTCACGCGCGAGATGATTGTTTGCGGAACGAGAATGGGAGTAATTTGAGAGCTCCTACTCTTTGATTCGAGTTTCGAATGTTTGGATAGATTGGATAGATTGCAAGTTGAAATTTTATCGACAATTTTTCAGCTTTTACGACGGGAAATCGGTCGAGAAAATTTTTTGTTTCCGGTCTAATAAGGGATAAGTTTAAGAAAAAGTATAAAAAGTTACGAAATGTTTATTTCATGAATTACTGAATTCCTCGTAGTTCTCCTCTCCAAGCTTTCGAAAATTCCTCCCGTCTCTCCATCTCCCAAAATATCGGTGTTTTAATATTCCATACATCAAGTTGAAAGATTCTTTTGCTTCGATCCCAGTTCGACGTAACCATTCAAGCGAATCTGCAAATATTTCAACCCCCTGTATTCTCGTTATATCGGTCAATGCCGTTCCCCTCTGACAGACGAATATCACCGTCGAGATCGTCGACGAATCTCTCCTTGGTCCATTCTCTCGAAACTCTCGACCGTTCCGCTTATAAAAAGAATTGATAATGGAGCTCGAGCCGAAGGGGGAAGGGGAGGGGGTGGAAGATTGGTGGCGACGCGCGAGTTTGAGAAGAGGAGGAGAGGAGCGAAAAGAGTGGGAGACACGGGCTGGAGACAGGGGGAAAGAAGAACAAAAAAGAAAAAAAAAGAAAAAGAAGAGAAGGAGGAGGGGGAGGAGAAGAAGTTGCAGAACGGTGCAAGAGAATCACTTGACGCAAGAGAGCGAGACGTCGGGTGCTTGCATCCAGGAAAATGGAAGGGTAGGCTCTGGCTTCCGCCTGTCTGTTACCATAGCGACCTCGGCCGCCCTTTGGCTGAGCAAAAGGGCCACAGGCGGTAAATCTCTTGTACGTACAATAATCCTACATTGCTGCGGCTTGCCATTTTGCAATCCAACTTTGCATTCTATCCTGACCCCCTTCGATCGTCGCACTTCCATCTCGATTCGTCCTCCTCTTGTGTCGAAGCACAGATTCTTTTTTTCTCGAATGAATGAAAGTGCGAAGATGAATTTAACGAAAAATAGAAATTACTCTAACTAAACTCGTTTAATTGGATTCCAAAATTACCATATTAAAAAGCCAATAATATCCTCGTTTATTACCACATTCGAGATTCTACAATCCCTTCAAATTCTGCAGAATATCCAACTCTGCGGATAATCGTCAAATCGAGATCACACCACGATCTAACGTTCTCCATTCATCCTCCATTCGCCATTTTGATTCACAAAACAGTTTGGACAGTCTCTCTCGCTCGTTGGAACTTACCCTAGTTTCGAAATGGCAAAAGCATCGGCGCTTAGTCGGGTCATAAGAGTCGACAACCTAATTCATCCTGGGAGGCGGAGGAGGAGGAGGAGGGATGAGTTAGGCTAACCCCTCCCTCTGCCAGCTCTCGAGAGATCGGTGTTCCACGGTATTTAACCGGCCGATGGAAAATCGTGCAGGCGGCCCGGATCCCAGGAATGCAATTTTCAGATTCTCGAACGCGCAAGTGCTCCTCGCCCCGTTCACGGGGCAGGCCGGCGCATAAATGCATTCTGTCACCGGAAACGGTGGACGGCGGAACCGTAGCAAAACTGCCGCGAGAGCTACGAGCTGCATTAGCGCATACTTGGGGAACGCTCTCAATCTCCCTCCTCGCAATTCTGAGACAGCCATATCATCCCCTTTTCTTCTTCTTTCAAAAGGCAACGTGAATAACCGGCAACAATTTCGACCGTTTTATCTGTCCCCCCTCGCCCTGCCTGGACCCCTGCTCCTCTTTTGTTGAGACCACAGTGCGTACAAGTGGGCGCGTTAGTTGAGCTTGTATTTATTTTTCAAGTATTGGGGAAAATTGGAGGAAAGGAAAGGAGAAGGATTCATTGTGAAAATTATTGTACGATCAGAAGGGAAAGAAAGGAGTTTTGAATCGAAGAAATAAGGATTATATTACATTGGATTACATTGTTTTTTTTTAAAATAGAACGATATTGAAAAGGTATGGTGTGGATGCGATGATCCCATATAGAAATATTCGGTGTCTAATAATTATTCGATTTAGTGGAATACGAATTTATGATGCGTAAATAAATGAATGTATCAGATTTATATTAGAGGAAAGAGATAAATAAACGAATTGACCAATTTGAAAGGTGAATTAGGGAAACTTTTGGCCGAATGATCGATTAAATTGCTCTCAAAGGTTTTATTTGGTTTAATTTTATTCAATTATCCGAGTTATATTTTATTGCGATATGGGTATTGATGTATTCAATTGTTTTACAAAATTCGCGTAAGCGAAACTGTATTTATATTTCATATTTTTGAGAGTATTTTATTTTTTCCATATTTTCCCATCCAAGATATTTAATTTTAGTTATTGTTGCGCCATTTTTCAATTTATTTTAATATTCGTTTTATTCGACGGTTTAAAATAATACGCATCTACATCGCCGATAATGCGAGAAATATTTAAATAAATTTTCTCCAAAATTGCAATTAATTTGGAAATATTATGATATATGCAATATATAGAAAAAAAAACCTAATCGAAAGATGAAGTTCCTTTTATTCGATATCCAGGGATTTCCAATATCATCTCTACTACAGTATCCAAAATTTATCTTTTATCGAATGAAATCAAATTATATCGTTCGAATAAAAAGCAAAGTGCAAAAAAAAGTTGCGAAAGCATCTAATCTCGTAAAAAAAAGTCATAATGTAGACGCATTTACGAGACTCCCGCGTGCTATAAGATGTTGGATTGGAACTAGATTCGGTCGATTTGAGAAAAATGAGATTTTCATCCATCCCTTGTCACCCTGGACGATATTCATAAACTGTGAATAACGGCCTCACATATCCCTCCCCTTCGTCGTTCCAGGAAACGCGATGAAACAGTGTACGAAAAAAGGAGTCGTCATAAAGGCGAGGCTGCACGCACGAGGAAAAGAAAAGTTAATGTTATTTCTTTTGGTTCGATGTTTTCGGTATTATTCCTTCTCAAATGTTGATACGCAACCGATAAACACAATAACATAACTTTTTTCTTTTGAGGAATTCTCGTTGAGGATCTATTAAAATCATTTCTTAAGCGCGCACAATATAACACAATGCAGATGAAAAAGAGTTTGAAACTTTGAAATAGAAATAAATAACAATTATTTATCATAAATATAAGAGTAAATGTAATTATATATACCTATATATGGATTATAAAATGAGAGAATATTATCAAGTTGATACAAGTGTAATTGATAAAATTGGAAAAAGTAAGAAATTAGAAGATAAAACTCGATATTCCGCATTTCATCGAAAATGAATCGCGTGAAGACACGGCCCATGTTCATATATCGAGGCAAACTTTTTCTGCCTTGGAGGGATGCATCCAGGATGCACTGCTGTATTGGATACGCGCAGAGTTCTTTTCTAAGAGGAAAACATTCGCGCGACACGTGACAATAACGTGACACGAGTGATGAATTTCCAATCGCTGAATACCTTCGTGCATCCTAAATCTTTTTTAACGAACAACAATTTTCTGCAATTGCGCCATAAAAAAAATTTTAACTTCTCGTTTCGAAAACATGGAACAACATTTCGTCGTTTCGTTTTCACAACTTCGCCCTGTTGAATAGCTCCAATTGGAAATTTCAAAAAAGGCACGCGATATTACCTATGATCGAGTAGGGGAGGAAAAAAGCTTTGGAACATTTACACAGATCGTCGCGTCTTCTTGCCTCCGTACTCGCGTCCCTTCGAAATCGAGTCGAAAAGTGAATGGTGGTGGTGGCCCCTTTCATCCCTCCGCGCCACTTTTTTCCAATTCACCGCTGTCAGAATTATCTTCGGGATAAAAACTGTTTACGATCGTTAAGTCCTCGTTACACTCGTCGCTTAATCCGCGAGAAGAAAAGAAGGGAAAATAGAATAGAGAGAAAAACCCAATTACAGCGTGCAACGGGGGGGTAATTTGCAATAATTCACATGGAGCTCCCGCGACACGTAGTGGGCAAGTAGTAGTAGTAGTAGTAGTAGTAGCAGTAACAGTAGTAGTAACGGCATGTTGTTAATCAGCCTCGCGTGGCAAGCACCTGCACCTACGTATGAATAGGAGAACGTGTGGGGGTGGGTAGGAGGCACACGTGTGGAACAGTGGTTCTCCTCTAACGAATCCCTCGGCTCGTTGAGCAAACGCGATAAACTTACCCCAAACCTTGAAAGTAGTAAGCTTTGAGTCATTTTTTAATTAAGATCCTTATACCGCTGGATCCCTTTCTTCGTCTGTTGCTTTCTCATTTTCCCTTTTCTTTCCACCAGAGGCAGAGGCTCGTTCGCCCAATTGGTAGCCAATTAAATTGCACCGTTTCTACGGAGGCAACCGCGTAATCGAGATTTGCCGAGCAAAAGGTAAAAATCGTCGAGTTACGATCTCCACGGAGGATATTTTTTTAATTACTTTAACGCGAAACAGTTGGATTCTTCTTCGTTTCAGGGTTTAGTAATCGTTCTCTTTCGCCTAGAATTCCCGAAAATCGTTTGGAAGTGGATGACGCGTGAGAAATCGGGACGAGGAGACGCGACGCTTAACTCCGAGCGGAGTGGAGGCGTTCTATTTGCATTTTATCGTTTAATATAAGTTTATTGCGAGGGTGGAAAGGCCGTTTCGGCGAATATACAAACCGAGGCGATGCGCCTTCCATCCCGATGTGTCTTTGCCCTCGTAAATGATGGAAGCTGCGTTATAATTTTGACAAATAAGAACGTACTGCCGCGGGTGGTTGGGGCGCGAGCGAAATACGACGTGTTTGCCTGCCTCGTAACGTTTCACCGTGCGGAATAATAATAATAATAATAATAATGGGGAAATTTCCAAACACGGAACCACCACGTGAAATGGTGGAAAAGTTATTAGTAAGTAAGTACGGCGCGTGTCGTATAAAGGCATAAATGCAATTTTTCCAGAGACCGAGAGTAATGATGTACAAAAGAAGCGAAAGATACTCGTTAAATATCAGCTGAGAACATTTTATGCGTCTGGTTATCATTAAAATTATTAAAATATATATAAATTATTAAAATATCTTATAAAAATAAATCCAATCACATTTCGTTCCATTCATCCATTTATTATTCTATAAATTATTTTTCAACAGAGAATTACTTATATTGTTGTAACAAACATACACAAAGTATCGAAAATTCTCTCTTGTTCCAAGTTTTATTCAATTCGTTCTCTCGTACATCAATAAATAATAAATTTCCAAATTGCTAGCAAGAAATACAAATATATTGTACACACATACATATGTCGAACAATTCACGAACGAGTAAAACGTATCAGTGAAAATGATCAAACGACATCAATACCCCCTCTCGATCCATCCTCCCAACCACCCGTAAAATCGACGAAGCAGGACAAACTCGCAGGACCCTTCCGATATTCCAAACATTCTTCAACATCCAAAACGAGGAGGGTTCGACGTACGGAAAACACGAGCTCGACTGTCGCCCTTTTGATCCTCCCCATCCGAGCGACCGCGAATTTTTCATATTTCTCCCGAAAACTTCCTGAAAAAGAGTCTAACAGGGTGGATCGAGGCGAAGAAGACACCCTCCCCTATGGAAAAATGTTCCACGGTGACCGGTGTAAATCGACGTCCATCCCCTCTCCACCCCTCCCCTCCGGTGAAGATACGTCAGATACGTATGAAAAGGGCGGTTGGGCCACCCTTTTTCCCTCGAACCACGGGATGGCCGGGGTTTATTACGTACGAAGCTGTACGTGTCAGTCGTATGGCTTTCGATTTCGAAGGCGTTCCGCTTGGTCATCGTAAAAGAAGGGACGCGATAATGTTCTAACTATACAGGTATAATGACGTTTTTTTTTCACAGTGAATTAAGCGCCAAAGAAAGGGTCCCGTCCTGTGCACGGCGAGGGAAGAACGAGAAAGACATCTGTTGTACCCGCGAGATTCCTTAAGCGTAGCACAGGGGCACTTATGCGTCGCTTAAAGTGGCATTAAGGGCTACAATAGGGCCGAAAATGAAGGCTGTACGGTCTATCACATCGTTCCTCTCCTCTTAGACGAGAGGAGGTGGAGAGAGAAAGAGTCGAAAGAATGATTTTTAAAAATCGTATATTTATCGATTCTTAATATTACTTTACTACTGTATTTTGCAAGAATATTTTAACCCCATAAAACAGTAAGATGAGCCTCTCGTTATTTGATTGGAGAAGTGTAGCAAGATTATTTGAATATTATAAAAGGAAATCGTGAGAAGAAGAATTCTTATCGATATTCGTGCTTCTTTCTATAATCGTTTCGCTTTTACGATAAATAAAATAGTATTAACATAAAAAAAAAAAAAAGGAAAGAAAAACGGTTGGAACGGTTTTTTGTCACGCGGGATGATCCGGTTCAGGCGCAAATAGCGGGTAGGAGTTCTCGGTGATGGGGGTCGTCGAAAATTGGTGGATTTTTCCTCCTATGTCTTCCTCCCCCTATCTAAATCTGCCAATTTCCAATGGATGCAACGGCGTCGCGAATCTTGGATGTTTACTCGACGCCACGCGGTGAAAAGCGGGCCGACGTGGAGAAGAATACACGGGAAACAGAAAACCGTTGCAACCGTTGCTGGAAAGACGGTGGTGACGTGAAGCGAGAGGGGAGGGGAGGGAGGGTGGGTTGGAACAGACGAGGTGGAAAAAGGAACGGAGGGAAATGAAGAGAATAAAAGGCGGAGAGAAAGAGAGAGAAAGTGAGGGGGGAGAAAGAAGAGGAGAAGGAAGAAGAAGAAGAAGAAAGCGGATTCGAATCTTTACCAACCACTCGGCGAGACACCTGCGGGAGGGAAAATCTCCTCTGCCTTTGAAAAGCGAGGAAGTGGAGAGGTTTATTGAGTCCTGGAACACGTAGTCTCCCGAGGACATGCCGGAAAGTGCGAGTGAAACCTCTTCTTCACCCATTCGTCCCGCCCCGCCCCGCCACGCACTGCATACAACCAAGCCCCCGATGAGGGGTGAGGGGTGAGGGGTGAGGGGGTGAAAGTGTATTTACTGCTCGTTGCCGGGGAAAGAAAGACAGACAGACAGGGGGGAGCCGGTGGCTTCGCGATTTTAAGAAAATGCTTGGGACTCGTTTCGCGATTCCCAAGGTTTAAAATGGAAGGGGGAGAGGGGCGGAGAGAATCGAGGGAAATTGATAGTTTCACGGGGGGGAAATGGCGATTTTCAGAAGAATTGTTGAAAGCAGTTGAAAATGGAATAAATATTGTTGCGTTCGTCGATAATTGAGATCTTCTATTAGAGACATCTTGTTTATAATATTTTTAATTTTCCAACATATGTCGCGATATTTGAAATTCTACGTGTCTTTTATCTTTTAAGTACGAATTTATCTTAAAAAAATATTAGAAAAGATATAAAGATCAAATGGAAAGGATTGAATCTATCGATGACTAAAATAAGCAGGATTATCCTCTTAAGTGATTAAGGGTTGAAATGATCGTAACGATATAAAATTAGATGGAAATTAATCGGGCAGAAAAATTATACAAGTATGCAGAGAATGGATCGTCGAATTCGTGAATTATTTAACGCGAATTCGAGGAATTCGAACACGTCGAACACGAAGCACTTAAAAAGTTAAAACAAAGTGGAAAATTACAGGAAAAAAAAAATAATAATAATAATTGAAATCGTCGAATGAAACCCTAAACTCCACATAAACCTGTTGATACCGACGACTTTTCCACGTCGATCAAAATCTAATCGTACTTGGACTCGTTTCGAGAATTTCCATCGAGATCAGCGAACCAGTTTTCTGCGACCACGTGACCAACGACGACAAGGTAAAACACGAGAAGCCAACGTTCGACGAAAAAAAAAAAAAAAAAAAGAAAGAAAAAAAGAGAGAAAAAAGGAAGAATGGTCGATGAAAAATCATCGAAAGCAGTTAACCGAAGAATAGCAGGTGGAAAAATATCACGTCTGTGGTAAATACGTGGAGCGAGGCGAAAGTTCTTGGAAGGTAGTGTTGGGTGGATAACTCGTACGCCATGCAGGAACGTAATTGGATATAATTTTTGCGGGCCGACTAACCGAATTAGACGGCGGTATGTTTGCGTTACTGGCGGCTGTGGTGCTCCCGGCGTCGTCGCGAGATGGGTGGCGCGAGGGCGGAAGGGGGATGAAAAGCCCGCGGGGTAACAACCGCCGCGAATTATTAACAGAAGCAGCGGCGCCTCGCCCCTACGAGTCACGCCGTGTGGCAAAGTAAATCAGCCCACGGCGATTGCGAGCGGAACAGAGAGGCTCACACCTGTACTTCCTACCTTTTCCCTTTCCTACCCCCTGTCTTTCTCTCTCTCTCTCTCTCTCTCTCTCTCTCTCTCTCTCTCTCTCTCTCCTACTTTTCTCCACGTCGAATAAATCGGGTTGGATTATTCCTAGGGATCCTGCGGCTACGTGTTTGCGTTCCGTGTAACGAGTGGATTTCGTAATGGGGGTTGAGTCTGGCCCGCGTTGTTTCAGATTTCGCGGGAATTTTTTTCGGTAATAGGATTGGAGATTGCGGGGGGATGAGTCGTTTAAAAATTTTAAAAGGCGGAAATTCAGGAAATTTGAGCGGAGATAAAGATGAAAAGAGGAAGATGAAATACATCCACAGTGGGTGGACGATCGAATCAAGGGTGGAATTGTAATATAAAATTTGGATGATCGGCAATGGAGGCGATGAAGACAGATTCTTACTTGTATTTACGTACGATTATGATCTTCGAGAAAGAAGAATTTGAACAATTTGATCGACAATTATCTAACGATTTCCTCTAAATTAATTATATTGTGCCGTGTTCGAAATCGTGTTAGATGTTAAATCCTGGACAATTTACGATTAATTGTTCCAGTTATGCCTATTGTCTACTCCCAAACTATAGTGGAAAATCACCCGAATCGCGATCCGCGCTATGTTTTAACGCACGAAAATTGCACGTATTTCCAATTAGTAGAACAATCGGGGAATAACGCGATTGTTGCGCCCGCACAGCAAATACAACGAAATTATCGAGTCAGGCGAAAAATTGGGAATCGAACGTCCGGAACGATTACAGTTCCGCCGATTCAGCATTCAGACAATTTTCATTTTATCGGGCGCCGGATTCGTGAATGTTTAAACATCCTCGCCCGGAAGAATCATGCCGTGGCAACTGCGGAACGGAATAAATTTCGAATTTATATCGAACCTGCGAACTTTTATATCGCTTGTTTCGTCGACGGAAGACGATCCTGCCGCGATTTATCGCCCCTCCGAGACACTTCTTGACCCGTTAATTTCTCGGGTAAATTCGAGGGAATTGTTCGAGGCGTCGTGGAGCGAAAAGCTTCGGAGAGGAATAAAAAAAAAAAAAAAGAAAAGAAAAGAAAACAGGGATATTTCGAGCGACGGAGGAAAGGTGAAAGAGAAAGGAGAAAGAGGGAAAAAATAATGATAATAAAGGAGGGTGGAAGCAAGCGCGCTCTCGCGTATTTACGCGGATGTAAAATGGAATCAGTTTATGGCAGGAATTAAACTCCCGTGAAATGAAATCGCCATCGCTGCAAAGTTATCAAGCGGAGAGTTACAGGCAGAAATACAAACGACCAATGAGACGGTAAAAATTTATTGTGTGTACCGAAGGAAATACCGAGGAGCAAGAGAATGGCAACGAAACGGTTGAATGATAAATGAAATAGGAATATTGCGAGCTCCCCTTTCTCTCTTCCTTTTTTCTCTTTTTTTTTTACGATCATTTTTATATCATACGGGATAATTTTCTTAAGGGAAGAAGGGGCCTTGCTCGTTCGCGATAATACGTGGTTAAACTCGTCTCGAGAATTTTTCATCATCTTCCAGAAGAAGATCTAATCGAGAGCTCGAGAGTGAAAATCACGAACACGACATTTCATTTAAATTTCCTATACAGAAATTTAACTTTTAATAACCTTTTATACGGTTTTTAATTGACGACAATTCATCGACGTAAAAAATGACATTTGGATGAGATTAAGATATACATCGAGAGACAGACTAAAATTACCGTTCTATAATCATTTAACTTACAATATTTGCCCTACAATTACAGCAAGCAAATTTCATCACGTTTCGTAACGTTAATGAACAGATACAGATATCCTTGAATGTTTCATTCAATTTGTCGGGTTCATGAGGCTCGTAAAGTGACGTCTCTACTCGCACGTCGTATTGGAGCTAGTTTAGCAAGAAGAGTCGAGTTTCTCGGGCCCGAGTAACACGCTGGATGCGGCCACAAACACGGAAACGACGTGGTACGATGGAGGGCCAGGACGGGGAGAACGATGTTATCGTTCCGTTTTAGCCTGACATCTTAGGACCGCCATAAACGATTCCCCTCGAAGACCTGCGGCTTCAGCTGAATCAACCTTATAACACCTCGCGTAATCTGGTTGGCTGGCGGGCAATATGGATCTGGAATATCTAAACTACAACGGCGTTACTCACGGTTCACGTATCGGCCCATGTAATGTCTTAACTCCGCTCGGCTTGTGTGCCTTTCTTTTTGAAGGGGTTTTTCATCGGGAAACGACCGTGCAAGACCTTCGTATCGACGTCGTTCTCCTATCTTTATTGGTCGTACGTTGCTGTGATCGTGATGATCAGCTGCTGCTCTAAATAACGTGGATTCTCGATAAAAGAAGTGGAATCAAGGAATAATGCTATGATATAATGAAATTGTTGACGTTCAAACGGGACGAAGGGGGCTTTTCTTCTTTGAAATCGTTTTATCGATTCACTTTTCTGATTTGTACGTGGAGGATGATTAAAATTAGTTTTAGTCAAGGATTATAAGGAATATACTAATCTTCGTAATCGAAGACAAGAATTTTTGATAATATATCACACATTAAAAATTCTAAGTTTACGTAGGAAACTTTATACATAAACTAGATCCAATTTTTAAGATCTATACAAACTAATAGTTTATCGAGAATAATTTCTTTTTTAATTAAAAATGAATTTCAAAATGAAAATTCCTGATAGTTGCTTGAAGAAATAGTTTTTTTTTTTTATCTGAATCAGAGATTTTAAATATTTCGTAAAGAAAAAAAAGAAGAAAAAAAGGAAAATGATACTTCTACACGGACAGAATTTAAGACGGGCGGACTTGTATTAAAATTTCGCAACATTTACGATAGCCGTAAAAGTTTCTCGATCCGCTTTATAGCGGGAAGGGGGGAGCATTAATGATTCTCACGAGCATTCAGCTGACGTCCGACAAAAGCAGTTTAACCGACGCAGACGTGGCAATCGTGTCGTTGATACGACACCGGCCACGTCTCTTTCTTCGCGCAGAGAGACGCAATCTCGGTCAGCAGAAATTTAATTAAGAAGTACGCACGTCGAAGAAAACGCGCCACGATCCTTCCTCCTCCTCCCCTTCCTTCTCCCCTCCGCCTTTTTCATTCTCTCTTCATTTATCAGAATTCCGATTTCGGTCGGGGGCGCGATCCGTTGATTAGATCGGCTCGTCCCCCAGGTTGTGACGCGTTCACTCACACTCAGCTAAGACGTCCTAATCTCTAGTCAAGTTTTTCTTCTTCATCGTGTAAAATTTCGAAATATCCTCCGTCAAATTTATCGATTCCAGGAATTGCACGTTATATCACATCGTAACGTATCAAATAATACATGCGTATATTTTACAATTTCGAAACGGAATACGTGTGCCGTGCTTGAAAATTTTCACCATAGTTTCCGAGGACGAAAAGATTCGAGCGATTCGATCGCAGTTGGAGGGAGTTGGAGGGATATCAAGAACGAAGCTAAGTGAATCCGGGGCGGCCATTCGGGGGGTAATTAGCGAGGCGCCTAAATCACCGGAGTAGCATCGGCAGCTGGCAGATAGGCAACGCCGCCTGCGGGTACCACGATGTTGCTACTAGGAAGGAAGGGAGGAGAAACGGGCAGAGAAACGGCGTGGATGAAAATGGAAATGCGGGAATGGGGAACGCGGAGGAGGGTGGCTCCGTTTCAACCATCGCTGCCTCTACCTGATGCCTCAATGTGCATTGATTGGACAATCCTCGGCATTCAGCGACACGCTGTTAGTCGCTGTTTCTATCTATTTATCGTGGCCCCTTGCCTCGTTCCAACCAGACACCAACCTCCCCTCCCATTTCGTTCCAGATTATTTCGATTATCGCTCGCACATCAGGATTAGAAAATAGACGAATCTTTGCTTTATCTGATTGTCATATTGCTGGATAGGCCAATGAGAAATTGTTACAAATTTAATGAAATAACGACAAATCTATTTTATTATCATTTTATTATCGAAAGAGGATCGTGGAAGTTGATAAAGATAAATTCGTAAAACTTACTAAGGATATATCATATCATATAGAATATGGATGAATAAAATAAAAATTTGATAAAAATTCCGAGAGAAAAGAAATAGTTTTTCCATTGGAAAAATTCTAATTCTAATCGAAGATCGAATAAAATAAAATGGAATAAAATAAAATTCGTTTTTTTTTTTTTTTTACACACAAGAAGGCAAGGTCGTTCTTCTGGGGCGGATGTTCATAGAGAAGACCAATAAATCCGTGGAGCGGTCGGCCGACCATCCGTGAGAGGGTGCATCTATCGCGGCGCCGATATATAAATCCGCATCGGCGGTATATCAGGTTTTATGGCCACGGTAGTTATTTACGCAACGGATAAAAATGCACGTGGAAAACGGTCGTAAACGCGTGGAGAGGGTGGCCTGGCAGGCCGTGGCTGCAGATACGGCTGAAAGCGGATCGCCTACTACGGCGAGGAGAGGGGATGAAAGAGGAAAGAAACATGCGGAGTGAACATTGAAATTTCTCCTTCTTCTTCCTTTTCTTTTTTTTTTTTCCTCCTTTAAGAAAGAAACATATCGAAAGAAGAAACAGCGAAAGAGAAGAAGAGGAGACGAGCAGCAGAAGAGGAAGACGAAGGAGAAACGGAAGA
This sequence comes from Apis laboriosa, assembly GCF_014066325.1. Taxonomy (NCBI): domain Eukaryota; kingdom Metazoa; phylum Arthropoda; class Insecta; order Hymenoptera; family Apidae; genus Apis; species Apis laboriosa. The sequence continues at coordinate 3,318,405 of NW_025221207.1, forward strand.
AGGGTCGAAAGAGCTGAGTAAAAGAGAGAGAGAGAGAGAGAGAGAGAGCAGGGGGGAGGCTATCCACGTACGTTTTCGTGGGTAACAAATTTATACGAGTTCGCCTGATTTATTGGCCGCAAGTTTAACAACGGCCGACCGGACCCACCCCTTCCCTTCCCCAGAAAAAGGGGGTGTGGTGAGAGAGTGGCTGCCGATAGCGGAATTTATGACACCCTCGTATGGATCCCTGCATCTCCAAGTAACTCGACGATCTTCCACCGAGATACTTGATACAGTGGGCCAATCATTGATTCGGCCCGAATATACACGGGCTTCGTTTCGAACATGCACTGTATCATAAACGTTTTATGTGGACACGGGTTGCAACAGACATTTATCTTCCCGCGCTCGCGGGAAACTCCCTCGGCAGGCGGTGTCCATTCAACTAAACTTTCCGGCTGTGTTGCGTTATCAATTGCACCGGCTGAAAATTCCTTCTGTAAACTCTATTCCAGCTTTTCCAGAAGGGAAAAGAATTTCTATTACGAACAAATTGAGTTTTTAACCGGGGATACAGGGGTTACATATGTAGCCATAATTTTCTTTCCCAATGTATTCGGATACGTATTTATACGATACGTTATAAATTTTATTAAAAGACATTGGTAGAAATCAAAATAATGGCAAATTAATGTTTCGAAATTTTGGATCGATTGATATTTTTGAAAAATATTTTTCGTCCCTTCCTCGTTAAAAAATTACTTAAAATTGACCAAAATCCCAAGAGATTATCAAAGAACCGAATAAATAGAATTACCATAGAATAACCATTGAATCCAAATTTCTTTCAAAAGAACAGAATTGACAATTATTGTCGAATCGTTCGTTTCGCCAATTCATTCCGTCAAACGCAATACGACAATACGAATAAAATAAACACGAGAAACCTATTTACATCCAATACGATCCAACACCAAAAAAAAAAAAAAAAAAAAAAAAAAAAGAGAAAAGAAAAAAAACACTTAACGCGATACGAGCAAAGTTCTTAGCAGAAGTAGGTTCGCCACCGCTGAACGTGACTTTATGGCGAATAATTTCCTCCCCCATCCAATCCTCGAACAGCGGAACCGTTTTGCAAATAAACGATCCTATGTTAACGGTGAACGAAATTGGTTGTTGGCTCGGGCGAAGGAACGGCAGGGTATCCCTGACGAGGGAGTTGGGAGAAGGCGGGGGAGGGTGTAACGAAAAAAGAATTGCCTCGGTTTAAACAGTTCGGGGCCGAGGGTAAGTAGATAAGGCGGGGGCGAGGCAAAGGGATGCGAGTTGTTATTTCAAACTCCGGGACGACGCCGAGATTCCTAGTTAAGAATTAGCAAAGTAATTAAGAGTCAGGAAATGGAGCAAAATAAGACGGAGGGGGAGGGGGAGGTAGCTTATATCTGGAACTTATACCGAACTTGGCCGGGCAAGGGAAAAGAGTCTAACTTAGCCCCGGTCTCGGCCCAACAGGGAGGGGGAGGAGAACGTGGCCACGGCTCTTTTCCGTTCCGAGGATTCAACAACCCTCCTCCCTTCCCTCCCTTACATTCCCGCAGTGCCGAACGGCCCGCTTTCAGCCAATTCCAGGGCCATCTCCTTTCCGGTTCGTTCGTTTAGTACGAATCTTCGGCTAGAAATGTCGGAACTTTCTTCGAAAAACTCGACGGAACAGCGACGGAAAAAAACCATCGGCGAGACGGGTGAATGACTGGCCAACGAAATTACCTGACGCCTTCCCCGATTCACCTTCTCCTCGCCGCTTGCATCCGTCATTTTTAATCGAGGATCAGAGAATGAAATAGATTTGTCTTTGGAGATTCGCGAATATAAAAGAAAGTATCTCTTTCTGACAGGTTTTCCTCGTACGAGGATTGTAGTGAATTAGATTTATTTTTCAAGCGATTAGTTGACGAGTTAATGTGGTTTCTTCGTGTTTGTTAATCGTCAACAAATAGATTTCTTTTTTGGCAAGTTTGTGATTTGGATGGATATTAAGTGCGCGTTTCGTAATGCCACAATTTTATCCAGTGTTCGTCGATATTACGAAAGCAATTTTCGTTTTAATAAAGTCGGCTACGAGCTCGTTGCACGAGTCCCGTTGGCGGTTCGTGGCACGATAAAATCCCGATCGAAACAATGCAATTTCGATAGCAATTGTAAGTTGGCATGAACAGGATATTTCAGAATTGGGAAGAGATTTCTCCGGTAAAGATTCGATGAAAAAATGATACGATTGAATGGGACGCACTTTATCGTGATTGGATTGGTTAGAATTGAACTTATGCAATAAACGTGAGGTTAGTGGTGAGCAGTAGCTTAAGAATTTTTTTTACGATTCTGTGAATTATCTCGAACGATTCTATTACACTCATCGCTTTTTTTGTTTTTAATAAAAATAACTTACAAATTGTACTCAATAATTAAGAAATGATCGAATAAACAAGATTCAAGGATCTCCTATTGCATCCCTTAATTGTGAAAATATATTTTCACCATCCACGATGTTTCTACGAGTCGACATTTCATTTAAATTCGGATCTAACAATATCAAGTAACGCAGCATTCGTCTCTCGATCGAATCACATCCTTCCCAAGATTAATCTCCCTCAAATAAAAATTGAAAACTGAAAGGGGCATTAAAATGAAGTGCTCGCGTTAGACGGCAGTAAAAGTTGATTAAGGAAGGTGAAACAAAAGGGGAGGGGGCTTAAAGACGAAGGCAAAGAGGAAAGGGGATAATCGGAGGAGACATCGATGGCCAGTGGTGGGGCCGTCAGAGACATCTGGCGGCTTTGTCTTCGGGCCAAGACACGCCTCCTTTACGAGTTGGCTTAGCTCTATAAACGCTTTTCTCAGGGGGCAATCGGCTCCCTTTCGCGATTTACCGTCCATCGTGGCCGATCCTTGCGCCAGACAAGCAAAAGGACACCGAATCGCGACGCGCTCTTCCGCAAACCAACAACGTCGCGTGCTCGGAAGAAGAAACGAGCGTGGTAAAGGCTATTGGTTGCAGCTAAGCCGGGAAAAGACCTCGATGGAGAAAAGGAAAAGGACTCGACCCTTTCTCACACACACGCACACACTCTTTATTCTATAGGCGAAAACGGAACGCGTGATTTTACCTCGTAAAGGTACAACCGGTTGCTCATCCTTGTGACGTTAAGTAAACCGGCTTCTACTTTCAGAAATTTTGTAAAAGGATATCTTGCCATTTTCGCTGATGAACATTCAATAAATAATTCTATTCTTTTATACACATGACTTAATGACACGTAATAATTGGATGGATTAAAATGGACAGCAATACGTTTTTACGATCCTGAATGGATGTTAATTTCTTCTCTTTTTGTATAAATTATTTCGGTTTCAAAATTAACAAGAAAAAAATAGATTGCATACGAAATACATTCGCATACATTGTACAATGGATATCTCCATAATCACAACTTTAGGAAATGTCCCCTCCCCTGCCGTTATCGAAGGACAGTTTCGATACGTTCTTATCGCTTAGGAAACTTCTGAAATTTGGCCAAGTTTGATTGAAATTCGGCGTGGTATCTGAGATACGCGCGACACACGGCGAACATCCGCGATCTGATAAGAGGGACGGTTACAGGGAGGACATGTCGAGTTGCATCGGACAATCCCCTCGATATTCCCCGGGAAAGTGGATCCTGGAGGAGTGGTACGATTGCATATATAGCTCGTAGATGCGGTTGACAGAAAATGAAGAAAAGCTGCGTTACACGTGATCGGTGGGCGTTTCCATCGTAGACGAGGAAGAGTTTCGAGATTTGAAAACGAGCCGGTGAAAAATTCGATTACTCGCGTCGAAGGCACGCGAAGGGTCCAGGGGCGGAAATGAGGGCGCGTCTTCTGATTGATCGGGCCGAGAGGAAATCGCCTCGAGATTGGTTATTATTACCCCGTTAACGCGGTTACCGTTGCCACCAATCGTACTTTCAATCATCTTCGTTATCGAACTCCTCGCGACGAAATCGCCTTCCACCGCCCCTACACCCTCCTCCCTTTCTTTCGACGTCGCTCATCTATCTTGTTCAATCTCGCCCCACGACCACTGTTTCTCTTTCGTCAACCTCCATTTCCTCCCGTGTCCAACACTCGATTTTCGATACGAGTTGCGGAACGAACGTCGATTATCGATTTGCCTCCAACACCCCCTGCGTTTCGACGATGCCTCGTTATCTTCGATTAGCGGAGAACAGCGTGTATTTCTTTCGCTCTCAAAGAAAAAAACGAAACACGAACAGGATATTATTTTCAGTAATTTTGAATTCATCGAAGACGTTATATCCAAATTTTCAATCGATCGATTTCCGACTTGAAATTCAATACGACAGAAACATTCGAATCGTGAAATGTGTAATCGCAAAACTGAATTTAAAATATCGTATCTTCGACTTTTCTTCTTCAACACGTATTTTTACGCCGCGAGGAGGGAGAAATTTTCCCGCCTGTCCTCTGGAAATCGACCTCGTTGACGACAACTCGTTGACGATTTAAAATTCGCCACGTAGCCACGTAGCCTCCTATTAATATCGAAAGGGGGACCGTATTATTCGTTCCGCCCCCCTCGTGCGGCCGCGCGAGAAACAGTGGCCGAGATTTATGCCCGGCTACGTGACAAAAGGCGACCAACTCGAGTCTAGTTTACAGGGGCGATGCTGGGACGGAAATCTGAAATATTCAAGGGACGGAGGAGGAACGGTATGTATACTATACGTGGGAATTCGAGTCTGTCTGCAGCGTGTAATAAATTGAAACGTGCATATCTCCGGAGGCGAAGCCGGTGGTCGTGGTATACCAACACGAAGCTGGCGAGCGCAGATAAGCAACGACGCGGTAATCCTCGGACACACTGTATAAGTTAACGCCGCTAGACCTTGCGTATTACATTAACGTTCAGCCCATCGTCCCCTGGGAGGGGGAGAAACAGAAAATAAAGATAAAGGGTATAGCGCGAGAGGAATAGCTGGGGTGCTTAGCTTCTGTGGAGGAAAAGGAGGAAAAGAAGGAAGGCTCTCGGGATAATTTCAAAAGGGTTGCTAGTCCTAACCGGAGACAAGCTGCTACTATCTGGTTAAAAGGCGTGCCGTACGGTTAAATGGTCGGTGTGGTTGCAGGACGCGGCGTTAAAAGGTGCAAATAGCCGAAAGCTTAAAACGCCGACTTTTCGAGCGTCGAGGACGGAACTCAGAGGGGCCCTGAAAATATCCACCCGCGTGCCGGTAATAAAGTTAGTGCCGATTAGTGCTCGGAGAGATAGTTGGCCGAGGGATGCGGAATTGCGGGACGGTTGGAAACAAAAGCAAGCCGAATTCGCCTCTTTGTTGTGCAAGGGAGGGGGGAGGAGGAATTCTCGAACCTTCGTGTTCCCGCCCGCGTCACGGATTAGCCGTGGCGGCGATAATAGCCGTGATAATGGTAAAATGAGTTCGAGCAGTGCGGATTTTTGAAAGGATTGCAGCAGCGTTGATTTAATTTTTTAAGTCATCCTTTTCCGGATTCGGATACGATTTTCAATTGTATCCCCGATGTAACGGTATCATCGTGAATTGTATAAATTTTGCCGTGAAAAAAAATTCACGGAGATAAGAGCGGAGATATGAAATGAGATAGGAGGTTAAGTGTTTTAACCTGAATTAGTCACGCGTGCGTGGTACGTAACGGCGACTCGGTTAGTAAACAAGGATTAAATAGCAAAAAGAAGCTTCGTCACTTTCCTGGAACAAAGTATTTCCTAGAACAAAGTATTTTTATTTTTGTTCTGCGTGTGTATATATACCAGGCTTATGCGACACATTCGTTACGTCCATCGTTACGATCTCAAGAAGTCTGTTAATTCCACGTTCATTAGTCACGACGAGGTATCCGGTGAAGAACGAGGCGCGCCTAGCTCAGAGACGAGCATAATTAAAAACGAAGGTTTCTTCGTTAATTAGATTTCGTTGCATCGACGACAAAATTAAGAAAATTAAGAAAAAAGAAAAGAACACATACGTTCGGCCTCTTCTTCGGATTGTAAAATATTTCCTATCTTCTTGCACTTCTTCGAAGGTAAGGAAGAAATTTTTATTTGCCTTATCGATAAGTTGAACGCTTGAGAATTTCCGTAACAGGTTAGAAAATATTTAAAATATCTCCGTCACACGCGAACGACCATCATCACCATCGCTCGCACTTACCGACTTCTTTTACGTCACTCTTGCGAAACGTAGTTTAAGACCCGATCCACCTCTCGCAAACTGTAATTTATTCCAGCGACGAGCCGTTATCGAAAAACATAACTAATGTCCTCGTCATCCGCAGCGAATTTTCGTCGTTGAAAAGGAAGAGGAGGAGAAGGAGGAGGAGGAGGAGGAGGAGGAAGAGAAAAAAAACCATTTTCGTTCCTCTCCTCCGCGTCGTAAGCCGCGGTACACAAGGTGGCGAGGGTACGTCAACGACTTAAATCGATATCCAACGATGTCGTGCCTCTCTCGTAGCAAAGTCATCCTGAAGAAACGGTGGGCAATTAATCATACGGACGCGAACAGAAGCCGTGATAATAAATGCACGAGAGCGGACTGCGTGCACGACGAGAGAGATATATAGTTGAAGAGATATATAGGAGAAGGACTCGAATGAGGGGGGAGGGGAGTCTGACGTTTCCGGATAGGGTGACAATCAGAATGACACCGCGTATCCTTTGTAACCCAGTAATTAGTTTCCTCTGTTATGCGTGTCCTCTATCTAGTTACCTCCTCTAGTCATTGGAATACCGCATGATATGAAACCGAGAATAGCGTGTTCCGTATTACGATAACGATTCCCGTATTTGTAACTCTATTTCTATATTTTGTTAATTTTTTCAGGAAGAAGAAGACGCTTTGTTGAATATCATTCATTTCACGGGAAGAATGAAAATAATAAGGAAGCTTTTCTTTTTTATTCTAATTAATAATAATATTTGGAATTGATATTTCTTTTTAAAGTCAATATTCAATTTTTCTGAAATTGTTGAATCGAAATATTTAGTGAAAAAGAAATAAAAAAAAAAAAAAAAAAAGGTGAAGCTGATCCAAATTCGGCGAAATTACTGTTATTATATTTCATATAAAGAATGCAAATTCCGATCACCGATCGAGGATCGAGGGTATTTAAGCCCGGTATCAACGACGTCGTAACACTTTGCAGAAACGACGGGAACGATAAAATTTCAGATTCGTCGGATCATTACGATCTAAATATGATAGGAAATATAACCCTAATCGGCTCCGGGGGACCCGAGGGAGGTGCAATAATCGGGAACGGTCCCCGCACGGCCATGAATTAATTCCGCCCGGATAATTCTCCATTATTCAACCCACGAAATGATTATTTCGATTCTAGCACGCACTCGATCCAATAGAATTTTCTATCATTTTATTCCACCTTTCCCCGGTATAATACAAACCTTGGTCGGTTAATTTATAAATCGACAAATATTACAACCCTCTCTTATAGAACAAAAAAATTATCTTACCTCCTCCTACCAAATTTCCCCACGTAAAGATAAAAACCACCGATCTTTTCGCTCGATATATATATATATATATATATATATAATTTATTTCCAAATACAAAGCACTCAAGGAAAATACGGAGCAACTTTTATTCACGAGAAACCTAGCCTAGAAAGCTTCCTATGAAATCCAAAGCTCTTCTCATTTCGCAACGAAATTTGGGAGGGGGAGGGGGGAAGGAATAGGAGAGTCGATGCAGCCACCTTAGCGGAGGACGAAACCATTTTAATACCGTCGCTTTAATTACAAATGAGACTGACGCAACGCGAAAAACAAGCTCACCGGCACGAAAGAAGGAGAGGGGGGGNAAAACAAGCTCACCAGCACGAAAGAAGGAGAGGGGGGGCGAGAGGAGGATGGTTGGCCAGGAGGTCTCATAAAGCGTCTACGGCATTATGCTCTGTCCGCGGTGACTTCTCTCAAAAGCGTCGGTGCAATCAGCAATTCCCGCGATACCACACCACCAACAAGGGCCAGACACAGGGACGGAGAGGAGGAAGCTGGACTGGGTAATCGCGGCTCCGAACACGCTAGGGTTGATAGGGGGATAGGAGAGGTCGAGGCAAATCTCAGAATTTAATATCCTTCGAAGAGGTATGTAATATCCCCTAAAAGCCTCGCATTTCCCTAAGATCCCAGATAGATGGCCGTGTCGCGCGAAAAACTTGCGTATACGCGGGTTTCTCGCTCAAAAATCATCGAAAGAGAAGGTGCACACTTGCTTTTTCGTGGATGGCTCTGCTTATTTTTCTTTCTTGCTTTCGTGAAACTCTTAGGAAGGAGCGAGAGAGATGGAAAGAAAAAATTATTGCTTCGTATATATGTGTGTGTGTGTGTGTGTGTGTGTTATTGCAAGAACGAATGTGAAAAGTGATTCTGTGAATACGTGAGAATTTCGAATGCGATGATAGTTTAGGCAAGATTATATGTCGTACATGTGTAAAGAACCACGGGTATTGGCAGAGAGTCAAGCAAGCAAGAAGATTAAAAAAAGATTAGGATCCTCTTGGAAAAACAAGAAATGCGAGAGCGTGTTAATAAAATATATTTCTACGTTATTGTCGTATTTAATTGTATTTGATTAATTGCAGATTTTCGCCTGTGAAATCATTTAACGGAAGACATATATGCGAACAAACACGCTCTTTCTCTTCGAAAGAGACTGCATTTCTTCTTACGCTACGTTTCGAGAAATGGAATGAAAATTATTGTTAGATACATATTGTAAAAATACAATGTATGTAAAAAAATTGGTAAAAAAATGTATAAAGTGGAGTAATTAATTAATTAAAAAGTGTGTGAATATTTCTATATTACGAGAAATATTCGTACGAAATATTTGGCAAAATATTATACGTATTGTGCGTTCGAGGTTAAAAGAAAAGACGTATAATAATATTCGCTTAAATTATAAACACATTAGAAGCGAGTCGATCCGTTTTGTTTATACTTTTACCGTACCGTATTATATACCGTAGCGTATTATATACGTACACACACGAAATTTAATCCGTACGTTATCATAATATTTATACTCGCAGATTTCCGTTTGCGAAATCAGTTGATAAGAAGACGCGCTCGTGGACGGTTCGATGGTGCTCTCTTTCCTTCGTTTTATATATATATATATATATATAAAAAGCGACACATTTTACGTCGAAACGAGGGAAGATGGAAAGAACGTGGAAAGATTATTGATGGGCCCCCGATAGCTAAGATGAAGGCAAGCGAATCACTGCCGGTGTAATTACGAAATGGCTGTTAGGACGGAACGCCGTTATTCCAGCACGAACCGATCCATCATCCACCGTCGCTACGGGGTGGCGTTGAGCTGTAAACCCTATCGTTTTTTTTCTCCCTCTCTCCCTCCTCCCCCTTCCCTCCACCTCCTCTCCTTTTTCCCCTCTCCCGTGTGATTTCATTCGCGCTTTAACGCCTTCCAGATGATCGGGGGGATCGCCGATGTAATTACCATGAAGTGGCTTTCATCGTGCTGCGCCCATTTGATGCTCTTAAGGTGAATTCATTGTTCACAGGCCCGTCCGTATTGGGAATCGATCATAGATCATCGTTGACATCGTCGGTGAAGAGAAAGGGAGGAAACCTTCGTCGATATCGGCACAGGTCCGACACCTATTTTCACGTCGGGGGAATCCCGCTTTTCCGCGAGACGCTGGAAAATTGCGCGTGAAAAGCAGACGAGACGTTTTAATTTATTTACGTTGCTGTGGCGAGGGGAGTTGTGGACGACATTTCGATCATCGAAGGAAGTAATTTATTTCTTCGTGCTTCTTTTATCTTGCGCATCTCGAGCGGAGGAACGAAAGGATTTTGATTCCACTGTGGTAAGAGATCCTTTGAAATTTTGTCGTGAGTAGTGAACATTATAATTTAATTATTATTAGTGGTTCGTAAAGAAAAGGCATAGTTTAAGTTTTCATTATTTCTTATGCGGTTAATGCGAATAAAAGATTATTCTTCTACGATTGGTGCATGAAATGTTGCTTCTTAGAATTTGTTGAATTTTTGTTGATTTTCATTTTTGTTGATTTTATAATATATATATACCGCACAAAAGAAATTTTTCTAATAATTTATTTTGATTATTGAAATTATTGAATCGCGAATTCGAAAATTGTTTAATCGTTAAAACAATCATATGAAAATTACTTTAATTGAATATGTCGTCTTAAAGAAACATCGTGCATTATATTTAGAATTATATTTGAAGCAACGTTTCACACATACCAATCTTATAAAAATATTAATTTTCTTTCAATCTACAATTCTTTAACTTCGTTTCGCATCAAAAATCTCCTAACCTTATCTCGCGTTTCTTAATTAACACTCGATCGAACCCTTTTCGCGCCAATCGTCCACGTTTCCTCCACTTTCCTCCGAGGAGGAAGAGAAGTCACGACGCCCGTCTCGAAACTCGGAAGCATCGTCACAAGAACGCAAAGTAAACGGAGTGACGTGTTATTTACCGCCTTGTCGTAATCTCAGTTCCTCGGCTCCAACCCCCTCCCCCTAACGCCTATTCTTCCGACTTTTTTTCCCCCATCCCCTTCTCTCCTTTCTCTCCCTTCATCCACTTCCGTTCATCGCGGCGTTGACGAGTTAAAAGTCGGCTTCTTGTCACAAGCCGCGAAGTCGTCGTTCGCATCGTATCGCCTCGACGATCTTGTCTCCCGTTTCATCATCACCCTTCCTCTCTCTCCCCGGTTGTTCTCGCGCCTCTTATTTCCGTTTTTCCTACTCCCCTCGAGCAGGCCAGCTTCCGCGATAAAATTATACGTAAAACGTTGGAGGCGGAAGTTGAATAATCGAAAAGAATTAATACTTTTGTTTCCTCTCGTGTCGATTCTGGATTCTCGAAATTTTGGAAATTTTGAGAGAACAGAGTTGATGATGATGCTTTTTTGAAATTTGTAAAGAATATTCTTCTAAATTTTATTAAAGTATCGTTGAATGATGCTACTCGATACGATAAAGGGTTGTGACGAGATATTTGACACAGATATCCAAGTATCTTAGACGTGGAACGAAATCTCTGACGAGAAGAATGTTCGATGGTCTAGAGGAATCGGCCTTGATAAGTCGAAAAATTTCCAAGCTTTTCATCGAATATCTGTATCAAGGAGGAGAGGCCTCTCAGAGAGGTACATTCATATAAATTTCAGAAGGTTGTACATACGAGATGAACATATTCTTTGAACGAGCATCCTGAAAAGCAATGCCTCTTTTCAAATTGTATAAGCTTGAATAAGCACGCCTTAAGGGGGATCTAAAGGAATTTTCTATATTTCAATATTCTCTATTCCCTTTTTATTTAACTTTATAGCCATTATACATCAACGATTATTGCATAAAATTTAAATTTCCACGTTCAATTATAATCGAGTGGAAAGTTTTTATTAAAAAAAAAAAAAAAAAAAAAAAAAAAGACTAAACATTTTGCTCGATCGGATTAGAATCAGAACCAGACGTCAATTTTATTTCAGATCAGCAGTGAGAGAAACGGGGACGGATTCTTTCGTGGAAGTTTCAAAATTTCAAAAGTCGGGATTTCCTAAAATTGTTTACCGTTGACGTGAATGTTTTCGAGTAAATAGTAAATACGAAGCTACACGAAAATATACTCGACGCGTTGCGAAGATTAAACTCACCATCTCTTTTCCTGATCTCGATAAATATTTTTAACTCTTTCGAAAAGAGAAAGAGAGTTTCTTCCGTGTAGAAATATCCGCTCGCGTTTATTTGCTTGACAGAAAGTTTCCATCTTTCTTTTTTTCTTTCTTCTTTTTTTTTTTTTTTCTTTTTTATTGTCTTTGTGTGCCGAAACGTCGTTTTACTTTTGCGCCAACGAATCAAGAAGATCGCGAAGATTACATCAAAGGGGAAACTTGTTCTTTTCGGGAAAGTATCCGATGGAAGCAAAGCGAGTCATTCTTTTTTTTAAATCCATTTTTACATGTGTTCTCGATGCATTTGTAAAATTCGAGATAAAAAGTTTGATAAATGAAACGAAGAAGAATTTTCACGAGCAAATTGAAATTGGAATTTTATTTAACGATATTGTCGATCGATTGAATTATTTCGTTTTTATTAATTAATTAGGAAAAAAGAATCGAAGAATAATAATAAAAAGAATACTAATATTTTCCAAGAAATAGATTTAATATCTCGTTATTCTCTTCGTTTCTCTATCAAAATGCATCTAATTTTTGTAATTCAACGTACGTGATAAAAATAATTGCCAATCGGTAAAAAAAAAATAAATAAAAAAAACTACTGCCAACTACTCGCAACCCCCGCGAAGGGCATACGCCTTGATTTATACGCCATTTAAAATGTTTGAATAAACATCGAAGAAAATAATCTCCCTCCATTTGTTTAACCAACAACTAAAGTACAATTTATCCTCGAATCCGCGGCCACGATAAACGTTTCTCCATTCATTTCGATCGATACCGCACGCTTCTAAATTTTCGAGGAACCGCTTTAAACACCCGATATAAATCTCCCCCCTAAAACGGCCAGATTTATCCGAAAATTCGGGGGAATATTTCCCCATGCGGTGGCCGCGATAAAATCCAGAGTGCGGCGATCTTGCACGGTGCCGATATCGTTTCGAGATTTAAAACATTCACGATCCCTCCCCCCGCCCCCCCCCCCCGAATTTCGCGTGACATCGAAGATTATAAAGTATTAACTGGCGCTAATATTTTAATGGTTAGCCGTTTCCACGGCCGAGGATCCGCTCGGCCTCCCAAGCCATTCCGCTAAAAATTGCCCGATAAAAGCGCCTTTATTGTTGTCCGGCCGAGCGTTAAAGTTCATCGGCCATACTGCAACAGTTTCGCTTCTGGAGGCTGGCATACCCGTTCTCAACGGTTTGGAAAATGGATTCGTTGTTGCCAACCAATTTTCCCGCTCTTTCCCCCTTGTGTGTACGCGCGCGTCTGCGTTTTTTTTTTCTCTTTTTTTTCCCCCCCTTCCTTTCTTCTTTTTTCTTTCACCTCTTTCTGACAAATTTCGAACACGTCGGGGGCCACTCGACGGGAAAGAAATTGAAGAGCGACGCGATGAAACCGCAAAATGTTTGCGTTGCCTCTTTCTGCTCTGAATTCGGAAATTAGAAATAATACTCCGTATTTTGGGGGATAAATAATTTTAAAAATTATTCGAAATACTTCAGGACTCTTTGTTTAATTATACATTAGAATTTATTTCCCTCGATCTCGATAACAATATATAATAAAATTGGTTGGCAACAACGTTTCTTTCTTTATTTTTACAAAACTCCCTACAACGTAGAATTTATTACACAATAATTACACAATTCTAATTAACCATCCTAATCCCACAAAAACGTATATTTCATTATTTATATATTCGAACAAAAGAAACAACTATCCCAAGAATAATAATATTTCAAATCGCACCACGTCTTATTGGATCTATGTCGGAGAAGATAGCACGAAAGAATCCGAATCGAGTCGCGTCGTATAATATCAAAGATCAAAGTTAGACCCGTTGGAGGGAGAGGAGGAGAGATCTCATCCACAGTTGCGAAGTATGGCAATATTTTAAAGGTTCGAAACTTTCGGTTAGTTCGATTCAGATTTCCGGCCGGCAATTCGTCTACTTCTCGACGCCATCTCGTCTAAACGATCTTCGCGGTGGAACGGGTCTAACCTCCGTGGTTAGATTAATCGCCGATCCTGACGTCGGTATGGAAGGGTGCAAGGGGAGAGGAAAGTGGAGCCAACAGGAGAACAGAAAGCTCCGAAGCTTTCAAGGATGGGCCAACGATAGGCCAACGTATCGAATTAGCCAATTATCCTCGTATCGAACGTAATCCTTTCGTGGCCGACTGCACCGTACCAAGATTTACAACCCCTAGATCATTCTTCCGGATGGAGAAAGTTGGAGGAGAGGGAGAAACGACTTTGAAAGAAGTAAGAGGAGAAAGTAAGACACTGTTCCATGAAGAAAATATATAGATAGGCGAAAGATAGAGAGGAACGAAAGAAGGAAGAGAAACCGGAGCAATTTCTCGCCGCGGAGCCAATCCGCCTAAACCTGCCACGCGGTTAACAAATATTAATTCCCAGCTTCGTACACCCTCGTTCTCCTCGTTTTTTCGACCGAAAGTGTTCCACCATCGAACGTTTACCACCATCGCTTGTTCGAGGCGATACAGGCTCTGCCTGCACATAAGTCAGGATGATTAACACGCGAGACGTGCGTGACTCGCTCTGAGCGAACTCGAACTTATTCTTCTTCTCTCTCGCGTTTCTCTCCACTTTTTCTTTCGTTTACTTTGTCTTTCGTTACGAGTTTCGAGGGCGATTTTCTCTTCCCGTTTATGTTATTCCCCTTGCCGTGTTTCGTCTCATCGAGGCTTCCTCCTTTTCGCGATCGACCTCCGCCAAGCATCGGTTGAACTCGTTAAGTTTAAATTCGTTGACCGATTAAACTCTGCTCCGCGATTCATTCGTCTCGATGATGTATCTTCATTATACGCATTTGTTTCGATTCAGATTGAAATCTGAAAGTTTGTGGCGAGAAATGAGTATCATGAGGAAAAGATTTGGATTTGGATTCGAAGGAGAATCTTACGGGACTTGGTGATCGAAGGAAGATTATTTTTTCTGAGTGATTTCGATTTCGAGAGATTTCGTTTGGAAATTTTTGGAATATTGGAATTCAACTTTCCTTGTTTTAAATTCAAAACAGTTTTCTTCTCTCTAATGTAACTTCAAATATCTCGATCGCTCTTTCTCAATAATAATAATCTTCACCTATCATAACGCAAATTAAAATATCTTATTCCAAAAGCGATCATCGAAATCATCTCATCTTCGAAACAGAAGCGACGAGAGGGAGGGAAACGAAAAATATCATAGCTATATCGAATCACTATCAAAATCATAATCCATATCGTTTTCGAATGTCGCAAAGACAATCCTGTGTAGCCGATGAAAAATTCGGTTCTCCAAATTCGTCGCGCAGGATAGAGATAAACCGTTTAATCGGTCTGTCACGATAGGGGATTCTAATTCCCTGGCAAAGCAGCGGACGAATTGGTCGGCTTGAATCCGTCCGAGAATAAATCGGTCCGCCTCTCTAAGCCCGCGTATTGGCGGTGTTTTCTCGGGAAATGAAATCTCGTTCATAAAGCCGCTTGCCCCGCACCCGCGCTCCGGGATATGGAACTTTTTTCGACGGCCATTCCGATAACCGTTAATGGCATACGGTATTTCGTACTCGTTTCCATTTCGAATCTCGCATTTCGTACGTTTCGAGAACCGGTCTCTCGAGATTCTCCACGCCAGGGCCACGCGTGTGGTTTTTTCCCCCCACTCTCTCATAATTTTCAAAGATTTTCCTTTTTCTTTTTTCCTTTTTTTCAGACGCAGCGTAAACCGTTCCTTGCCTCTGCAAATGCGACCTCTGATCTCCCCTGTTTCCTGATTTTAATTCCTGATCTTTTCTACGAGAATTCGAAGTTTGGATTGGGATTCGTGCCCTTTTTTTTTTTTTTTCTTTTTTTTCGACGAACGTTTGAAATTCGAAACTTGACAATTAATTGAGAGAGGGGGAGGAGAAGGCGATTTTAGGATTGTTATATATTTATTATATTACGTTTCCGTAATTCGTAATTGGAAATTTTAATTTTGGAAAATTACAATCGTTAAACGCGTAGAAATTTATTCCCTCGAAATCGTGTTGTTTCGTTGTTGTATCGCGCAATTATAGAAGATAATATGGCGACAGTTATTTCGAAATTACGAATTGTGCGACGCGCGTGAAAAACATGTTAATGATATTACTAATTACGCCAAGTTAAATATCTTTAAATATTATAGTATAATAAACGTCGTTTCATCGTTCAATCTCAATATTGAATTAATAAAATAATCCGTCTGTTGGTCGTAAATCATGCATAAACGATGCATGTAAAGGATATAAATGCGTATATCGAATTGTTGAATTTTCATACATATACACACGTTAAAAATAATTATAGAAATTTGTATGTAAGACTCGTATGTAGTTAATAATTAATGCAAAACCGCGAAACGGGGAACTTATTTAAAATGTCATGATGTTCTTCTATTTTCGACGCTCTTTGAAACAACCTCCCTCCTCCCCACTCCGTCGTTCGAGTCGTTCTATAAAATTCAAGCTATTTTAATTTTTGCTTCTAGATTTTGCTCAATTTCAGATGTGGGTCAATTTGTGAATAGAAAAAGATTCGAGCAACTTTTGCCGGATATACACATCATAACGTAATGCAAAACCCGGTATATTCGTATATTCGTTATAACGTTCACAATTTCAATTGCGAAGACTTATAACGACGATGTACAAATATTTAAAAATTTTCCAAAAGATAATACCGTTAATATATATATTTTTCTTCAACCATTTCGAAATATTACGAATATTAATAAATATTTCGTTGCGCAATTTTATTTATTTCGAATTCAAATTAGATTAATAATTAAACTGAGAATGATGACGCGAGTATAATGACACGATCAATAAAAAGGAAAAAAAAAAGATCGTTCCGATCGATTAATAACATTTCCTTACTCCAAACAAACGGAACACGTTATATAACGTACACAAATGGTACGTAAACGTTCGGGGTGCACGTGCTTTATTCGCGTGCTTTTACGACCGCTTCACTCGACTTTTATGCGACGCGCACGATACGCATCAAGGATTTGGTACATTGTTACAGGAAGGATAAAACTGGTGGGTTACTGTTTCGATGATAAAGCGAGCCACTTGCCAGCGCGAAAGTTTATCAAAACTTTATTGCACGTTCTTTTTTTCTTTCTTCTTCTTTTTTTTTTTTTTTTTTTTTTTTTGCACACACCCGGTTACTCGAAGAAGGGAGTGCTACTTTGCGTGAGTTATGAGCGAAACCGTGCAAAAAAAGCATAGTCGAGAGAAGTAAGTACATTTTAGAAAAAAAAAGGTAAAGGTGATACATACACTGTTGGGGATGTGGAAAAAAAATGTAGGGTTAAGTGAAAAAAATGTCGAGATTGCAAAGTAGAAGATTTTTTAAAGAAATTAAATTAAATTTTCTCGTCTTCCTATGTAAAAGAGTACGTAAAATAAATTTAATTCCGATATATACTTTGTATCGTGACAATAGAGGCTTGCAATCGTGCAACGAAATTTGGATTTTTTTATGTACGAAAGGAAAGTAGAAATTTTTTTTCATCAAAATCTTCTCGAGAAATGGAGGGAATCACACAATTGAAGTCACTTTTTGTTTCATCCCAATATTTCAATCGGTTGCAGCAGAGATAAAAATTTAGCGCTTGAAGTGGCGCAGAAGTTATGAATGGGGAGCCTGTGACCCACTGACCCACATATTTTTTCTGGAAACGTGTGTGTGTGTATTACGTTTTTCTGGGAATTTGTCTGGTGTTTGGAATAGTGGCCACAGTGAGACGAGATGATGCAAGCAAGAGATCCGAGAGAGTAGAATAAGAACAAGGATAATAAACGAGTAAAAATTAACCTTTCTTTATACACGATATCTCGGAAACCGGAAGTCGTAGCGAGATAAATGAAAAGAAATTTTCAAGAGCAAGGTTCCGTGCTTCTAATCCATTCATTAACTCGAAGTCATTATTTTCGGTGTTATAATGGATTAAAGTTCCCCAAATTTTAATAATAATAATAATTCGAATCGAATTTCAAGATATAAATTACGCGATAAATAATATTTATTCGTGAAAAATTATTACGTTTTACCACGATCTCATTGATAATATCCTGGAAATAACTTTATCTTCCTTTTTTAAACCATCCAACGCGTACGATTTACATAAATCAAATAATCAAAGCCGACCACCGTGTTCCAATCATATTCAGACATTCGCGGATTCATTCAAAAAAAAAAAAAAAAAAAAAAAAAAAAAAAAAAAAANAAAAAAAAAAAAAAAAAAAAAAAAAAAAACAAAAGCATAAATTTTTTCCACGGCGACAAGCTCGGCGAGCAAACATCGTTTGTTCCGATAAAAATCGGAACTCGGTGGAACGATCGAGCGTCATAATCGCAATCGAATTCTGCGGATATCCACGACAGACACGTACGATCTGATCGGCTCATCCTACCGCAGAATATCTGTCTGGTATTTGCTTAATGCATAAGCAATTTCCGTGTCGGAGACGCCACAGACAGCTCCCTATAATAACCCACTTACGGAGTCGTGGATGAACTATTGTCGTTTCCCGCGAACAGACGAGATTTTCGAGTCCCTTTCAAACCCTGGCCGAGGATCGTGAACCCACCTCGAGGAGATCCTCCTCCGCGTGGAGGAAAATTCTGTACGTGGTGGAGAACGGCGAATCGAAAGGGAGAAATGGAGATAAAGAGAGAAAGAGAGAGAGAGAGAGAGTGAGAGAGAGGAGAGAAAAACGAGAACGAGGACGAGGTGGATCTTGTACGATCGCGTTCGTCACGGTTGCCTCGAGGGAATCGTCGCCAATATATCCTCGGCCAAGTTGGAGGTTATACAGTGGGGCGGAAGTGGGAGATATTAGGCCGCAAAGCACGGATTTACAATGAAGTTTGATTGGCATTTGACTGTGGTTCGATTCGTAATGGCCGGGATTTCGTATTATCAGATTTCTAAACCGCAGAACGCAATACCACGCTGCTATCGAAGGTGGCTTATTTACGCGGTACGTGTCACGGAATTCGCCGTGGAACGTGTTTGCTAGAAAACGAGTCACAACGGGGTACACAAAAGTATTTTATATGAATCGACGGGAACGAGATATTTCGTATTGATATCTTTTTCGATATTTGACCATTATTTTATTATTTCGTAAAAATAATAAAACACTTTTTTGTACTACTGGTGGATTAATTGTTATTTGCGCGGTGTGAAATATTTTGATGGAATAAATGATAATTCGCGCGGAAAAACAATATATATATATATATATATATATATATATATAGATAGATAAAATTTTAGGAATCGAATATCAAAAATTCGTGAGCTCGATTAATACTATTATAGCATTAATACGATTAATGCTATTATAAAGAATGAAAAAGATAAGGATTAAATTTTAATTAAAACCAGATTTCCTTCCTTCTTTTTTTTTTTTTTCAAAAATTTATTTATCGTGTTCTCTATTGTTGGGTCATAAATACTTTGGCGTAAACAGGAAGGTTATTGTTAGGAATATTTCATTGTAAATATACGTACATTGTGAAAGTGGTGGAACATTAATGTCGGTAGCAACCGATTGTTCCTTTTTTCTCTCTCTCTCTCTCTTTATTTTTGTGCTTCTGAAACATTGAATCACAGCAATTTTTTCCCCCCATTGTTCCATAGAATCGCTATACAATTATATACACGACGAAAGCTTGGAATTAACTGGAAAATCGTCAGAATTTACGCGCAATTATTCTTTAATTCATTAACATGCCTCCTGTCAAATTCTTTCATTTATTGCAAACATTTCGCAGTGGAAGGATATTTCAGTTTGTCCGTTAAATATTTAATTTCCACTTCGCGATCTCGGTTAAATCTCGGTTAAATCGGAATTTTTGAAAAAGTTTTGCTTTACGACGAAAAAACTAAGTATTTCTTATTCTTTTCAAAATAAAAAAAAAAATTAACGCACGTATAATAAATTTATATATAATAAAATTACACGATTCTTTCGTAATTAATCTTAAATTTTTCAATATGAAAAAAAGAAAAAAGAAAGACACGCGAGCCATTATAATACCAAAAAGAAACCCAAGAAAGAAAAATCTTTGAAAGAAAGCGTAGCACACACTATATCGACATCCCTTAAGAGGATCCTAGTTATCGATCCCGAAACTAATCCTCGACGCATTCGGTATCAAACACCTAATAACGCCGAAATCAACTTTCAAAGCAATTATCCCCGACAATACATGCACGATCTTCCGTCCATCTCGCGCTCCCATACGTCAAGAGTAAGTTCGCATCGACTGGTCGCAATTCAATGAATCCGGATTACTATACCGCGGAAGCATCGCGAGTTCCTTCGAACCGAGGGAGGAGGAGGAGGAGGAGGAGGAGGTATCCCGGTTGGTATCCCATCAAGGATCGCTTTCACGGGTCGTTGCGTTTCATAAATTGGCCGCCGGTTTCATTGGTTTCGTGCCTGTGACGATCCGCGAGAGTATGCGTGCCTCGGCCGTACACGGGGGACAGACAGTGACGCGTTTCGTTTTCACTCTGTTTCGATCGAATGAAAAAGAAAAAAAGAAAAAAAAAAAAAAAAAAAAGAAAAAAAGGAAGAAGAAAAGAAAGAAAAAAAAAGAATAGAGAAAGAGAAAAGATCCACGCTGGAGAGAGAGAGAGAGAGAGAGGAAGAGAGACACGCACAGTGTGTAGCGAATAAGGAAAACCATGGAATCACGATGAGCCGTCGTAATCATCGGCACTCTTTACATATGAAACCCGACCGACTATCCATCCCTACGGGTGTTCATAACGCATGGCTAGCTCATCAGGTAAATGCACGATCGATATTCCGAGCGCGGGGAATTGCAACTGCTATCTAATAACCCTGCAAATATCGTATCTTAACCTCTCTCTCTCTCTCTCTCTATCTCTCTCTTTCTCTATCTCTATCTCTATCTCTCTCCCCCCACCCTCTATATTTCTTTGTTTCTCTTTCCATCCAGTTGTGTATGCACCATCCACTGTCTCGCTCCTCGATACGCGCACGACTAAACGAGCGCGGCCGTTCGTGTTTGTTCGGTCGACGTGACTCCGACTTGCATAAAGGGGGAGGAGGGAGAGAGGTGTGTCTAGATCCGCGCGATGCACCATCGATACCAAATCGATAATCAATGAATCGACAGGCGGAATGACATCGTCGATGTCGGTGCGCGGGTTCTCGATCCTTCCGGCCCGGTGTGCAGCTGTTGAACGCCGGAAACGGGCTGGCTACGAAGCGCGGATGATTTTCCCCTCGAACCACCCTCCCCCTTACATACGAACGAGTTTCACGGGTGTTGGGATTCGCCCGGTTAGATGGGATGAATTAGTTTCGGTCCACGAATTAGCGGTATCGGTGGAGTGGGGGAGGGGGTGAAGTGAGAGAAAGAGAGGATGGATCTCTAACTTTTCCGATTGCCTTTCGTTTAGATGTACATTCTACCATTTATTTTTTTTTCCGCGTTGATCTCTGTTCGGGGAATATTTCGCGCCAATTTTTTGAATTCGGTTTCGATCTTCTTGCTCGGATATTGTATCGTGAAAGTTTTCTAAAAATTTCTCCGATCAATCTTTCGATTCCTTTTTTTTTTTTCTTTCTTTCTTTTTTTAGTCGTATTAAAATCGTGTCTCGATTGAAATATTGGAATTCGATTCTTGTTGAATAAAACTATTTCCAATTTAAATTTCGTATTGTCGAAACAATCATTCATACATAAAATAGAAAAATATCGTACGTAGGTTTCTCCTTTATTAAGAGAATCAGCGTGAAATCACATTTCGCAAGAAATTTCGTGATCGTGATCCGTTACATTATTCAATGTAATTAAATAATACGCGTGCACCAGATGTAAAAATAAAAAAAAAAAGAAAACAGAAAGAAAGAAAAACGGCATGTACACAAAAAAGAACAAACCGACGGGAATATCGCGCACGACGAGACGGTTAACGAGGAAGCGTTAATTAGCTCGAATAAAGTGCGCGAAACGTTACATTCCATGAACGGGTCGTTCATTCGTTAATTTCAATTGTAATATAATAACCACGTCGCCGATTTTGATTATCGGTATCGACGCGTGAAGAGTAGCGCGACGAGAGTACTCCTACTCCTACCCGAAACGAGGAGATCGAGGAACGCGATTCGCAATTTTCCATCAACTATGCACGCGATATCGAGGCCCGCTTATAACCAGAAACATAATCGATGAATGGATAAGTTTCGAATGTGGTGGAGAGCAGGCCGAGCCGACGAGGCGGACAGTGCTAATCGCTCTTCGCAATAACAATCGTTGTCATCGTGTTATCTGGGCCGGTTATTATCCCGCGATAATCACGATCATGATTATAACACAGATTCGTGAACCAGGTAAATTGCGGTGTGTTTGTTGTCGTTGATGGTTTCATATCTCTTTGCGATGGGGATATATATATATACGTATATTGTCGACGAGAGGGAAACGTGAGGGGGAATATGAAACGGGGAGATAAGATTTATTTTGGTAAATTAAATTATTCATGGCCATTTCGCCAATCTGGGATATCGTACTTCGAATAACAATGGTTAACTCGTTTAATTTAAAAGAACGGTCGGGTGCTCGAGCGAATAAAAATTCACAGGCAGGTACTTTCCCAAATTTTTGTACATCGTTGTTTTTTTTTCCTCTCTCTCTCTCTTTTTAATTAGGCAAATAACTGTGGTGTTCGAGATAGGAATACTGTGGAATAATAAAATGAATATTCGAATAATTTAATTTTTTCCACTCACTATCATTTTCAACGGCATTTCGTTTTAATTTCATCAATTAATCAGAACACACTTTATGCGTGTACAACTTGGACGCGTATTCACAGAGTTAAGCGGAGAATTAACTGAAATTCGCGCGAAGTTTTTGCGAAAAGAATTAATTCGTTGAATCAAATTTCGTTATATCGTGAAAATGATAGAATTTATGCTAGATGATAATAATTTCAACACGAGAATACGTAACTATTTGTATTACTCAAAAAAAAAAAAAAAAAAAAAAGAAAAAACAGTCTCTCTCTCTTTTCAAAAATAATTCAAAAATCTCGAGCGATCGTCATAATTTTCTTTCGTAGCTCTGAGAGCAAAGTGCTCATCATTCACACGTTCATCCTCGCCTCGACAGAATCCTACCGCAACCTCCTACGCAAAAACGAATTTATCACCCATAAAGTCAAAGGAGAATTACGCGCGTAACGATCAATCTCCTTTTATTTCACGAGACTATTTAAACTCTCGATCGTAGAAATTTTACGAATCCCTATCACCCTCCTTCCGATCCACCTTTCTTCGTCGCCCTTTCTCACCACTTCCCCGGATCGACTATAACCAATGAATTACCATAACCGAAGCAGCTTTGATCAATCGTAACGGCACCTCGTTGCGCGGCCACCGCCATTAGTATGCACCATTGACCATGAGTTGGCACCGCGTAATTAGCATAATATAGCAATATCATAACGTGCGTAGCGGGAAATGTGTTGGCCGATCCGTTGCCTGGCTGGACATGGAGCTACGGGTACCGAACGACCATTCTCTCGCTCGTTCCCGTGGGACGCGCCGTTCGGATGCTCAAGCATATGGGATGTGGTTTCACCAACCGTAATAATGAACTCGGGAATCGTAAACCGACGAATAAAACGATCTCGAGTTCTGCCGAACCGAGATTCCGTTAATATCAAAGGTCAGGATTTCGGATTCGTTTGTATTTAACAGAGATATGGTTAAAGCACGAAATGTGATTTTTAAACGAGAAGAGAAACGTATCGTTTCAATTTTTAATCGCAATGATTCCTCGAGATCGAGCTTTTATTCACGAGATAATGTAATATATGGAAATATTTCTTGAAGATTTTACAACTTTCGTCCGAATTACAACTTTCTTGGATCCCGAGCGAAGAGGATAAACTTGAGTATAAATGAAATTGGTTGTAAAGCGTATATCTGTCTACTGCTATGACTATGACTTCTTAAAGCGTTACATCATCGCCTCTCTCTCTCTCTCTCTCGGCATTAAATGCAATGTAGAGCGATATTACTCCCCGCGTGACTATCTTCGGGGATTGCAAACGTATTAATAGATGGGGATACAGATAATCCAATGAATTTATAGTTAGGATCGAGCTGCCTCTGGCGCACTGCATGCAGTAATCCTGAGTTGCGTTACGGTCATCCTTGTGTACGCACCTGTCTGCCGCTCAATCATTATACACCACACAAGCGTATTCTATTCTATTCAATCCCATTTAAGAACGACAAACTTATTCCCTCTAACCACGAATCGATTTCTTCAACGTTCACGATATTTGCATATTATCAAGTTATCTTAAAAAAAAAAAAAAAAAAAAGGGAGGGAAAAAGTATCATCCTCATTCCCTTCTACAAATCGATCGATTATCCATAAACTAAGTATGTTCTTTTTATGCCACCTAGAGTAAAAATCCATCCCCGCAGCGGCGATAAAACAGGTCCTTAATCAGATTCTCCCGCGACAAAGGGACGTGGCAAGCCTCCTTGCGAGAGACGCAAGAGGGTGGATGATAAATAATCGCGATTTCATTTGTCACGAAGGAAACGAAAGTTATGAAGAGCGATAAAGAGCGGGGAAGAATAAAGCGGGAGCTTGTCGTGTAATCCATCGAGGAGGCGAAGGAAAAAAAAAGGGAAAGAAGAGAAGAAAAGAAAGGATGGAGAGAAAGTTTCCCAAGTTTTCCACCAAGCAATGGGGACAGGTGCAGCAAGAGTGAACGGTAGAGGTCGGTGATTATTTAAATTGTTAATTAATAAATCGCTCTCTCTCTCTCTCTCTCTTTTTCTTAAGTCTTAAGCGACTTAATAATTAACAAGTCCACTCGCGCACGTGACTTCGGTTCAGAATATCGCGTCACCCTGGTCGTGGACTAATTGAAAATGATGACGACAGCGAGGTAAAGCCACTCGAGTCGAAACAATGCGAAGCACTACGGCCTCCACCCATTGCGATATCGTTGCGACGCACCCTTTAACAGAGCCAGACGATCCCTTCGCGCAACCCCGTGTTCTTTTTTTACACGAAAGGAAAGGACGAGAGGGGTGGCGGCAGTTTAGAAAGTGAAAGAAACGGGCGATGATAGCGTCAAAGGAGACAAAGGACAGAGACGACAATGAGCCGAGTTTGTTGCCCGTGTTACACCGTCCGACGATCTGAGCTGGATGCGATTCGACGCGTGCCATCTTCTTTTCTTTCTTTTTTTTTTTTCTTCTTTTCCTGCTCGAGCACAAAGGCGCTCACGTGGGTCGAGAAAGCTTCGTTTAAATGAATTTCATTCGCGCGTGTCGTTATTTCAAAGTTGCATCGAATTAATGGAAGAAAAGAATTTAACTTAGAATATATATTTATGTGAATGAGAAATGAGCTTACATATGCATTCGAAATTTAAATTAATGAATCGCAGATTTCGCGATTGATTCACGATGCAATCTTACAATCTTCAATCTTGTTTGAAATAGCATCGCGCATGAATTAACCAATGATCAATTAAATCAACTACACTTTCACATCTTCTCATACGTGCCATTCGTTTAGAATGCATATAAGAGAGAAAAAAAAAAAAATATCCAGAATCTACTTTCTCGAATTAATTCCGTTCGATATCTCTATACACAAAATAACACGTTCACGAATTATGAGGTACAGAAGGGAAATATCCTTAATGGCGGTAATAAAGTTTCGAGGGAGGAAACTCTCGTAGGATTATAGAATAAATTCAAAAGCGTGGGTGGAGATCAGATGCAGATTCGGCATCCCCTGCGATCGAAGCAATTTGAGAAAATTCAGGGGGAGAGAGGGAGGGATATATCGATGGACGCACACCTCTTACCTCGGGATTTCTCCTCCACTGTAATCGCGTTTACGGCCGTGGCTCGAGTCCGCGGGATCGGGCGGTAAATATTTGAAACGACCCGTCATTAGGCATTAGCTAAACTCCGCCCGGCGAGCCGCTCTTAAGCTTCCGGTTCCGAGGAGGAAATCCCAGCCTTGCGAACGAACGCCATACATCCTGTGGAAGGGTGCGGCGCACACGTGCGGCCAAGTGGTCAACGCTACTAATGTTACTGTGGCCATTTAAGGGGAGTTACACACGTCGAGAAGTCAATATCCGGTCGGGAGTAAAATAACTTTCGTTAAAATTGCCGCCCACCCGTTGGGCGGGTGGGAGGGGGGGTTTAAAAGCATCGAGCACACCGGTGCACACAACGTGTACAAGCCGGTGATTTGAACCCGGTGATTGCGTTGCATCTTTGACCGTTGATGAAACTTTCGTTTCGGCGGGAAGTTTTAAATTTTGAAGAGAGAGAGAGAGAGAAGAAGGAACATCGGGACGTTGGAATGGGGAGAGGGGAGGAAATTGCGTTAATTTCGACGATTGACAATTTTATACGTATTATATATTAATTGATACAACGATAGATTGTATCTGTTTAATGTATCGCGTTTAATGTAATATTGTTTTCTTTTTTTTTTTTTTTTTTCATTGTACCCGATATTGGATAATGTTTTCAATATGTGTTTTTGTGTAAATTGTTTTCGAAAGCGGTGGCGTGAAAATATATTTTTCGAGTTTACACGATTTTGCAATAATGAGGATCGTATAAATTCTTCTGTTCGCGAGTGTATATTGATTTTTTTTTTTAATGAATGTTTTATCGGATGAGAATAATCAATTTATCCGTCGAAAAGATAAATTGTCCAAATATCTCAAAATGTGAGAAGCTTCGTATGAATACATTCTTAAAGTAATTGTATAAATATAAAACTTATACGAAACGATAATACACATTCTAAATTTTCATTTCAACATTTAACATGGAAATATTATATGTAACAAACATTTACTAATAGTTTGTATTATATAATTTCGAACGATATTTCGATACATTTGTAAAAGGAAAAAAAGAATGATGAAACGGATAATCGAAGCGGATGTCTAAAAACGATAGAGAAAACTGGGAAAAAGAAGACACACGAGGAAGAAAAGATCCGAAATGAGAAAGAAGAGAACCACCGAAAGAGAGGAGGAGGAGGAGGAGGTCGAGGGTTAGGCTGTTCTTGCACTGTCAATAACATTCCCCTGGGGCGTGATAGATTGGCCCACCCTTACTATCCAGTCACCATTTATCTACTTTTTGTCCCATACTTTCGTTTCGTGGCCACCTTAGCGATCGGTCGGGAGTGTTTACCATCATGGTGAAGAGGAGGAAACCCGCTACAGAAACTCTTTCTCTCTCTTTTTCTGTCTCTCTCTCTCCCTCCCCTTCCATTCTCTTTATTTCTTCATCCACATTCACGGAAATTTAAGAATCATTCCGTAATCTAAGTAAAAGGATCGAAATACTTGATTCATAAAGAAACACGGATTGAGAGATCTGGATTGTACGGAAAAAACAATTTAATCCGAACGGTTAATCGATCTCTGATTTCTTCCACGATGTGAACGAAGGCGTTTTAAAATTTAATCTCAGCAGAAAATAGAATATACATATAACAAGTGAAACAAAATTTAAAATGGACGCGTTTTAATTGAACCCATAGTGGAAGACATCCATTTATTCCCCGCTATTACCTCATTTCCATAATATCAGTTAATTCCCCGTAAAAGCCCCGAAATTCTCGCAATTTACGACACACGAAGCAATTTCCGCGAGAACTTTATTACAACGATCATCCCAACCCCCCTCTGCCCGGATGTCCAACTATTCCCAACAATCTTCTAAAATAATAGAAATAGTTGGCAATCGTTCGATATTATGTCGACCGGCATCCAAACCTATCGAAAACTGAGGAAGAAGAGGAGGAGGAGGAGGAGTGGTGGAAAGATCGTCGATTGAAAAAGTTTCCAAGATCTCGTCCAAAGGTGAATCTTTCGTTGGAGAGCGGATAGATATCGCGAGAAACATGGAAGGCCGGCCGGTGGAAAGCGAGTTCGCGAAATCTTCTCCATTGAGGAACGGGAAGGAAATCGAATCGCATCGAGATCCCATTGACCCGAGACCCCTTCCCCCGCAATTATATTTAATTAAGAATGACCGAGGCGGGTCAGCCCGAGAAACGTCTTTCCATTCCTCTTTATTTCTCCTCTATCCTCCCCTCCTCCTTCTTCCACCTTCGCTCCACCACGTCCACGGGGGACTCTCCTGTATTCGAGAGCCTCGCCTCCTGCGCCTGTATTTCGCATCGGATTAATAAAACTTAACGAGCCGAGCCACCGAGGTATTGCAAGCCAATTACGTTATTTTCTCTGACCGTGCCCGCTTCCCTTCTGCCCTTCTGCGCTGGTTACCTGGCACACAGGGAGAGCGAGCACATTCTCTCTTCGCACACGTTTTTCTTCCTTTCCTTGCTTGTCGAGGTAAATTAGGGGACTCCCCTACGAGACCCCACGCTCGCGCGAGCGTGCTACGAACGAATTCACGACGATGATAAAAATATCTTTATTTATGGAGGAGCGAAATACTTTGCCGTATTTTTACGAACTTCTGCCCACCCCCGAGTTATGTAAATTTTCATTCGAGTCTAGTGTAATCGTCCAGAGATCGCGTCTTTTATTGTTTTTAAATACGTTTATCCGTTTTATGTTTAACATCAGAAGATGAGATAGAATTGGAAACAAGTCAAGAAGGGACGTGGATAAGTCGAGTTTGAATTGATCGCAGCATCTACGGTGTAATCTACACCATATGTATTCGTGAACTTGGAGAAATTTTGGCACCATTATGTGTAATCGAGTAGAATAAGAAGAATCTTTAGTTCCTGTGAGGCTGTTCTGGCATCCATCTTCACAATTACACAAATAATTTGTTGAAGGAAAATGTAAGGGAATTTTACGTTCGTAATATAATTTCACTCGTAATTTAATTATTACGTTGAACGATTACAAAGATCAATAGAAACAATTGAGGAAAGAGTTAAATAAGTGTATCGATGTACAAGCAGGGAATTGGACGAATTATAAAAAAAGAAATAATATTAAAAATAATGTGCATATGCACGCAAGAATGCAACGAACGAAATGATTAATTCACACGAACGTTATCGCGAAGAAAAAGGATGAGAAAAAGAATGAGGATGAAAATGGAAAGGATGGAAACAGATTGCTGGTTGTCGGCGTACCGCCAACTTGATAATTGGAAATTCACGAGATTCCTAAACTAAGTTGTTCTGATCTATTCCGTTCCTGTATGACCATTCGACCTTTACACACAAGTTCTAAGTAAACTTGGAGAAAGATTAGCGATTAGAATTATTTCAGCCATTCTATTTTCCAAGTCCCAGGAATTATTCTCATTCGCGTTAAAAATACTTGACACAATTTCCACTCGTATGGAATTTCCCCCCTGTTTAAAACGAACTATTTTCGCGAATATATGGATAATAATTTAATGCAACTGAATCACCTTGTGTTATTGCGTTCGTTTCCAATTGCGTATCGAATACCCTATAAATTAAACTCATTAGAATTCACGTTGTGCGCACAATATTGTCGAAACAGTACGAACAGTGGGGAAAATAAAAATAACAATGTCGCAAATGAATTGAAATTTTAGAGTGGAAATCGTTATTTATTTGTAACAAAGTAATAATATTTTAGTTATAAAATTCGTGTCAAAATATGGGAATATAATTTATCGAAGATAAATGAATATCGTTCAACACAACAAGAATTTTCTTTCCTCGGGGAAGTTACACTTTTTCGAATTTCTCTTCGAAATATTCACAAAATCTTCTCGAATTTATTTATTTTCATCGATGAATGCGTAACAACGAGATTCGTTTAAAATAGGCGATTCGATATGGCTGGAATTTTGAAATTTTTCCCGTTGGAGCCTCGACCTCGAAATTAAGAGTATAGTGCAACAACCAACGATAATCTCGGAGATAATGGAAAACCTGAGACTGTATTGTGTGCATCTTAGCCTGCTCGCGATCGAGAACAATGGTGCAGTCACGGTTAATGACCAATCCTCTAGAAACCAACCAAAAAATTCCGATGATAAGAACGAAGATAACCAACGAAACATACTTTACTAAAGATTTCTTAATATTGAAATTAGAATTTTGAATAATAATAATTTAGAAAAAGAAAAAGAAAAAAATCCATAACCATAAGATAATTTTTGTTTCGAATAAAATAACTAAACTACGAATGAACTTTCCAAGTGGAACGAGGAAGCATAATTTCCAGTGTGCAAATTTCATTTAGCCTTATTCGACGCAGCATCGCTAGATTCGAGCGAGTCTGTTTAAACAGCTGAACATCGTCGGTAGCCCTTGTTAAAGGAGTACCAACGACGAAAGCGAAACGTGGACAACAAAAAGGCAAGGTTATTTTGCAAGCAAGTTGTCGCTTTGTAAACTCGGCCCCGACGTAGGAACGGCAATTTAAAAAGCATCCGCCGTGATAACGACAGCAATGCTGCTAAAAAAAAAAAAAAGAAAAATATCCTCCTTCTCCGTTTTGTCTTGGACAAAAACGCACCCCCTCCGTAAAAAAGTTGTCCAAACATTTGAGAGAAAAATCGTTTAACGTGTTATATATTATATCCATTAGAAGAAAGATTATCAAAATTTACTCAGAAAACTCAACTTAGGAATTTTCCAAAAATTATTCTAAGAAGAATCGTGTAAATTATCCATTAATTTAATAGAAATAAATTACTCGTCGTATTAACTTTAACGTCATCCACATAATGTTTCCAGATCCAATATTTATAAATATTTCTTTTTTTTTGTAACAAAGTAATAATATTTTAGTTATAAAATTCGTATCAAAATATGGGAACATAATTTATCGAAGATAAATGAATATCGTTCAAAGCAACACAACGAGAATTTTCTTTCCTCGGGGAAGTTACACTTTTTCAAATTTCTCTTCGAAATATTCACAAAATCTTCTCGAATTTATTTATTTTCATCGATGAATACATAACAACGAGATTCGTTTAAAATAGGCGATTCGATATTCTTCAAATAATAAAAAGAAGGAAAGACGAGTAATAATTTCTTCGTTTGCCTCTTTAATCCCCAAGGAAGATTCTGAATAAGCGAGTTTACGGGAGAGATTGGCGATAGTTTCGATCATCACGAAAAGGATTTGGAGGTTCCTTGGACGAAAGAGATAGCGGTCGTGTAATTAAGCGTTTAATCTAGAAAGTTGTTGGTCGGTGGTGAGACCTGGGGGAGAGGAGGGCGAGGCATTTGGACCAATTACGGCAAGGTTATCGCCGCGGTGGTTCGGCAGAAGGATCCATGAGTCAGGAACTCCCCGCGTCCTTCGTGTCGAACGGATCTTCCGGATAGGAATGGTCCATTGTGTGGAAACTTCTGAAATGAAACTGGACAGCGGTTGAGCCTCGGGGTAGGGATTTAATTGAAGTACCAGACGTCGACCTAATTTTCTACCGGGTGCCCCACCAAATCCGTGGCCCGCTTAAGGGGTGGTTAAGCGTTTATAGACCATACCATTTACCCCCTTAATGCCTCGCAGCAGCCTCTCAAGAAACTCATGAAAACGCGATTTACAATGCCAAGTTTGGATCGACTCGACGCGCGGCTAAGTAGCAAAATGCGCTGCTTTCCTGGAATAATATTTGGAAGCGCATCGTTTGGCTTGTTTCTTCTGGGGCAAGAGCAGAGAACACAGCTCTGTGGCGTTGGCGCTTGCGAACGAGGTACACTGGATTTTAATGAGAAATTCAATTTCGATGTTATTAAATGCGTAAATTCGAAGGGGAAGCGTGAGAAACGATAAAAAGAGGTAACAATGCAGACGTAAGAACGACAAGACAGTAATAACTCGAACGAAAATAATTCGAAGAATACACCATTAATTACAAAATTCACTGTACCACTGTACGAAAAAGAGGGAAGAATTCGATTCAATTCTTCGATTACAAAAAAAGATTAACAGAAGCTTCGACCTTATTCTCTCGAATGAATATTTTTCATTGATTTCATATTTTTCTCCTCTTCTTATATAAATTTCATTCATTGTAAAACGATAAAATGTAATTCCTAATGTTCAATCGTAAAATTTAGGACAATGATTCTCAATTTATTTTACAAAGTTTATAAATAGTTTTTTTTCTTTTTTTATAAACGTGAATATCATTCGAAGGATTTGCAATTTGGAAAAAAAATTGAGAATTCTTGATAGACAATGAAATAGCTACTCAAAAAAGTTACTCCTCTAAAATTTTATTCGTAGCTATAAATATAAACGAATAATCTGATAATTATTAATATCAACTGTATAACTGTACGAGAATCCTCGCGCTCGCGGGAGGAAGCTTGGACAATGACCGAAATCGTGGTCTTATTGGTTGATGAAGGGGCGAGGCGCGTGGGATCGCGTGTTGTAACGTCGATTCCGGAGGGATGGAAACGGGTCTCGGTGCCAGCCGGTGTTCCTAGAACGGGTCGGAGTTGCTGCCGGGCCATTGGGTATTCATGAAGCCCCCGGTCGAAATTGAGAGACACAACGAAGCGTTACCGGGATAGGCGACCTATCGATTGTCTGGCAGTTACTTCGGCGAATGCGCTCGTTTACTCGTCCCCCCTCTCCCCCCCCTTTTTCCCTTACTGTCGATCGCCAACACGGCCGGGAAGAAAAATGTTGTCTCCGTACGACAAATCATGTAACGAGCCGTGTGTGTGTATCATGCGCGCGTGTGTGTGTGTGTATCTCGTGAAAAGGTTCGAACGCGATCGATTTTCTCCCCTTTTCGTTTCTCTCCTCCTTTTTTTTCTTTCTTTCTTTCTTTCTTTCTTTTTTTTTNTGTGTGTGTATCATGCGCGCGTGTGTGTGTGTATCTCGTGAAAAGGTTCGAACGCGATCGATTTTCTCCCCTTTTCGTTTCTCTCCTCCTTTTTTTTCTTTCTTTCTTTCTTTCTTTCTTTTTTTTTCACGTCGATTACGTCGTTCGAGAGAACACGGGATGGATTGTTATGCAAAACGTTAATGTCGCGAAGACGAGTTTGCATGGTCGCGTGCGAGCCGACGCCGACGTAGCAAAATGAAAAGCAAGGCTGATTATTGAATAAATAAAGTTCGGGGGTTTGAATATGGATACGGGATCTAGCTTCGACATCCAGCACGCTCTCTCGTGAAATTCTCTGCGGCGAGTTGTAATTTTCATATTTTATTAATTTCCCTCGCGCACGCGAGAATTGAACGGAAGAAAGGTCAAGCGAAACCGGTCCCGGCCGATAGCGCGACCGATGGAGCACGTTTCTGTTTCTTAATTCGAATAATAGCGAAATATGATAAATGAATAACGAAGAATCGTATCAATTAAATTTTAGCCGAGAATCTTGAAACATTTCAAAAGGATTGGAACTGGGAACGACAGGACGAAAAATATCGAGATTCGAGTTTAACTATTTTTTAGATTATCTCTCTCTGAAGATAATCTCCATTGCAAAATATAAAATTAAACAAGATCGAGTAGACGGACAAAGGTTGCAGATTAAATTCCACGTATCCTTATAAAAAATTATTTTCATTGGTCAAATTGATTTCGTGAAATATTAATATCCTAGAATTATGATTCGAGCGGAAGGAGAGCGACGTTTAGAGCCCCAGCGTGATGAACAACTAAGTGATCACTGGCAGCAGGAACTTTCCCACAGAGGAATGTTCTTATTCTGCAATCCGGATGTGACATTTAGTATCAATTTACGACGTCGCGGGCTGTTAACCATGATATATATATATATACCAGTGGGCACACATGGCTACACACCAAATGTTACGTGGTTCACCTACGATTTTTTGTATTTAAGTGTACTGACTGTTTTCAGGATAAACGACACGCAAACAAGAAAATACTATTAAATATTGTAGAATAATCTTTTATCGATGATTCATTGATATCGATAATTCAAATTCTAAAATTTAAAAGTTTTAAAAAATTGACAAATTTTATTCTCTTCTTCTCCATTTATTTCTTTTACACGGCCTAGAATTATCTTTTCCGTTCTGTATAAGCGTTAGCTTTATCTTTAGCAATTCACGCTGCTATCAGCCCGTTTATATTTCTAGAAAAAGATAACCGTTCTTTGCAGAGTCGCTCGTGCACGATACTCGAGGAATTTGGCGTGTCCGACCAAACAACGTCCACCACTACTTAATTCCCCTCTGTCAACGAAAACTCTTATAACGCCACGATCGCATTTGTCCTCGAGTTAAGCGGTATCTCTGATTTCGTGAAATCAATTTCGATAAATAACACGTGGAAAGATAAATTTTTTAGGGACATATACAACCTACTGCATGCATTTAAATCATGTTCAAAGAGAAGTTTCAAGTTCTCACCGATATATCACGTTCGTGAAGATAATAGCAGAGAATAGTTGATTTGGTGGATACGTACCTGAAACAGATAAAATATTCGTAATGTAGAGAAAAAAGTTGCATTCGATTTTTATTTTGTGATTAATATTTAAGATAAAGATAAGGAGGAATATTGTTACTTGCTGTGCGATTATGTAAACGAGGATCATTTGTTTAGTTATTTTCTTAGCATATTTTTCGTGCGTTTCGTTAGTTTTTCTGATTAGAATCTATACAATCAACATTATTATCTATGTAAAAGATAACAATTTGAATACAGTTCCTTATTTCTCAGAATAGTTTATAAAAAAGAGAGTCGAAAAGGAATAAATACGGCATAATAATAACAAACTTTGTCGGCCAATAATCGCACGCATGTGATTCTAACTGATAATTGGTGTTTAGCAAAATCACGCACACCTGATAGCAGTCGTCAAAGTGTTAACACTCGACTTAATATCGTTAAGAAGCTACACAACAAACTTACGTTAAATTCCTTAATTTCACAGCATTTAATTTTATTCCCTACTTTATATTTTACATCGCAATTACGACATTAATTGCCATTAATAGGGTACAAAATTAAAATTATCATACGTTTTTACCTATAATTCAACAATATCGATTTGAAAATTAAAATAAAATTACCATATTCATAGCAATATACCGATAAAAATTGATTCAGAAAATTATTTTCAATTCTCTCTCTTCAAATCTGAACTAAAAATTGTTAACCAACGTAAAACATCTAGACGTTAGAAATTCCCAATTCGCGCAATTCAACGAAACGAAATCGAAATTCGTTAGAAAATTCCGGGTTGTAAACGGGTATTATGACCGTGGCTTCGATAGACCGTGTTGTACAGTCGGTTCACTCTATTAGCTAAATGATCTCTAACCAAGTGGCCGACGACTGTACGCGTACCGGCGACATTTTAAACGAATCGCTTGATTAACACTACAGTCGTACCGGCACGGTGCTATGTAAATGAGGACATTATTGCGATTAATAATTTTTCGAAATTAATTATCGCCCCGCCGAGCTCGGTCCGCCGTGTGCGATTCTCCGCGTAACTGAGGGGGGAGGGCAGTGATTGATGGGGCTCCATTATGAATCGCGCTGTGAAATTAATCGCTTCGACCCCTTACCCTCTTCCCCCACCCTCCCGCTATCACTCTCTCTCTCTCTCTCTCTCGCTTTTGCCTTCTCTCGTTTTTGTTTTCGCGCGTCATATCTCACCCCATCTCACTTGACCATACAACGGGTTACGAATGGACCGACGATGAATACGTGATTTCCACGGGTTTGCGCACCGTGGTGTTGTCGACACGCACCTGCCTTCCAACGCAGACGCCAGTTTTTCTTCCGTAATTAAACGTTCATTATAACCATTCGAATCATTTTTAGCAATTATGTTTCATAATTTCATCCATTCAAGCTTTTAACGAAGAGTGAAATTGTTGAGAAGTTTATAAGTTGAATTACGAGTGTGAAAAGGGGTGTTCCTTTTTTTTATTAGCAAATGGAAGTCCGATAGTAAGTGCGATTGGAATAGCTTCGTGTTCTGACTGATATCTGTTGATGATCAGCTTGAAGTTAAAAGGATTAAATTTCGAAAGAGAACGCAACAGTTGTGCGAAAGAAAAATATGATGAAAAAAACGGTCGTAACTTTGAAGCTAGCTTCTGTACAAAGAAGAGGTAAAATATGCAAAGTTGATAGGTGGCCGATTGCAGGAAAAGGTTTCAAACGCTCCTGGAATAACTTGTCAAACGTAGCGAGTTTGAATTTGATGTGTTCAATTTCAAACTATAATATAGAATTAAGTTGCAGAAACAACTAACAGTAACCGACTAACTGTCGCAACTTTGATCTCGCCAAGTGACCGTAATATGTACAAATCCAACTATACTCTTTCCATCATCACTTTAATCATCGAAATTAACGATGGAGATGTGAAAGTTTCGTTTATTCGACGTAAACAACATTTCAACTCGGATATACGTTCATCAAAAACGTATTTACACTTAATCGTACACCTAAAAAAATTCACACCTAACGATTAACGAACAATTATATGATCCTACTTCAATGAACATCAATCTTCATTACTGCTGTAATCCAATAGCAGTAGGGAACATAACCAAACGAAAGGAAGTGGAACGAGGCTAGAATAGAATAAACAAAACTCCATAAAGTTCGATTCGGAAGCGGGAGAACGAGAGCGGCGCTACGTGAACGACGACGTTTGCACCAACTCGTTCCAACCGGGTTAAATACACGGGGATGCACGGGGCGGGGGGAGTCGGGCGGAGGAAAATAAATTTAAACCGAACAAGCATCACCGGCGCGCTCACGAGGCCGGACAGCTTTTTATCAAATTTTTTATAGCAGGCTGGCCGACGTTGCCGGCAACGATAACCCTATCCGGTGGAGCGGCGGCAGGTTTCGTTTTTGGGACGGCTGGCGGCTCGATCTATCGCGATACACATCCACGGTATTCTAGCCGGACATTTGCAGGACATCGAAGCCCCTGGAGGGTGGCTGTCCATCGTGTCACGGCATGGGGCGAGTAGGCGGCGGCGAATTTCGAAGAGGAGGAGGAGGAGGAAGAGGTGGTGGAGGAGGAGGAGGAGGAGGCCGGACACGAGGGAAAAAGTGGCGGGAGGAGGGGGCTGGCGGGGCATCGAGGGGTTGCGGGACTTTGGGGGACGCGAGAGCATTTAAGCGTAAATGGTTTTTGTAACTGGGAGAGCGTAAAATTGCCTAACCACCCCGTGCGCCTCCTGCCGCTTTTGGACGAGCTCATCCGCCGCGTCCGCGTCCCCTCCAACTGTCCACCCACCACCTCCTCCCTCCATCACGCCCCTCCCTCCATAACCGACTCCCCTATCGCCGATTTCTACCGAACTATTTTGCCGCTGTGGTTGTAGGGTGGACAGATTGGCCGGTATTTTGTCGCTCGTAAAAGCGCCAGTCTCCCTCCCTCACCTCCCATCCCTCTTTCGCCCCCTTTTCTCGCGAACGATAAATGAAAAAGAGCAACGCGATCAACGCGCGCGACTCATTGTTTGCCACGAGGAAAATGATAACAACGTAGGCGAGGGGAAAATCATGGTGAAGTATTCGATCGCGTTTATCCTTGTTTCGCAGAAATGATTTCGTTGCGATAATTCGATCGATTGCTTGGGGAGTGATGTTATCAATCATATTAATCGGAGACTATGAATTGGAAAATTTAAAGAATTTCTTGAACTAAGATACTTTAAGTTTAAGATCTTCATTTTCTATAATTTTCATAATATACGTGAAACCCAAAAACTCGCATAAATATTATAATTATAATTGGAATAAATAATTTTCTTTATCCGTCTCTACACCTTCTCCTAACCTAATAACTCCTCGTAACCGGCAATCAACGTTCCATCCGAATATTCCACCCCTAAACTCATCCCGTTGACGCATTAATCAAAGTCGCGATGGGTGCTGCGTCGATCGCAGTTTCCTCGACGGAAAACCCCTCGAGAGGTACACGAAGGAACATCCCTTCTTCCCCGCGGAAACAATTTCCAGAGCGGTAAAAACTCGTCAAAAAAATTCGAGACTCCCCTTTCCCTCCTCTCTCTCTCCTAGGAGGACCAGCCACATTAGATAAATTCCAATCCGGATTGTTGCACAGCATAATCCGCCGTGCAGGATTACGAAAGACGGTATTTTCGCGAGCCAATAGGGGACATGACGGAGCATTACGAATCGGAGCATTATCCTCTCCTCTTCGTCCCACCACTTTTCCTCCTTCTCGCGACTCGTCCGCCCTTTCCCTTTCCACCACCCCCGGGATAATCCGGCCGATTACGTTATGCTTAAATATTTATCGGGCTGCATTAGGGAAACATGAGCCCTCTCTATGCATGGGAGCGCAGCACGTGGGATCGCCATCCCTTTCGCGCAACCAACCCCACCGCCGACATTGCCGGTGTACACACGGCCTTCCTCTCTCTCTCTCTCTCTCTCTCTCTCTCTCTCTCTCTCTCTCTCTCTCTCTGTCTCTCTGTTTCATCCTGCTCTCTGTCTCCGTCCCCGACCACGGTCACCGCGCTGCACACGGTATCAGCACACCGATATCGAGGACACGTACACGCGGCGGACGCCTACCGCGAACCGGAAACTAAATTCTCGGCAACGAGCCCACCGAGCATGCTCCCAATTACGCGGTGCTCGAAATTGAACGACCGCCACTCGTTTTTCGACTCCCGGTGTACGATTCCTCGAGATGAGAAGAAAGGGAGGGAGATAGGCTCACGTTATTCGAAACTTGAAAACTCGTTGATTCGAGGATTTGAAGTTTCGATAGGATGATATTAGAAACCGAATTGTTCATAATGATTTATGAAAAAAAAAATTAAATTTCATCTAATGAATCTACTGTAATTACAGGTACAACGAACAAACTCGCTTCGAAAAGATATACAGGAGACACGCTTCTAAGGCGGTAGATTATCCCACGAGTTCATTAAGCGCGGCATCCCTCTCGGATAAACCTGTCTCGTGTTCCTTTGTCGTTCCAAAAGTGGTGACGTCAGACTCCAACAATCTTCCGTACACCCTTCCTCGTCCTATTACGATAATTTTCCAAAACGTTTAGGGGACGAGTTTTCTCGACGTCACGTATGGAAGAAAGGAAAGGAAAGACGCAGGTAAGGTCAGTGCATCGAGAAGTGGCGGAGAGGGGAGATAGCGCGCGAGAGAGAGAGGGAAGCTCCTGACTTATCGCCCCTCGTAAAGGAACACGAAGAACGGCGCGGCACAAATTCGGGACACAAAGCGGCGCCATTTCTCGAGGGCCTTTCTTGCTGCTGCTGGTGCAGCGATGCCTCCTCGTCGCGTCGAGGGGGTGGAACGCGAGGGGTCGCCGTTCTCACAGAGGGTTCTCGTAGTAGGCGCGACAGGGGCGAGTGTGGAGAGGAAGGATGGCTGTGCAACGATGTACCTTACGCTTCGGGGGAAGATAGAGAGGGAGAGAGGAGAGAGAGAGATAGAGAGGGAGAGAGAAAGGAAGAAAGAAAAGGAGATAGATGAGGGAAGGCAAAAGGGGGAAAGAGAGAGAAAGACAGAGAAAGAGGGATGTGCTTTGACCGTAGGTATTCATGAACGTAGCCCGCCTGGTGGATTAGCATGTGAAAGAACGCTTTGCTCGTCGCTTTCCACGCCGTGCCTTCCTCCCTCTTTTTCGTTCAGCCCTCTCACCTATCGCCTCATATTTTTCACAGGGCCTGAGGTCGGAGGGCCCCCCCGTATATTCGGCTGTCGGCTGCCTATCCTCCAACCCCCGGTGTACCCTCCGTGCCAAGAAGGAAAGCATGGAACATGGGGAAAGAGCGTAATACGGGAGAATTTCGAAAAATTCTCTGGTCTTTGATTAACTGGCTATAACTCATGGATATATATGTATTGATCGATATATATTCCTTCTGTTATCGACATTCGAAATGTTTACGATTATTTTATTTTTTATAATTGCTGTCGTAATTGGCCGAACAGACAATTATTCGATTAATTCTCTTTTATATGATATTTTATTTCAAAGTTTGAGTGAAAAAGGACGCGTATCATTTTTAAATTGAATCAATATATTTCATTTCGTTTTCAGAATCTCGGACTTCTCTGGGAAAAGGGTTTAATAGCAAAATAAAAATTTATTCATGTAGCTTAGGCTATGTTGACTAGGCTTTGCTGTTCAATAAACAAATCTGAAATGATGTTTGTACAAAAAGTTAACGTACTTGGTGTTCGAAAAGAAACTTTTTATCAACTATTCCTGAATATAGAAGGAATATTTCAAGCACGAAATTCGAGAATGCACATCTACCTAAAATTTTTAAGCCGCCGGAAGCGCGACATCCGAAACCAGTCTATAAACTGTTTTGAATACGTTCACTGTACCATACAAAAGACCAAATTTTCACGAATCGCTATGCATACGTATAGCCACGGTCTATCACACTCGTCGCTGGAACAATAGTATCCTTCTCCACGATCCAAGCAGGAGCAACGTCTCGATTTCTTTAAATCTTTGAATCGCGATCAAGAAACGTCAAAGAAATGGCTCTTGAAAAAAAGAATTCACCACCCATGTTACATCTTATATAGCGTTCGATCAACGCGAACGATCGTGGAACGCAGTCGAAAAATGAAGCGGAAACGAATCGTTCTGGGACACCTTCATCGCGTCATCGATTTTTAATCACGAGTTTTAATCGAATTACATTCTCAAAGCCTGAGGGAATGGGAGAAGGGAGAAAGAGAGAGAGAGTTGCCAAGCTTTCGTCTCAAGCCTTAATCGAATGAGAGAGGTGTCTCGTGTCTACCCTACGCGCCTTCACGCGTAATCGCGAG
This sequence comes from Apis laboriosa, assembly GCF_014066325.1. Taxonomy (NCBI): domain Eukaryota; kingdom Metazoa; phylum Arthropoda; class Insecta; order Hymenoptera; family Apidae; genus Apis; species Apis laboriosa. The sequence goes on from NW_025221207.1 coordinate 3,359,036, forward strand.
AGGAGCGCGCGTTTGCGCGCGAGTCAATTCCCTCTGCGTGAGTGGAGAGACATAAAGTCGAGAGAGAGAGAGAGAGAGAGAGAAGTCCTTTGAGGATATTCATGAGAGGGGATTACCATGTGAAACGCCTAGCCTAGTGAATGCTTCCTCTCTTTTCGACGGTTTTCCAACATGGACGATCGCTCGGCTGCGCCGCCTCTTTCTCGTGCGCCATTCACTTGCGAGCAAGCGAGCCGAATCCTTCTTCGTTTTCTTTCTCTCCCGTGGAGAGCCATGGGAATTTAAGTTGTACAGTTATCGGGACAATTTACAGCTCTCTACGAGTCTAGGCGAGTCTAGAGAGTCGTCTTTTGAACGCCGCTCGAAAGCCCTTCACGATCGACTCGATAAATCGCCCGAGTATTTATCTCGGGAAGAGGCTGCGATGACGTCTACATGGCGCCCTCTCTCTCTCTCTCTCTTTCTCGTTCCTTTTGGACTCGGATGGATGAAAGGAGAGATTGTCTAACCGAGGATCGAGCAATGGATAGGTAAATACCAATTTTGAACAAGCTGCTGTTGTTTCGACGCGATACAAATCGCAGTTGAAACTATCGCGAGTGAGGTGACAAGTAATTCTTTCCTCGGATCTCTTGAACGATCCACGATACCTCTCAACTTCTCTCTTTAATCGATGCCGCTATATTTATCAGCAAATATATTTGTACGAGAATTATTACGATTGAAAAAGAAAAAAAAAGAAGAAGTTATCCGTTTTCGAATGGACATTCATATAGATTAATTAAACGCTATTCTTTCGATCCGTGCAAACGTATTCAATCTCCTCTCTCAGAATTGAATAGCAATTGCAACGATGGAAGTTCGGCGGAAACGGAACAACCGTTTCCCGAGCCATTGATGAATAGAAAAGCAAAACAGGCGCGCGGCCCTCTATCCCAAAGTCGAAACATCACGTTCTCCCTTTATTATCCCGGGGTACGAGTTACCCCAACGCTCTGAACTTTCTTTCCACCTCCATTGAAACTATAAATAAACGTTTATTTCATCCTCTCCCCCCCCCTCCCACTCTTCTCTCTTCACTATGCTAATATCGTACGCTCATTCCAGCACGCAAAATTGCCGCACTAGCCCATTTTAATCTCGCAATTCAGTCACTCGTAATTCCGCGACGCTATAAAGGCGGCCACCACCGTTCCGTCCACCTAATATCATCCGGCTGTTTATGCTCGAGCGTTAATTCACAGCGCGAATATCATTACACCCGGATGCTTCTCCTTCCCAGGCGTATCATCCTCTTGGATGTTTTCGAGGAGAGACGTGGCGTGGGACGTCTCGAATTGCCTTCGTTATTCGTCAGTCTTTATTTCCCTTCGAGTAGTAACGAACGTCAAACGACGAAGAAATAAGAGAGGGAGTATTAAATCGCGATGAAACCGGTGTATTGCTCTTCCGCGTCTCGTCGTCGCTGATCATTTCCGACGAATCTCGAGCAAAGATTAAGAAATGATCTCTTTCGATTATCATTTCCAAAAAAAAAAAAAAAAGAGAGAAAAAACAAAAAACGAACTTTGAAAGAAGAAAGAAATTAAAATATGATTCATATTACCCTTCTTTTTTCGATTCAATTTCTATCAAATGATGATATCTCAAACTTTATCACTTTTCTCTTCGTCAATCATTATTTCATCAAACGAGGAAGAAAAAATTAAAATGTCTACACATATAGAAGAAAAACCAAAGAAACTAAAAACCTTGTGAAACTTACCACCCTTTTACCCATATTACCCACTTCCCCGTCAATCATCGCTTCTATCGAGGACGGCGAAGGAACGTCAAACGGAAGGGGAAAGGAGCAAAAAAGAAAAAAAAAAAGAAAAAGGAAAAAAAAAGGATAGAAAGGAAGTAGCGACGTTCGGTCGATTCGATCGTGATGAACGACGAGTTTTCGCTGTTCCCTTATCAATATGCATTAGAGGAGGCTGGCCGACTTACCTACTCACCGTCCCACCACTTTTCGCCGAGCTATTCGTCGAGTCACCGTTTAACAACCCCTACCTCGTTTTCGGACGAGATTCCGCCCGCTTTCTCCTCCGCTTCTTCCTCCCCTCTCCCCCTCGTCTAATGAACGTACACGCGAACGTGGCAATATTTCAAGCCAAGGAGGAGGAGGGGGAGGGGGGGGGAACAGACTTCTTAAACGGTGCACGGCTCCCGTTACGATTCGCCGCTAAATTACCCGGGGCTGAAAATAACGAATCGCCACGTGGTGCCGGGACGCGGAACGTCGAAATTGTGGGTTATTATCTGTAATGGTCTTTAGAATCGTACGTAACGATTCGCCTCGCCGTTGTAATGCGCTAAATGGAACCTCGTGTACGCACGTACTCGCGTACAAGGTGGGGAGGAGGAGGAGGAGGAGGAGGAGGAGGAGGAGGAGGATGGGGTGTAATAGAAGTGTACAAATAGTGGGTGGAAGGATCGCGATTTCGAGGAAACGGAGGGATGCTACGTTCACGCCAAAAAATGGAACAATTAGCGGTGAAATAGGAACGAGCTTGATTTTTGATTCGGTTGAATGTGCGACGATGAGCGGTAGAAATATTTTGCGAAGGAAATTTTGAGAATATATGTAAGTTGAGTCGATATATCTAAGATTTCTTTCTTTTTTTTTTTTTTCGTATTTAATTTGAATATTTGATAATTATTTCGGTATGTTGAGTAATTCCCTTTGTACGTGCCTTTTTGATGTTCATTTAATGGCACATATCTAAGTAAAACTTAAGCGAAGAACAATTTACAAACGCGTTTTGTATCATCGAAGAAAGTAGAAATAATATTTTTTTTTTTTTTTTTTTAATAACGCGTGTATGGTAATGTTGTATGGTAACGAGACTGAAAAAACTTTTCAATTATATGTATTTTTTTTTATTACTACCAACTTTCTATGAATATTTCATAAAATATAAGTTGTATGTATTCTGCAAATTCATGAAAAAATTTAAAAAAATTCCAAACTCGTATGGCGAAAGATATAATCTTTTTTTTTTTTTTTTTATTTTTCTCGTATTTACATTTATTGCTGCATCTTGTCCCATGCGAAAAGATTAAAAGTAACGTCCAACTGTTCTAATATTTCCTCGTTACGATTACATTTAAAATTTAAAATACGATTAATTCTCGCGAATTAATTGTTCCACCGGGTGAGAATATTTTTTCACTTTGACAGGAATTCTTTTGAATAAAAGAAACGTAGTTGATCGTGGAAGATTACTTTGGTGAAACGGGTTGGAAAAAAGCGGGGTGACAATTCCTTAGGAAACGCGTGCGAGTCGAGCAGCCTTTGGAATTGGAGGCGAGTTTTGCGGACGTTCCGGCCCTTATTAATATGCATTAGACGACTCGGCTCGATTTACCCTCTCATTGTCCGCGCGCTTTACTGTCCGATCGGCCCCTTTGAGAGTTCGATTTAGCTCTTATCACTCAGTCCTCCGCGCTCCTTTCCCCCTCGTTTTCCACCCTCGCTCGCCCGCCATCATCCTCCTCTTTATCCACTCTTGCGTGGTGGCTCTGTATTATTTTTCGGTCGGAGGAAAGAACGCTCTCATGGTGAAAATTTGCGAGCGAAAGGATCCCGAGAGTTATTTTATTGGACGTTATAAAGTCAAATGCGAGAAAACTTGCCCAAATTAATTTCTGGAATCTCTCTTTCACCCCTTTCGAAATTTTCCTCCTCCCTTAAACGTGATTTTTCATCGGAGAATTTGGAATTTCGAATTTCACACGACACGGACTTTTTATGATATTATTTTTCTTTTCTTTTTTTTTTAGATATTATGTAAATTGACAAACGAGATCAAATTCAAGTGAATCGAGATTTATATATATATATATATATACACAGCTGTTTATTTTTGTTGATGGCCATTGAATAATTTCGTTTCCTTTTATACGCCGCGCAGTATTGAAATCCTGCTAATGACACATCTCTATTGTAATCACGGTACAATAAATATTCTATATCTACGCGCATCTGCGGCTTAATTGGCAACTATTAATTACCGCGATTAATTATTAACGGCATTTAAATTGTCTTTGTCGTTGCTAATACTCGTCGATCGTGGCCATTACTAATTCGTAGCACGAACTACTGCATCGGCACGGAAAACATCGAATTATAGTACATATTCGTTCCCTAACAAAATAACAACTTATATATGTATAAAATAAAAAAATAATACCTAAATAATTCTGAAAACATGACAATCTCTCAAAAATCGAGAAGGTGAGAGTCGGATTTCGTTTAAAAATCCGAAAAATCAAAAGGGAAGGAAAAATCCACACGCAACGCGTGTTCCCTTTTTCCACGTCGGTGTCGTCGGCCATTGTTGGGCCCGAAAACGAAAACGGTGAACGAATCATCGGAAATTCCCAAGAGCGAGGGAAGAGATTATCTCGAGGCTAAGAGAGGGGAGCATCTCGCGGCGTGGCTAGCTGCTGGAACTCCCGACGGAGGCCCGCCCGTATATCGAAGAGGTTCGGCGGGGGTGTAGTACACGGGCTAACAGTTTCATTCCGGGCTAACGATCGAATTCCTTTTGTTGGTCGTGGAAGCGAGAGAGCACGGCGTAACCGCATTCCATCGCTTTATCCGGACGACAATTCAAGTAAAAAGATCCCCCAATCCTCGGGGCAGCAGTTTTCACTAACGAATTCCTTTTCCGATCGCTTTCTCTCCCCCACCCCTCGCCCTATTGTCGTCCTACGTACTTGAGCCGCTTCTCCTCTCTCCCTCTCTCTCTCTCTCTCTCTCTCCATCTCCCTTTAACTATCCCCAATCATCCTTGTCCCGCACACACGTGAACAGTTACGAGCTCTTTCCGTCCATCGGTTACGTCGACGGAGAAAAAAAAAAAGCTGGCAGGGGAATTAAACCATCGGGAGTTGCTGCGACAGCCACCTTCCTTTTCTCGTGTCTCGCAACCCCTGCTGCAGCTTTCTTTCCGGGGACCTCCCTCCCTGGAGGAGGCAGGTTAGGCCGAATCCCTGTGGTACATATCTGTCTTCTGCGTTCGAGAGGATGGAGAGGAAGAAGGAAGAAGGATAGATGGAGAGAATCTTCTTGGGTTCGAGAACCTGATCCGCAGATCTGTCGCGTGATCTCGGGAGAAGAAAGAGAGGAGGAGATTGGATGAGAGGGGGAGGAGGGAGATTGGAGGAAGATGAAGAAAAAAAAAAAAGAAAGAAAGAAGAAGGGAGAATGAAAGATAACGCAAGTCTTGACCTTTGGTGGAGAGACAGGAAGATAAAATGATCAGGATGGAGAGGTAGAGGGAGGGAGGGCGGAGAGGAAGGAGATAAGAGAGTTCGATCGCGAAGCATCCGGTGGTGGAAGATTTTTAAACGACTGTGCCCGGTATCGAACGATCGACTACAATCTCGTGCAATAGGTGGTGGCGCAATATGCCCGTAGGATGATACCATAGCAGTTTCTGGATATAATCGTAGACGCTCGGACAAGGAGGGTGATAAGTTTGCAATTGGAAAGGCGATTCACCGTTTTACGGTATTCATGGAATATTCGATGCCATTTCCGATATATAATCCGGAATATGGCCCATTTCTATACACTTTCATCTCATCTTACGTAATTGTTGAACGGATTATGGAATATTCTTGAAAGTGTTTAACAATCGTATACGTGTTATCTTTCGATTGTCGATTAATCGAGTACCAGATCAAATCGATTTAAATTATTTTTTCACATTATAATTACTAATAAGATTTAATAATAATCAAGTGAAATGAAGAAATAGGATCGTAGTAAAAAAAAAAACACGATCGAATTCTTAGCCAAATTTAATTAATGTCTCGAGGAATGTCATCAGCATAGCAATATAGCTATATTTAAGCAACTTATCTCACGGCCATTATTCTAATCTGGGTTGTCATCTTAAGCACGTGGAAGAAGATGACTAATAAGATCGATTGATTAATAGCAACCTAGACTGCCTCTGTTCATTCATACCTATAAAAAGAACGAGAAGGTAACATTAATTAAAAATATACTCGTACATTCCTTGTCCCAAAATAAATATATAATTATTGTGCAAGTACTTCATTAAGTCCCGAGGAAAGCGTTAGAAAATCGTTTAAAAATACTTTCATCTGAACAAATTCTCTCTCTTTCTTCAACGTGACATGAACAATTTAACCAAAAAAGAGATCGATATATTTCATATACATAGAAAAATAAAATAAAATTGTCGGGAAGTAACGACGAAATATCATCAACACGAAGAAAGATATTCCAACAACTTCAACAGTTCAAACGTTCCTCTCGAGTGGTTCAGGATGATCGCAAACATTCCACCCTGCCGATTTCACGAGCGAACGAATTTTTCTGCAATTCCTCGCGCCAAACATCCAAGCGAAATCCCTGACAATCCCGGAGAGAAAGGTGGCCTAAGAAGTAGTTCCTGGGTGCCGGGAAAATCCTAGATATTTATGTGTACCGGCAAACTTTCCCATCGCGCGTACACGCGATCGTGCGCCTCACACACACACACACACACACACGAATTCCACACATGGACGAATGTATGAAGGTCCATTGCGAACGATCTCAGGGATATAGGACGGCACGTAAGGTCAATCCTGCCGAATGGTTCCAGCAATTTTCACTTTGCTCCGGTTATGCCCACGTACGTTTGCCCCAGCTTCCTATCTAGTTTCTCTCTGCTATTTTCGACCCATATCCCTCCCTCAGCCTCTCTCACGAGGGGCCATACACATCCTCAGCATCCAAAAAGGAGAGGGAAGCAAGAGAGAGAGAGAGAGAGAGAGAGAAAGCAACCGAAACGGAAAGAGAAAGGCGGAGGAAATTTACCGACTTCAAGAATCGCCCTGATTTCCCACCCTTGTGAAATTGCCTCGGCTGCGCACCTTCCCGACGATTGACAGCCACTCTTTCTCTCCTTCTCCCACCCCCTATCCTCACCTCCTTCATCCTCCTTCCCTCTCCAATCTTGGTCCTTACTACCGTTTGCCCTGACTGCGCTCCCTCCTCGCCTCCTCGTTTCTTCAAAATTGGACGGCCCGATGAAATTCGCAGCTCGCCACTTCTATCTTGCGTCTCTCTCTCTCTCTCTCTCTCTCTCTCTCTCTCTCTCTCTCTCTCTCGTTCCGTTCTCTCAGTCACCCTCTCTTGGAGAACGGCCGATTCCTCTTGAGGATCCTCTTTCGAGGCGAAATTTAGGGCACACGCGCGTGAGAGAAGAAAGGAAGACGGAGCGTCGTTTCCGAACGATCCTCGAACGATCCCCCATAAGTTATGAAAGATGTCGCAGCCCTCTCGCGTATAAAACGTTTATTAAGTCCCGACGAAATGAACTGGCGGCAGGCGCAGACGATGCACACGGGAGGCGGGGAACAGACAGCAGCTGGCTGTCAGATGATCCTCAAACTCTTCGGGACTGTTTCAACCAACCCCTCTTCCTACCAATCCCTCCCCCTGTTGGAAAGTTTTCGGACGCCGATGGCGTGGCCTGGCTAAAAGTTATCGAGTAATCTGCCTGCTACGACGAACTACTTCCGGGAGGAGGGGGAGGAAGAGAGCGAAGAGACGAAGGATCGTGGACTTTGACGAAAATGGTGGCGAATAGAGAGGATTGGCGCTAAGTATGTTTAACGATTGATCAATCGTTGCAGCTTGAAGGAGTTATATAAAATTTTCTTTCTTTCTTTCTCTGATAAAAAGGAAAAAAAGAATTTGAATAGATTTAATGAATAGTAGATTTCCTTTTTTTTGTTTGTTCGGTTCATACCGAAAGTGATTTCGTCAAAAAGAGATTATTTGACTTCTGAAAGATTAAATCCTATTCGTTTATTCGTGAAGATTTCTTATCTCGTTTCATGCGGCGATATAAATTTTTCCAACGAAAAATGGAAAAATGGAAAAGAGATTTGTATTCGGTAAAAATTGTTATCAATATATATATATATAATCGTTTCGAATTTTATTCCATTTCTCGCTATTTTATAAAACTGTTTTTTTAACGTTCATCAAAAATCGATATATATATATATCAGCATATATCTTCGATTGTTAGAAAAGAATTAAAAAGAAAACTGTCAAAAAACTGTAAACAAAGCTGGATCGCTGATAATTCTAGCAGACATAAATATATCATGTACGATGATATATTTATGTACAATTTGAAAAGATAAAGGATTTGAATTATTACGTTCAAAAATATTCGTGTTCATCTTTCGTGCATTTCTTCAAAATTGGTTAAGGAAAAATTTGTATCCGAATTCTATCCGAATAGAATTCTACAACGTCTATATCTACAACATCAAACAAAATTATTCCTCTCGAACGGAGTATTATTTTGACGTAAAATTCCCGTCTCTACGAGAAAATGGGAAAGACTTGTACGCGCCAGATGTCTCGTTTCCATCTCGTTTGCATTAAAGCGCGAAACAACGAGCAAATATTGAGCGTTTTCGTTTACCTTGTTCCGTTTATGTCTTCCACCGTCGAAGAAGCTGGATGCAGACTGGATCCCGGACTATGAAATGAAAAACTGGCGAAACTTTCTTGGACGGTCCGCGAGGCAACAGAAATTTCACTATCTTATTAATGAAAACCGTCTCGAAAGCCGCAACTTCTGATGCGGGCGTAGAGGGAAGAAACTCCTCTTCCACGTGGTCGTAAAGAAAGATTCAAGCTAAAGATACAAGCCGGGAATTGTGAATAAAAATAACACTTCCGTTGGAAATTTCTTCTAGTTTCTCTTACAATCGTAAGATAATTTGGGAAAGATAAGTCACTGAAAGTTGAGAACAATAGCATTGTATTTTTTCACGCAAAAAGAGAAAAAAGGGGAGGAGATTCCGAATCTAAAAAGTTGGTAGCGAGTAATGAATTGGCAAAGTTGGTTATTATCGTCGTATAATACTTTTGTATCCTTTTTATTTATAGTTCAAATTATTCCGAAATAATCGCAACTTAATCGTTGATTAAAAACTTGAAAAAGAATTAAAATTCCATAAAAATATTCCATTTCCACTTCTTTATATATAAAAATTCTTGTACAAAAATTCTTTTCGCGTAAACGTAATTTAACAATCGTTCCTATTTATATTCTCTCCCCTAAAAGTAACAATAACAACAAATAATCCCAAGCATAAGATAAACTCGATGCCTTAAATGTCATCATCGTCCGTCCAACAAACAAGCTCAACAACGAGAAATCGAGGAAAACTCTGCCATCAGCTCAAAAAGACATTTTTCCAAAATTCCAAACTCCGCCGGACAAGATCTATACGCCATCATCACGTGGAAATCTATCCAAAAACGAAAAAGAAAAAAAAACGAAAATAGAACCTCACGTTTCCTTCCTCCTCCACTTTGCATCAGAAAAAGATTTCCCGGGGATCCGAAGGGAGGGCCGTCTGGTGTCGGGGAATAGTAAAACGTGGTGCATGCACGCGTTTCCAGAAGAAGGTGTCCGAGGCAGTCGTCAAGTTTTCCATTCGATTCGAAGGCGCGGCCTTTAAAGGCGAATTTTCCACCTTCGGGACGAAAGATATAAGAACGGTCGAGCGGGGAATGCCAGCGGCGGTGTTGAGGGGGTGGCGGGGGAAGGGACGCGGGCAAAAGCGTCCTAACGATGGCTGGTCCAGGAAGGAATCGAGGAAGGTTGGAAGGTGGAACGGTGGAAGAGGAGGAAGGAAGCGTATTACCAAGTGGACGACGAGGAGTCCCCCGTCGGTCCCTGGGGGACGCACGGCCAGGAAGGTAATGGTGTCGGGTGTGCGCGCGGTGTCGGACGCGGCGAGAGTCTGGCAACGTGCCCGGACATACAGGGCCCTTCCTTCGTGACGAGCTTGTTAAATTTATCGAAAGCGTCAAATTAGGAGAGAACCGGTTGTCCTCTCTCTCTCTCTCTCTCTCTCTTCCTCTCTCACTCTTTCTCTCGGATCCCAATCCCACTTCCCTCCCTTGCTTCGATCGCCCTGACTCTGCTCCGCCTACGACCTTCGAAACGCTGCTGCACCTTTACGGATTTCCAAATTCGAGGGTGGAAACACGCTCGATCAAACGTTCTTGGGCCGATCCGGTCCGCTGCCGCCTGCTTCGCTCGGGATTTAGCTTTGGAAGGGTTTTGGTACGAGGGTGGAAATGTGGAATAAACGCAGAGGATTGCGGATGATTGTTAAGCGCGCTTGGGAATTTTTGATGGTTAATATTGTTTCTTGTTACATAGGATAATTAATCCGAGAAAGAATCGATCGAGAATGAAATATATAATAGAGAATCGGGAATATGTATACACCGATAAATTTGATTCACGAAAAAGTGCATAGTTGGTGTAAGCAGCGAGTAAATTAGATTGCTTTTACTAGAGTATTTAAGGAGGATTGCCTTTATGAACGTGACACTAATTTGAATTTTCGAATAGTGACGCGATATCGATTTTATTCCTTTCCAAGTAAAAATGGAGAACGCAAGATGATAGAATCTTCTTCTGCTCGATCATAATAATAGTTATTGTTCCGTAAATTGTTTTTTCCGTGGAGAAATATGTATGTACGTTCTCCTTCGATTAAACGATCTAGAAAAACGAATTAAAAATCTAATGATAACAATGGGCGCAAAAAGAAAGTGCCCGCTGAAAAGAGTAATTACAGTGTAAAACATTTTATGAGATATTTATCGAATGTACAACGTATACGATTCTCTCGTTGAAGGAGTGATGTTTTGCCATCCACGTATTGGATTGCAGTGAAAAAAAAAAAGAAAAAAAAAAAATTACGGGCAACGTTTATTTCATATCCATCCCGTGTTAATGAAATTTTTCAATTAACCGTGTATCCGGTTCCCCTTCCGCGATTCTTCGCCGTTTCAAATTGATTAGAAACCTCATGAAGCATTCAAACGAAACCTCTTTCCACGTCGTGAATGCGTAAAGCTCGTGCAAGTATGATATGCCGGCCGATTTTATACACGGCGAGCAGATCATTAAATTACAGAAACCTCGGTAAAAAAAAAAAAGGAGAGAAAGAAGGAGAGAGAGAGAGAGAGAGAGAGAGAGAGAAAACAAGAAGAAAAAAACAAAAAAAAAATTGGAAAACAGAGAAAGGAAAAGGGAAATATATAAAATACAGCTGATATTTCGTTTTAACTCCGCTAACGAAGTTCTGGCCGTTCCACATCCATCCGTGATTTATGAAACGTTCAGCAAGAAGAGCATCACGACTTTATTAATTAGTTTTGCCTTTTTTAAATTTAACTCCGCCCGAGAACGGCGAAACTATTTTGCTCGACCTCGATCCCCTTTTCACGCGGTTACGCGAGGCCTTGATGTTGAACATTTCGATGCTCGATATACAACGACGAACGACCCAACCCCCCCTCTCCCAATCCTTCTATCGCTGCGCGCACACGTTGTACACTCGTTATTTTATAAATTATAAAACGTCACGACCGAGTAGACAATACAAGTTTACCGGGGCTCGGAGGATTCGCGTCCGGTGGCCGCGATGATTTATAATAATAATTACAGCTACCGCTCGTCCATCAATTTTGGCGTTCCCGTGTATTTTTAATGTGGATGGCCCCGTTCCAGGTAGCTGCACCGGCTCGTATATCACCGACAGTTTTGTGCAAGCTGTTACGAAGCGAAATAAAATTTTCCCTCCACGGAATCGTACGTAGAGGCTCAGGAGCGCGTAGTACACACCTCGTGTTCCTCTCTTTTCCTCTCCACCCATCCCCTCCCTCCTCTTTTCTTTTTCTTTTCTTTTCTTTTCTTTTTTTTTTTTCCGCCTCGTCGGACACGTTGCATATTTAAATTCCGTCGAGCAATAACTTTATCGTGAAATCAAGGAGTCGTCCCGTGGCGACGAGGAAATCATGGCCCCGCCAGTTTTATTACAACGCGACATATTTTGCTCGTATTGCGTAACATTTTTACCGATCCTACTTCACTTTCTGTATTTCTCATCGTTTTTTTATAGTTTCTTTTTGTTTAAATAATGCTTACGATTTTTGTACTCGTTGGAGTTGGAATCGTGCTCTTTCTTCAGAGTTTTTTAAGAGTTATCGGTGAAATAGATTCGAAATTAATTCGACGTTTCTTCTTCGTTGATTTCACGATGTTTAATAAATATCGGTGATATCAATTTTTTTTTTTATTATTCCTATATTCTTTTCGAGAATGATTTCGCTCAAAGACGTTAATTCGCGTTTAAATTATGAAATCCGATAACATTCGAGTTTCGAATTTGGTATGTGCGTGTGTGTGTGTGTACTTTCGTGGAATGTTTTATATTTATTTTCCCGGATATCAATCCATTGATGCAGAGTAAAATTCGGTCGAATTTGGTGAATTTTTCGTACGCGAAAAATCAAATATCACATTTCTGTGTTTCTAGTATCATACAATTTGGTCGAACGTTACATATACATATATATATATATTTCGAAACATCGCGATTTATTTTCAATGTAATATTGTAAATTGGATATCTTATTATTTTCAATGGAACCATCACGAATATACACTTATTGATTAAAAATTATTCAATCAGTCAGTTGAAATGCAAAGTTAGGTAACAATCTCTCTTAAAATCAAGTTTGAAAAGCTTATCCCTTTTTCACCTGTATATACTTGATAATACTTGCGATTAAAAATTTTTTAATCAGCTGGTTGGAATTTTACGAATTTTTCCAATTTACCAACCAATTACAACGTTTCGTAAAAATTTTTTATATTTTATATAAACTATGTTCGTAAACTTCTTCGTTTCTCATGCATAAAAACTTTTTACTTAACTTTATTAATTCTTATTTTTCTTCTTTTATCGTCTGTATACACACACACACACATAAACTTTAATAAATAAACTCGTACGTAGTTAATTTGGACATGGTTTTTAAAAATTTCCTTTATTTTTTTATAAAAATAAAGATTATTTGCTGTTTCAAGTAAAAAAAAAAATTTTCACGTAACATTGTAATTAATCATAGCTTATAAATCTCAATATACATTTGGCACTTCCATTTCTCAAGAGTTAACACTCGGTCAATCGATAATTTCTTGCTTCACGTGCCAATCTCATCGTCTCGAATATCTTCCTCCCAGCATCCTGGACCACGCGATTAAACGACAACAATGAAAAGCAAGTATACGTTTCGAGGAAATCCCACGGTTACGATTTTACTATGGGAGAGGGGGGGGGGTCACGATTGGACGCACGGGTAATCCTTTCAACGTTGAAATGAATGCCTGTCACTAACAATTCGGGCCTCGTTTCGTTGGAAGCGTACAGGATTCCGCTCGATTTATCGTTAAAAATACGTTAGCAAACTGAACGATCGGAAGCAGGCGTTTAATTGAATCCTAAGCGATTTAGGTCACGTGGAAGGCTATCCCAGTGTAGCCTTTCCCTGAAAACAAATGTCTATTTTATGCGGCTAATGATTCGTTTAAACGATTTCTCCTTACCGAGTATCCTACGCGATTTGCAAGAAATATTGTTTTACCAATTTTGGGATAAAGAAGGAGATAAAGAAGACTTGAAAACAATTAACGAAATAATACTTATTCCACCAAAATTATTCATAAGGATATAATATAAAAAGAAAGATGTAAACGATAGAGTTGTGGAAATATATTTCCGTCCCCAAAATATTGCCTAATCTTCAATTATCATATTTCTTTTTATACTATTATATCACTATTTTAAAATCATTTCTAAAACAACTCCTCTCGATTAATCAAGGACAATTATAAATAATTGTGTAAATAATCTCATAACTCCAAAGTTATCTCCAAAAAAAAAACAAGCATTATAATACACCAGGCTGATCCATCAATCGAGAATTCGAATAATTTCCCTCGGATTCGAATTAATCTTCGATCATTCCCCCTTCCCCCTCCCTCTCCACGTTCGGCAGATCTCCAAGGCCGATTGTTTCCAACCCCTATTGTAACACAATCCTGCGCAACATACCGGCCATCGAGAAGAGAGTTGCCAATAGGACGTGTCAGTACGGATCGCAATCTCCGGTTTCCCCCATCCCACCCCCACCCCCTCTTCCCTCCTGGGTTGATCTTAATGAAATTCACGGTATCGTAGAGGCGTCGATAAATGACCGTGCACGGGAACGACCGACGGCTGAATCGCTTAATAAGCGTTATTCGTGACAAATTACCGGGCCGTGATACGCCGGGTATACGCCTCGGGAGGGGGAGGGGGATCGACGCCGTTGTCGCATTCCGCCAACAGGCACTGTGGAGTGGAACACGGCCAAGAAGAGGTCGGATACGAGGTCGGCCTCGTGTGGTGACGGATCGCCGTGTTAGCAAACCATCGGGATCCTGGATCGTGGAATGACAATAATTGATCCCCCTCCTACCAAACCCTCCTGCCATCCACTTTCCATCCACCACGCGCAGGGCTTCTTCGTTTCACCTTCGCCTTCCCTCGCTATCCTCCTCTCCTTGTCCGACTCGTTCCATCCCGCGCCGCCGATAATTTCATGCTTGAACTGACAGGGTCGATGGATACCGCCACCAAGGTCTTGGAGGATCCTCGCTCGGGGCGATGGCGCGTCATCTTTCATCATCTTGGCCAGGCGAGCAACGCCTGCCGCCACCGTTTCCGCCGTTTCGCGGGGGCGGTTGATTTTTGAGAGGCGCTCAAAAGTGAGTTTTCGGCCCTCACGGGACGGAAAAAAGAAGGGGTGGGAAGGAGAGGAGGGGAAGGTATTTTTGTCGAGGCGGAACGTTGGTGCGGGGAGGAATTGGGTGTCCCCGGGACAAATGCAAGGCAAATATTTTTGCGACGGCTGCCACCGGAAGTAGAGGAAAGAGGGATGGGGGATGAGGAGGAGGGAGGAGCGCGTGGTGTTGCACAGCGGCCGCGTTTTTTCGGATGTTAAAATCTAATTACCCGCTGCGTGCGCGGATGCGCGAGCTTGTGATACGATTATGTCCAATTTAAATCTCGGTAAAAGTTGCGAGAACACGGGGAACGCGATGTTACTTTCGAGAAGATTAAAAGCTGGTACGGTAATTTCGTGAAAAGATTAGAATGGAGAGCTTTCTTTCCTTCTTTTTTTTTTTTTTTTTTTTTTGATGCTTGGTGAATCAAATCGAATTGTACGGGTTATTATTTGTGAATTTTGTAAGTTATTTGTGAATTGATTCAATGGTAACAGATATAGGACGCTAGATGATGAATAATGATAATCGAAATTATTTTTTAATATAGAATTTAAAAAAAGTTTTAAGCGAGAATATCTAAACGATACTTAATAAACAGGTCGCGATAAATTGGTATTGAATAAGAAATTAACATGGCTCGATACGAAGAATTTCGCATTAAATATTTTTTTCGCCAATAGATTCACTTCTTTATCGAGAATGCATTCAATTAATCCTTTATACCTTATTTCATCATAAAGTTCAATAATAAATTTCATTTCTAGAAATACTCGGAAATATTCACTTTACAATTCAACTAATAAATCGAACCATCAAAACCAACAATGATTTATGTGAATCATTATGAATATATAGATCATAATGAGTTATGAATTTCCTCGTAAGAGACAACATTATAAAGATTTTCAAAAAATCCTTGTAAATCGCAAAGAAGATGAATTTTCAGAAAGAATTTATTACACTTTTTTCCCAAATATTATCGATATTAAATGGGAGAAAGAAGAGCGTGGAGACAAACTTCCCTTTCTGGCAAATGGTAATAAACGACATCAATCCCAACGAATCTTCTTGCAGGGTGGACAAAGTGTTTGGAAACGCGCGGTGGACGGTGGAGCGTGGCTAATGAAATTTTGGAACTCCGCCGCGATAATTACGAGGATAATTTGGCCGGGATTAAATTGGCGTAGTCGAAGCGTGCGTTTCCCAATCAATCGTGTTCCCGAAGCAATCCCGAAGATCGGATAACGAGCAAAGGGCGTACGACTTAAGAGGAAAGGCTCCTGGGGGAGACGGTCTGCAGACTTCGCTTTGTCTGGCCACGATACACCTCGTTACGCGGATAATTGCATCGTCAATTTTTCGTGGACGACAACCTGCTGGGACGCAGTCACGTGGATGCTCCGGAGATCAAAGATCAAGTAGTTGGGGAAAAATGATTACGAACTTGCTTACTTTATTGAAAATTTTAAAGCGGAAGATTTGAAAAGATTCTTCAAGACTCTTTGTTTACTCGAATCTCTGATATTAATTATCTATAAATATTATAATAATTGTAAATTGAGGCTCTTATTGAAAATGTTTAAATTTAAAACTAGAAATTATAATTTATTCCCTTATCGAGAAGGAATTACAAATGAATCCATCTTGTCGAAAAAAAGAATCGAATCTTGAATACATAGAAGGAACATGGAATCTTGAAACATAGAAGGAATAATAAGACGAGATTAAGGAAAAAAATGCGCGAAGCGGATCATTATAATATAATAATTGTGGCATCGCGATTGCGGTGTCGAAGAGACAGAGTCAATTAAGAGTGAATCGTGAAAGAAGAGGGGCGGGGAAAGTAAAACGAGCGATTTACATCGATGACGAATAAGATTGGAATCGTTTCACGAGATAAGTAGCGTCATGGATTTGCCACGAAACTTCCATTCTACGCGTATAATACGTCAGGGTTGTTCGTTGAACGTGGTTGCCGCGGTCTCCTCCACTCGGCTCGTTTCCCGTCGGGGGCCAATACCTTAAAAGCATACCCCTTTACCCCGCTTAACCCCTGCAAACCTCCGAAAACACCCTCCGGAACAGTCACTATCAGATTCGAAGCCCCGACGGAAGATAATCCCTCTCTTACATCTGCCTCCAACCCTCTCTCCTATTCCTTCATCCCCCCGTCCACAATTCTGTCTCTCCCTCTCTCTCTCTCTCTCTCTCTTTTTTCCCTTCGTTTCCTTTCTATTTCTATTTCTCTTTCTCCTCACCGCTCGAGTGTGAATCGACAGTTTTCGCTATCAAACTCGGCTTATTCGCAGGGGGTGGATCAAACCCTTTCCGCCACGAACATGTATCACACAATTTTTCTACTCGCCGAACCAGCTTCACGGACGATCGGTTCACGATGTGTCTACTCCATTCTCTTTCCTCTCTCTCTCTCTCTAGTTTGCTCTTTGTATCCACTGTCTCATTTATCCTTCGGAGATCCTTCCTTCTTAAGTTTCAACCCTCGTGAGACGGTCGCCGTATAAACAGCTTGTATCGAGCAACGATACGCGATTTCTTTGTTTTACCCTCTGCGTGACGAAAATCGAGTTCTATCTTCTACGTGATATGGATTATAGTTGATTCATACGGTGCTGGCCAAAGGAAAATAGAGAATAGGGTTTTGGATTTTTTTTTTTTTTTTATATTTGAAACGAAAAATGTTCTTCGTTTGTAAGAAATAGTCAGAATAGTAATAGTTATATGAGAGTTATATAAAAAAAAAAAAAAAATAGGTATTTATATAACTCATAAGTAGTATAAACTTGCATTCGATCAAACGCACGCGAAATCTGAATTGAAATTTATTCAGCTTAATTGTTAATGAATTACGACTAATTGATCGAACGGACAATTGTGAAATAGTTGAACTAATTTATTGAAATATTACGTTCAAGTGGCGTAATTCGTAACTGCTCGAATCTATCTAATCCATGATTGAGCTAAATATGATTCTATTCGATTTAATTAATGACAAATAATTGTGTAAATTATTCTCTTAATAATAAATCGCATATCCCCCCGTATAACACAAAATGACGTAAATATTATTTATTTATCGCCGTTCCCACCCCCCCCCCTCTAACCCCTGTTGAAATTATGTAACGTTCGATAAATTATAACGCAATGCACGGTAATTTCTTTGACCAATTACAATTATTTATACGTATAATACATCTACGTCAATCCGGCAAATATAGCATTCATTATAATTACATCGTCAAACGTATTACAAATTCAATCGAATCACATTACAAACAAATAAATATGTTATTAGATTCAAGAACCGCAACTCAAGTCCCAAATAATTCATCGAGCCAATTCGATGAATCGACTGAAATGTTATTTCGACTCGAATATACGCAGAAACAACATTTTGCCAAAGTCGAATCGACATCGTTTAACCCCCTCCCCCCCCTCCTCCCCGATCGCCATCCGCGCCAACCCCTCTCGACCGTCCATCGATTCCATTGATATCCGATTCCGTTGATCAAGGAGCATTTTAATGACGCTGTGGAAACGAGCGTATTAATTAAATTACTCGCACGCCCCCCCCCCCCGTCGCTAATAAATAGTGTCTTTGAGGGCCAGGTTGACCAGCGTTAAATTTTCATCGAGATCGAAGGTGGTGGTGCGGGTCGGTGATAGCGATCGGGCCAGAAAGGAATTTCCATTAATTGTTACCGATTCGTTCACAGTCCACCGACTTACCGCGAATAAAAGCGATTTCCCGCCGACGGTATAACGGTTAAATTACTCACCTGAAACAAAGGAAACAGAAGGATAATGATGAGTGATCGAATTACAGGGATCGAACGAGGAGGGAGGGGAATAAAATAACGCGGATGAGCGGAGTTTTTCTCTATTTCTATGCGTGTATCGCGCGATATTCGCGGGATTAATACGTCCCTTTAATTATCGGGATCTAGAAGGGTGGACGCGTTATTAAAATGTCACGAGCGAAGAAATTCCTCAATACGTGTCACGGGAAAATATTATTTACTTAATTACGTGTTACGCGTTGAAGCGGTCCAAGTTTTTACCGAAAATATCGAAAAGGATTACAAATAATATTGGAGATATTGTAATCGATGAATATATTTAAATCTTCATCCCCTTATTCGTCATATAAAATATTACATACACAGAAAGACAAAAAGTGGTAATTGGAACGAAAAGAATATTTTTTTCTCTTAACGATTCAAGTCGAGAATCCTTATTCTGTTCAATATAAATATTTATAGATGTTATCTATAAATATTATAAGATAAAAAAAAAGGGATGAGTCTAATAGCATAAAATTAATCTAACCAGTATCTTATTTTATTTTCAGAAATTATGGAATCTTAAAAGAAAGGAAGTAAACGAAAACTGCTCGACCATCGAGATCGTAGTTCCCATTAAAACAAGCGGCGTCTCCGTGGAAAACAAAGGAAAAACAACAAGGAAGGCGAAGTAAAAAAGAGAAGAAGAGGAAAAAGTAGAAGAAAAGGGGAAAGGAACATTTAAAATAAAAAAGAAAAAACAAAAAAAAAAAACGTCGGTAGGCGTTCCGTAAGCGCGATTTAATGACAGAGCATATTTCGTCGGCTACAAATTCAGCTTTTCCCTTAGACGACGATACGGGGACGTTTACTTTGCTCCACCCATCCTCTCCCTGTCCCTCCCTCTCTCTTTCTCTCTCTCTCTCTCTCTCTTATCCTTACCCCCGAGGCGGCCCCGCGACTCCGCAAGAAACTCGAAGCTATTTTTATCAAAGGAACGAGGCGAGTGTCGCGGACGATAAATCATTCGAAGGTTCCACCTACTGTATCCACCCTTCTGAAGCAGCCTCGTCTCATGGCACGGGGTAACGAGTAGCTTTCATTGGCCGCGTGGGACGTCCCGGAAAAAGGTAAGAACGATTTTTCACCGTTAGCAACACCTGCGCTAAATGAATACGAATTGATTCAAAGCCGCGTCCCGAATCGGTCTGTTTTATTCTCGACCAACATTTCTACCCCCTCTCTCTCTCTCTCTCTCTCTCTCTCTCTCTCTCTCTCTCTCTCTCTCTCTCTTTACCTCTTTATACTCGGCCAAAGCCGAGTGAAGTACACGTTCCACCAGGCAAGACCTACATTTCCATCACGCGTTTTCGCGAAAAACGCGTTTTCTGTGAATGTACCGCGGTAGAATGTGGAACGCGACCCGCAATCTCGCTATATTAAAATTTCATACCGGATGTGCGAAGGGAATTAGAGTGAGGGAGAGGCGACGTCGCACGGGCCATTGAGGACGTCGACGAATCAAAGGGCGGGCGCGGTCGACAGTGTGCAGGCATCTTTGGCCGAACAGGGAGGGATGGAAAGGGGGGAAAGTAATGGCGCGGTGTAAGGCGTCGGATTTTTCCCTGGTATATGGCACACGAATATGTAAGCGCGCTTTTCAATCATTTTTATAGCGAAGAGAACTCTTTTCCTCTTTTTTCTCTCCCTTTTTTTTCTTTTTTCTTTTTTTTTTTCTCTCTCTCTCTCTCTCTCTCTCTCTCTCTCTCTCCTCTCAATGCGTGCCGCTGAGATTTATTGAATCGTCTAGCGAGATATTTATTTCGAGTTATTCGCGACTTCTCTAATGGAGATCGTGTGAATTTTTTTCTTTTTTCTTTTTTGAATAACGCGATACGTTAATCACGCAGGAAAGTAACTCATCGTTTTTCTCTCCGTTAATCGGATTAATTGATGTAATTGATCGAGGAGACTTTTGTGGAGAAGAGATTGTTGAGAAGTTTCGTACAATCATTGTACAAGATAGAATATGCAATGATAAATACGTAATTTTAAGTAAGAATTTATACTTTCCAGAGAAAAATTGTTTCAGATATATTCGAATATCAAGTTACAACAAGATCTAAGAACATTCTTCGCAACATTGCACGACCAAAAATATCCCTTCGAGTTGGAAAAGAGCATTCTTAAACACGAGAAATATTTTTTTTTTCGCGGGAAAAGAGGAGAACTCGAATTCGTGACTAAGTTCCGCCACCCACATTTTCGCGGCTGGAAAGTGCGCTAGTGAATATCCGGTGAAAGCGCACGCGCGTATATAAGGAATAATAAATCTACCACGATCCTCTTTTCATAAAAATTTTCATAAAACACATTTTACACCGGCGAGTAACCGACGTTAGTTCAAAAAGTTCCTTTTATTCCTTTTATCGGTAATATCTATCCGCTGTTTAGTCAGCGTTTCCAAGTTGCCCCAAGCTTCCCTCGTTCACTTAACTTACGAGTCGCCCAGAAGATCAGAAATGGATTCGCATACGACAAATGAATTTCTTTTTCCTTCTTACTTTCCCCTTCTATTTCCCCTTCCAATCCAAAAATCGAATCTCAAACATATATATTTACTATTTTGAGTTTTCTTGAAAGAATTCTTTCGCAAAGAATTCTTTCCTTGAAATGAGGAGTATTCAATGAGGAGAGATTATAATCAAATTGAACAGAATTTGATAAGATTATATCAAATTACAATTGGCATTTAGTTTAGCATAGAGTTTTAAAGAAAATCATTAATTTTATCGCTTACATCGTTGCAAATTATCATTTCGTTACAACATATTAATCCTCAAATTCATCGTATTAAACACTATGATAAATAATGAATCATAATTTCTTTTAACGATAAAATTTCGAAACACCACCACCACCACCCCAATTAATTCCATCCCGCGGAAGATTCATGGATCGCGAACTCGCCCCCATCCCTCCACAGCTCGCAGGGACCGAACAATTTTTTTCTTTTTTTTTTTTTTTTTTTTTAATGCGTAGCCAGGAATAATTAAAACGCAACTGGTATGCGCGTGACGTTCGAGGCTCGATAAATCAACCGCACGTTGCGCGCCACCCCCGTGAAATCCGGCGTTATTTCCTGCCGGTCGGTGCACGCGCCACCAACACGCTCCTGTAATGAAATTGTTTCCATTTGATCTTGCGGTTCGGCCATCCGGCGTGTCGCCTCCTCGTCGGCCGGTGGAAAACCGGTGGAGGGCCGCTTAAAAATACATCGTGATCCGTTTCGGCTCAGGTGTTGGTTACGCGTTACCGTTAATTGTCACCTCTGTCCGGAGAGGTATCGCGTCTTTTCACACCGTGGAAATGGTTGTCCCGGGGTTAGTTTGACGTTAAATAAACTGGAGCTGGCCTTTGACGTCCAAAGTTACTCGCCAACGCAAGTGGCGCTGCGTCGGCTAACGAGGGCGGAAGCCGACTGTTGGCAAGGGGGGGAGGGAGTTGTTAACGAGCCGCTTCTTATTTTTACTGCGCGCCACTTTGACGAGCAATTCGATGGAAATACGAGAACACCAGGACGAGCCAGGGATGAGAAATTTGAGGGTGTTGGGTGGGCGAGTGATGCGCGGTTGGATAATTATGCGTCAAGGGGGATGGATTTTGTAGCCGGTTTGAAACTGGTAATACATTGATTTTAAAGAGTCTCCTCCTTCGTTTCTTCTTCTATTCTTATCTTGGAAGTAGAAACGTGTTTATTTGAAAGATTGTAAATATTTATTTCTTTTTTGAGCGCTTCTCGCGCGATACGCCCTTGAAGGATTTTTATTTATTTCTACGTTCAAGTTACGTGTGTTTTAACATCGAGATCCCTGGTTCCTCGGCAATATTCATAGGTCTGTGGGAAAATGGCGTACGCGAGCCAGACATTGGAAAATCCGAGCGCGGCGTTCAAATTTCATCGCGAAAAATTCGAAAGGAAAGAGCCCTGGCCGCCTCTTTACCCACGGAAATCATCTTATTTCTAATATTCGAGGTCTGACTCGAAAGAGAATCCGCGAAGTATTTCTACGAAAATATTGAAGTTCGAAATAGCGAGTTTCTTAAGTCGTGAACGTTTTCTCCTTTCGAAATTTCATGCTTTTCGCTACTCTTAAAGAACCCGTTTCAATTTTAATATTTAATTTTCCACGGAAGTATAAACACACGTCCGAATAAAATTAAAACTTTCATCTTTCGCGATCCTCTTTCCTAGAAACTCTCCACAAATTCTATAAAAAAAATCTTCCATCCAAAACTGATCCGGCAGGGATAGGCAGATCCCTGTAAACGAAGTCATTCGCGAGCCTATATATAATTTTCCCATCATCGATTATTCCCAAGACACGAATCCTGGAAACGCGTCTAAGGTTACCACGTACTAAGGTTCCCGTAAGATATCCCATAAATCACCATGACGCGTGCATAAACGTTTCCTAACGTTCAAGCCCCGGCAAACGAAATAATTTGATAACTAATGGCCGTTGGATTGCCCCTTGGATTGATATTGGTTGCCACCCCGTGTACATGCGTGTGTGTATGTATACACGTAAGCACGTAAGAGAGTATGGAGAATTTTCATGCGAAACCGACGAAGGATGTATACGGATGAGAAACGGATAGATCCATCAATCTAGAACGGCGAATCGCGAATTCGGCTGTCATACGGAGCCAAGGATGACTGATGGGTATTGGTCAGAGACGCTAATGACGCGGACTCGATGACTGACAAAACATCCCTCGTTAATGGATACCGTGTTACCGCGCTATCGGCCACTGCCCTGCCCCTAGAAGAAAACTATTCTCGCCGCTTCGAATAGATGGAACTACTGCTACTACTACTACTACTGCTCCCGGATCAAAATGGTTCCCTCTCCAGGAAGGAAGGAGGAAGTTGGAAGATCGATATTCAGGGATCGATGTAAATATTAATTATAATAAATATTCCGTTCAATTTAATCTTCACGAAAATGTAAACAATCTATAAAATAAGATGCTTGGATTGTCGAGTAACATTCCTCCTCCTAACATTTCTTGAATCCTTTCCTATCTCTTAAATCTTCCTTACGAAATCGAATCAGGAACACGATAATAAGAGTCTGATAATGCGCAAGTGCCCACCGAGAATAATACCAGGCGGAATGCTCCATTAGAAGAGAATTTCGATGAAGGGTGACCTCGGTTCCTTTGAGCCGAAGGTAAGACAAACTTTGCCCGACAGCCAGACGATCAAAGTCAAAGCAAAGCCGAGTCAAAACGAGCCATTGTTTCGTGATAACGCTATAAGAGAGGGAGAAGGGGGTAACAGTCGTTTCTCCCCTGTCGATGATTAGCGGCTACCCCTCTCTCGCCCGTCGTGTCTAAGGTCAGACGCATCGGATCTAGAGAAACCTGAGAGACTACTTTACACATTCATGAAGGGGTATCAAAGGACGTCAAGATCGGTGCCCCCGCCGGGAATCGAAGCGGACCGTGTCCCGTGTGTTTGCGGTAACCCTAAAACGATCGATCACCCGGCGAGGTGGTGACCCAAGAATCGATGTCGTTCCAGGACCATACCACGCCGCAACCCACATACTTATACACCCCGTGTATCGATATCTACACAGCTACACCCACTCTTTTGATTAATCGTCCTTCGATCGCCGCATTTGTCTAGCCTCGATCCAGCTTCTTGATGGAATCCTGCTGGATTTTGGATAAACGGAACAAGTTTCGCGAGGGCTTAAGATTGACTAAAGCTTCGAATTTGTTTATTTCATTGTCGAGCATAAAGATGGATTCTTAGAGATTCGTAGTTATAATTTTTAACTATGAATGATAACTTGATAACTTGACAACTTGTCAAGTTTCGTATATTCGTTTAATATATCGTGCAAGAATTTGTGCGAAAGCGTGATAAGAAAAGTGGTATTTGTGTTAATGCATGAAGCAGTGTAAATACGTTGGAGAACGTTAAACGTCGCCGTGAACCTTGATCTTCAATTATCAGAGAAACAAAGAGCACCAGGAGAGATTTTAAATCGTTGAATGCGTCGGTGCGTTTGATGACGCAATGAGGATGATCAACACAGATGATTAAACGTCGTTAACTTGCGGAATCACGTATGAATAAATCGTCAATCAACGGGCTTGGAGTAGTTCTGCTCGTCATTCTGGCAAGGCAAGTGGAAACCTGTAATGGCGTTACGTAGAATCCCTCGTTCCGACTAATCACAGCTGTTTCGAAAGCCACACCCAGTCGACCACTCCTAGCTCTTTCTTATCTCTTTACCCGACTTTACCCCACGTACACACACAGATACACACAGGGGCACGAACACATGTAAATTCCTCTCCCTGAGAAATTAAACCATCCACGATCGAATTCCATCAGCAATTCATTTAAACGAATTTCAACATAAGTATATTTTATCCACCATGTACCACCAAACCGAAATACCATGCATCAAAGAACGTTTAACAAGATACTCGTGCAAGAGGAAGAGCAGAAAAACGAGAAAAAAAAAACGACAAAAAAAAAAAAAAAAAAGAAAAAACGAAGGAAACGAAGCAGAATACTCGATATTAGAGAAATTTTTCGCATCCGATGGTAATCGTTGCTGCTGGAATAGCGCGCGACTAACGAGCGCACCGAAAAAAAAAAAAAAAAAGAAGAAGAACAAAAAAAAAAAAATAAAAGAAAAAGAGGAAAAAGTAATCCTTCACAGGGAAACGGTCCTCCGACAACGGAAACCGCAACTAGTATCCGCAATCACATTTTTTTCCCGTCCGACCCTCGCCGCGTTAGGAATTTCTCATCGAAAATTCCACGGACGAGGGGGTTAGGACAAACGAAAAATAAAAAAAGAAAGAAGAAAAAAAGGAGAGACGACTACAAAGGGTGGAGATAGGCCGATCCGTACTTTCTTCCGGAAGCATTAACGCAAAAAATTCGCCAGTCGGACGACGTGAGATATTCGTGGAAGGGGTGCGACGAAATTGTCAACGATAGGAGAAGGGAAGAAAGAGAGAGAGAGAAAAAAAACACGCACTCCAACTGGAAATTGCAATCGCGCTTAGGACACTATCACGAGGTAGTCAGCAAAAACAAAGGCATCTCGGGAGGGTATGGGGACGAACGAGGCTCTCGTCAGACGCGTGTTGGCTGCAGAAATGAAAACCGTTGACTGAAAGGGGGATGGCCGTGTCGACGATGGTTCCTACGAAGAGGGAACCATGGGGGATTGGAGAACGGATGTGTAGATAAATGAGCGCAAAAATTCGGACAAAGCAAACCGGCGGCACCGCATACCGCGAATACCGCGAGGTTCCTTCTGTCCTTTCTCGAGGAGGAAACCAGCCACCCCTTTGTCGTCGCTCGTGTCGACGGGGAGAGCAGACGATAGGTTGGAACGTAAGAAACCGGGCGAAGGATTCCTGGTCGAAATAAACGTTCTTTACTTACGTTTTGTCTCGTTTTGCGGGCCAACAAAACAAATGACGACGCGAAAACACGCCGGAGAAAAATATTGGTAATAAGTTATCTCATTGCGTGGAGTGGAGTCGCGCGATGTGAGAATTGTCTCGCACATTTTTATCCTTCCACTTGCGAAAATTAATCGTGCGGATGTATTTCTCTGTCCGGTGAAATTCTGGAGTGTAATTGTTGATCGAGAAAGTAAGGATTTAATAAGGAAAAATCTTATTCGTAATAAATACCGTTTCATAATAAAGAATTAGCTTAATTTTTCGCTCTTCGACCCTCGATGCAGTCAGAATTTTCCATTAAAAAGATTGATTACGAGCAATATTTTTCCAGAAATAAACATATCTATAGCGAAATTTATCTTGAAACTCGATTAAGCCCTATTAAAATCACAAAATTTTTAGATCGCTATAACTCCGAAGATATTAACTTCCGGTCAACGATTGAACGATCATTGGAAGCGCGGATTCTTCCCCTTTGAAATGCTTTTTCATTTATCTCGATACGACTTCCGGTTCCCGAGATATCGTCGTGTAAAGAAAAAGTAATTTTTAATCGTTTATTATCCTCATCCTTGTCACATACTCGTATCTCTTGCTCGCACCTCATCTCACTGACCTATAGCAAGGTCCAGACAAGCGGCAGACGCGATTCCTAGAAATACGTAGTACGTATTTCCAGGAAAAATATATAGGTCACCAGATGGCAGGCCCATTCATAGCTTCTGCGCTGTTTTAAGCGCTAAATATTTGGAATCTTTATATCTCGGCAACCAATTGAGATATCGGGATAAAACAAAAAGTGACTTAAACGGCATACTTTTCTCAATTTTTTGACTGGGTTTTAATATATATAACATAAATTTTTACTTTCCTTTTATAAATATTTTAATTGGTTACAGCTCAATTTCAATATTCAGTTTCATCAAAATTCAAAATTTCTGGAATCTATCACGAATCTCATAATCAACTCGTGAAAAGGTAAATCACAGTTATCCACAGTTTTTTCATTAGACTTAAGTTGAAACAGGGATAGGCGACTCGTATACATGTACATATGATTCTGGCGCTTGGAGACAGGTCGTAATCGATGGTGGAAAAGGTGCGCACACGTACCTTCCTCTCGGTAGTCGACGGTATCAGCGAGGTGGAGCGCGCATAAAACAATTTCTCGGAACAGATCGCATAAAGTCTCACCGAACTGCCATAAATTTCTTTCTTCGTACGCTGCAATACTCCTCCAACTTTCAACCGTTTCCACTAAAACCTTGGAGCCCCCTCGAGTACCTCGAAGCTCCTTCGTGGCGCGCCCCCTCTCCTTCTCCTCCTCGGATCGATCCCTCCAAGCATTCAAACAAAAATTATTTTCCCCGGAAACTCCTGTAATCGTCGGCGAGCCGAGCAATTCCGGCAATATTTCCGAAGCTTGATTCACCGGCAGATAGAAGTTCGCCCGGTTTCTTTGCCCGGAGATCGAACGGAATTCTTGGAGAAGAGGAAACTCGTCGTGCCCTCGGCGGAAGAAACGATAAGACGCGTCGACGCGGCACCTCGTATGTGTAAGAGATCATTTCACAAAGTGTTTCCTACTTTCTGAATCGTATTATACTTTGTTCTCATTTTCTATTATATCCTTTTCTTTTTTTTACTTTATCAATATATTCATTTTACGATTTAAATAGTAACTACATCGAATCAGATAACATCAAAATGTTACATATAATTTTACCATAGATATTAAGAATTGAAAGCGAAATTATTTAAATTTAAAGTAAACGATCTGCGTTAAGAGAGCAATTATATTAACATTCGATAACGTACGAAAAGAAATCCATAGTGAAACGAATTAATCAAACCAATATACAACATTTTCAAAATCTAAATGCTTTTACTTAAATCTAAAAAAATCGGCTAATACACGTTAATCCTAATGACACGAGAATCCTGTGCGTTAATGCTAATCCAACGGAAAGGAAAGAAAAAAAAAAATACCGTGTCCTTATCAAAGACACCTTTGCATACCCTGCCACGGAAGCCTTGTTCCATTCTCTTTTTCGCAAGGCGACCGCAGCAGCAGCAGCACCTGGCGGCAGCCTTCGCCTCGGTGAACGTTGGAGGGTACGGGGTCGCAATATTCAAGCCCTTAGCTCGAATCCGTAGGCGGCGCACACCCCCTTCGAACGCTTAGCCACGCTCTCTTCCTCTTAGCTCGTTCCAGCCATGCCGCTCAGGCCTGATCCATATGTAACGCGAATGAATATTCAACCCCGCTACGAGTCTGCACCAGGATCGGGCCACCGCCATCTCCACCATTTCCTATCGCCATCGTCCTCAACGACGTCGACGTCGACGTCGCAACTGCGAGCCATAGTCCTCCTCGTTTCACCACCACCATCACCATCTATACACACGTTTCTTCGACTTTTCCACGTCCCCTGTCAGCAAGCCGCAAGATCTTAAGTGAGCTGATAACGCGAACGACGCGCTATCTAGCGGCGAACGATGTCATCAACGCGCTCCTTCCGCCTACCTTTGTGTCGTGGACCCCCCTGTCCTCTCCTCTTGGATCCACCATCCGACCACAGCGTACACCTACCCGTTTGGATAAATGAGAATGACTGATAGAGGGATAGATCTTCGAGGGAAGTCGAGCGGGGTATCGAAGTAAGGCGAAAGAGGTAAGGAAGGAAAGAGGGAATGCCGCGCGTCTAATGGAATATAAATTTACCCAGGTTTTCTTCAAAGAGGAAACCGCGAAACCGTCACCACTTTGTGAAATTAATCATCCACTCTGGTATCGGCGATATCGCGAAAATTACCGGTTATCGGAAAGCAAGGGAAGGGGATAAGGTTAAGGTAAGAGATGAACGTCCCAGGTTTAATCGATTCTTTTTCAAAACGGGGATACCTCACCGGTCTTGCTTGTTGAAACCATGGCGCGGCGGTTTCGGGATACGGGTTGGGTGAAGGACGGTGTGCTTTTACAAACGGCCGTGGTTACAGCGGAATTTGCATTGGTTTGCAATTCGTTGGGAACGCGAGTAAGAGTTTTCCTCTATGCTTTCAGCTATGTAAATATTTCTTTGCCGGGAAGATACGAGATTTCCTGGGAAGACGGTCCGTGGGATAGTGGCTTCTTCTTCTTCTTCTTCTTCTTTTTCTTCTTCTTCTTCCCCGCCTTCTAACAACGTCAAGCGGGGAAAAGGGGAAGGAGGGTTGAAGATGAACAAACGCTCTTACCGTTTTGCCTAAGATTTATTATTTTTGCCCGCTTCTTTCCTACCGCTACTTTCCTTTAATGGCGTTCGACAACCTTGTTACCTGATATCTAGGTGAACTTTCTTGCGTTCAAGGGATGTTGTTGAAAGGAAAGCGAGGGGGGAGGGAGAGTGATCGCGAGGGAAGAATCTTTCCTTTCCAGATTTCAACAGGGGAATTCGATGATGGGATTTGTTACATCGAATGAATGTGTTTTCTTCCTCGTGAAACTTTAATAATTCCCTGACTTAAGTCAAGTGTACTCGGAAGAGGAAAGAGAAGGTTTCTTTGAGCTATATGATTTTGAGATATCATGATTTATTAAAAAGCAGGGGGAAGGAAAAATATCGGGAAAACTTTTTAAAACTTTCGTAAATCGTGACTTTTCCATATTCGGAGAACGTTATTCGTTTCGTTACGCGTGAATACGAATTAATTTAAAAAAAAAAAAAAAAAAAAGTGCATCGCATAATCTCATCCCTAATGAGATTCTACCATCCTAATTAGCCTTTTGGGAACAGAAACGGAACAAGTTTGTAATCCTCTTAAAAACTTAACACTTTGGAAAAGTTGTTGTCCTATTGCTCTCGAAAGGGTTGAAAGTCGAACGCTCGATCGGGACCTCGATTCCTGAATTTTCTCCCGAAGGCCGGCTATCGATTTTCAATTTATTCCTCGATTCATTGAACATGGTTGCCAACAAAGCTTCTTACGACCGTGACTCGTGTATTCGACGATCCTTAAACGATAACGCACGGCACGAGAAAACTTTGCCTATTAATGAAACGGGAGATTTTTGAAAGATTTTTGACTTCTCGTAGTTTATCTTATAGAGTTTGGGGAGCGTGGCGATAACGTTTCTCGTATATAATCCCGTTTGCCCGAGGAATAGAGATTTTTCAAGTTTGTCAAACTCTCGTGGCGATCTCTCATCGTTATCACCGAACCGTGAAAGAATTGGCTGCGCTTTAATCGCGTTTGTTTGGCTTAAAGGACGATAACGCGCCGGCTAAACGATCCCATACGAATGTGTTTACTCTGAAAGTTTCGCGTGAAAACCCAATTTACATTCGAACATCGTCTTCGAAACTGGCGAACCTGAATTCCGGTGAACTGAAGAAGCAGCTTTCGCTCCGGCCGATTCAACTAACCGTACATTCCTTCTAATGTTTGTCTCATTTCGCAGGCAAACGATTGTTTCTACTTTCCCTCTGTTGCTCCGTTTCCGCGTTCCAATACTCCTCGGCGAGCCGTTTTATTTAATTTTTAAGCGAAAAGTTTGCCCAACGTCTGGAAATGACGCTCGCATTCGAAAGCATTCGTTTCACGGATCAATTCCGTTTCAATGGATATCTTATCATCGGCTAGAAACTAGGATTCCTTCGATTTCTAGTGTAATATCCAAACTCCATGGAATGGGATTGAATCACGCAGTATCTGAAGAGGAGCCAATGAAAAACTTTCCTACAAAACGGAATATCATATTGGCAACGATTTATTTCTCAAGACATCCAATGCCGCGAATTTACCCGACATTATTAATTGACTTAAGTGATAAAATAATACACGTTTCAAAAACAGGCCCTCATATCTAAAAGATCTCGTATCTACGAATATCTATATAACACACGAATTTTTACAAATTTATTTATATCTCTCTCCAGAAAATACATACTAATTAAAAATAATAAAACGAGCAAAAAGAACGACTCATACACCAATAAGCACTAAATTTTTTTTTCTCGAAGATGCATAAAGACCAAATTAACCAAAGATAAATAAAAATAAAAAACGAGCAAACATCCTCTCCGCTCATCTGTCGTTCCGGATACTTTCTCTTTCTCACCTTTACACGGTACAACGACGAATATAATGCAATCAACCGTCCGACGAACTTTGCAGGGCCGCAGGAACGCGGGCCAATTAATCCTCGAGCATAAATCTCGATGGAACGCGAGTAAAGGTGAATTCGTTTAGAGAGGACGTGTCGCGAGAATGACGGCCATGACACTGGCCCGATAACGATCGGAGGAAAGTTAACCGATATCAGGAGCTGGGCTAAGCCTCGCGCTCATAAAGGCTTCTCTCGTTTCCGCGCTGGTTGGCCAAAAGGCAATAAAGCTAGCTCGCTTAACGCCTTATAGACGCGCGGAATGTTCAGAATCCTGTGCGGCCTGATCCCGCGATCCTTTATTGCTTACGAGCAACGCCCCGGTGTCTTCCCGCTCGTCTTCATCCGCGTTCAACTTCCCATCGCAATGGAAAACTCGCGCACTCTATATTCCCTCAAAATTCGCGAATTTTATTCGAGCGTTCAGTCGAACGTTTTGTAAACGCGAGGAAATATTTTTTTAATCTCTTCTCTCGAGATTTTTCTTCTTTTTCTTTTTTCTTTTTTTTTTTTTCGAAGGAGGACGAGTTCAAACTTCCGCGGAATCGTTGGATCGGATATTTACGTCTTCTCGATATTTTATTATTAATATTAAGGTTGAAGAAATCTTTTAGAAACTGGATTGTGAGTGGAAATTGCAAAAAACAATTTTTCTTTTTCAAACAGGGTGAGAAATATTTATACGAATTCGAGTTTAAAATTAATTTCGAAAAATAAGGTGTATTTTTTTTTTTTTTTTTTTTTTTTAGATCAAGCGAAATTATTGAAAAGTGTAAATGAAATTTGAATTTTTCTTTTTTGTTAAAAAGCGCTGTAGAAATATGCTGGATATTTCCGTGAAAATTATGAAAAAATAAAGTGTCAGCGTTGATGTTTGGAATTTTTGAAATTTTTTGTAATTTGCCAAAAATTGAAATTCTGTATGACATGTACGACGTGTTTGTATGTATGCATGTATGTATGCAAGCGACAAACATTGTGCGATACGTATGCAGAGAGCAAAAATGAATATTGCCTATTGTCCTCATAAGAATTAATTTTATTAAAAAAAATCACTGGAATATATTAAGATAAAGAAAATAAGTTTCAAAAACTATTAAAAAAAAATGAATAAAAAAAATCATTTTACTTTAAATCTTCTTGATTAACAATTGAACTGTCGTTCAACGAAAGGATACGTAACAAGATCTGAATACCAAGGAGAAATTAAACAACGTTTTCACTCTAACGAACGATATAGCTATTTTACAGTGGAGGAAGGGTTGGACGCGTGAACTGCTTCGACAGCTGTCTCTCAAATTGGCGTAATTAATAAGTTGAAACGTAGAAGGATTATAAACGGACGGATAAGTAGTACTGTGCGGGTTAGCACGGGGGTTGAGCGAGAAATGAAGGGGGAAAGGGAAACACAGAAGGGTGAGTGAAACAGGGATGAATCCGGGGAGGATTACGAGACGAGGGACGGCACCCTGTCATTAACAGCCATCTATTGACAAATACGCGAGCCATCGTACCCGACACTAATGCCATATCATCTTCAGGTCTTATTGTTGTCATTATACTCCCTTGTGTATAAAACGTCTCCGGATAACGTGGCTCGCCGAATGAATGAAAAAAACGAACAGTCCAATTTTAACAATAATTCCATTTCCACAATTGAAAAATACACCGCCCCTATTTCAATCTTTCATTTTTCAAAATTCAAATTTCAAATTTTATCTTATCACGATTTAATTTATCGTCGAGCAAAAATGCATACCCCTCTCATCTCTCAAATTTTTCCATCCAAAAAAGAAATTCTTACAACGGAAAAAATTATCAACATCTTGGTGGAGGCCAGGAATTAGAATCGATTCTATTAATTCAAGAAACGAAACTTCGTTCCAACAGAAGGTGCGCGTAAATCGTTCGAGAGAAAGGATGAAGAAGGGGAGGAAAAAAAAGAGGAAAAAAAAAAAAAAAAAAGACGAGCAAGCAATGGAGAGAAACGGTAGAAATCAGAATTCTGTTTGCACACCGCAACAGTTATCAGGGAGTCATTGCGTCCATCTCGGAACGTTTCGCTCAAAGAAGGGAACCCTTTTCGCTTAGCGGCCATTTCGTTCATTTCCGGTCCCGGGATGCGGATGAGATCCATTTGCTGCCCCTCTCCCTCCTACCCTCCCAACTCCTTCTACCCGTCTACCTTCCAGGCATCGAAAGCCATTGTGTGTCCCTCTTTCCCCTCCCCCCCCTCCCCTTTTTGGTCTCTTCTTCTTCGTCTGTCAGTCAGTTTACATTACTCGCCACGGAACGAATACGGAGTCCGTGAAACGTATTTAAAACGACCATTACGCCGCAGTAATTATCGCCTTTCGATTCGAATTTGATTCATAAAAGATGAACGTCCCCCTCCTTTTCTCAACGGAGGGAAGAGGATGCAAGTAGGCGAGAAACTTTTTTCGAGGACACGTGTCGCTTTAAAAATTTCGATTAAATTCCCTTTCATTCCGTTTCATTCGAGATTCTTGGTATAGGCGGGTATTGGAACAGCGGTAAAGTTATATCATATAAAGCATTATGAATTAATGTTATTGCTTTCGGAAATGTGAAATAGAGATATAAGGAAAGTACGAAAGAACGGTTTTATGGTCTATTTTCGAGTATATATTTCCAAGTAAGTTTTTAAGTTTCGAATAAAAGGAACGCGGCCTTTATTGGTCTCTCTCCTTCTTTTTCCGAGTAATTTTAATAATTATTATTATTCAAATAAAAGTTTGTAAATAATGCTTACGTCTGGTAGAAAATAATCCGTTTCTATTTAACCTCTACTTCGATAAACTTAATAGATTATGTACGTGTACGTTTCAAGCAACATGAAACGAAAAAGAAACATCACTTGTTATTATAATTTAAATTATTATCTTGTTATTATATTTAATTGTTATTACTTATTATCAGATACAATACACAAAAGGAAAATAGTATATATAATAGCGCATATTTCATTATTTGCGGAAAAGGTGTACGCGTAACAGGAATCGAGAAATGAAATGATGAACAAAAGGATGTAACTAATGCTAATTTATTACTAATTCGCTAGATGGGCCTAGAATGCAAAAAATATATTTCTGTCACATATCCAACAATACGTTGTAAAAGCATAAATATCTCTCTGAAAAATTGATCCAACAACAAGTTGCAAAACATGTAAAACAACGAACCATCTATTTTTTTCTTTTTTTTTTTTTTTTTTACCAACGATATTTCCACAACGTTCCCACAACCCCCGAAACAAGCGAATAATTTAACAGAGGTGGAAATAGACGCTGTTTTCAAGGTAAAAGCACGGGGTTATAAATTTTAAAGTAATCTTTTCCATCGTGGGCCGATAACCGTGGTGACACACGGTCTTTTCGCATCGATGTCAGATTAACACCATTACATTCGACCATCCTTAACGTTTGATCAATGCACGCTTGTAACGCTTATCGGTTAGCCCATCTCCTCCCCCCACCCCTTACAGCTAATGGAAATTAGAGTACATCATAAAATTTTAATTTCACACCGTCGGAGAGATAAAGAGGGGGCGCGTCACGAAATGGCGATTGTAAATTAAACAACTGAAACGTTTATTGCGGCTCGACGCGTAAATTAAAACGAGGAAAGGGGGCGTGGGTCATTGTAATTGTAGCATTACAAATGGTTAAAAATGAAATTAACACCGCACTCGATTAAATACACCGAGGAAGATCGTGCTGACACGTTGTTAATTGAAAATGACACGAGGGAAGGGGAATTTTTATTTTCTTTCCCTCCTTTTCTCTCTACTTCTTCTTTTTCTTCTTCTCCTTCTTCTTCTTCTTCTTCTTCTTCCTGTCTCGCTCGTATCGGATAATCTGATCGCAGATTAATTTTGAAAAAAGAGATGAAAAGTATAGAGAATTAATGGTGAATTGAACGTAGCTATTACAATCCTCTTCTTCTTTTCGCGATATTAAGGGATTAAATTTTGGATAAAAATTTATTGATATTGGAATTAATTGCACGCACACGATGAAATTAAAACGATTATCTCTTATTTATCAATCATCGTTATCTCGATTGAAATAAATTACTCATAAAAACTTTCGATAATTATTCCCACCGATTCACATCGATTCTCCTACTTATTTATCAATTTATTGCCACCGGTTAAAGCAACGAAAAAGTAAATTATTATCCCTCAAAGAGTGGCCACAAGAAACTTTAATAATAATATCATCGGCATCGCCGCAATTCATTAAATCACCGGTCGAATTATCGCGCAATTACGCGTTATTAAATAATAAAACCGCCCCAGTTTCTTCGTTGCCTCGAATTGTCACGCGCCCCGTCAGATGGCAGCACCAACATCTGTAACCAGCCGCCTTATGTATTTTCCCCTCCCCTCCCGGCTGAACGGACTGCAGCAACTTTCCTTTCCCTGTACCCCATTGCACCCTCGCTCTTTTCATCCCTTCTCCCCCTCCCCTTTCCCTCTCGTGCTCCCTCCCGTTTCTACATCAACCCTTATTCCCGACTTTTGTCTACATCCACAATTCGTGCACGCGTTTTCTTGCCGCTCCACGCCAACCGCTCTCCCGCCCCCTTTTCCCTCCTCCTCCTCCTCCTCTCTCTCTCTCTCTCTCTCACCCCTTTTCCGAGAAGTTTTCACGAAAGTGTTCAACTTTCCAGTAGATTCGAGCCGTGTTTTTCGCTGTCTCGTTTCGAGCAAGGCGGGACACAGGGCGGGAAGGAATAGAAAAAGTAGGGTTGGACGGTCCTTCTTAAGGGTGGTAATGCGCTATTTAAATGTTCTCCCCGCGAACACACCGAAGACAAAACAGCGTCGAGACGTCGGATCAGAAGGGTAAATCGCCATCTTCTTCCTACCGTTTCCCTTTCCCTCCCTCGTTTCATCCACTGCTGTGCTTACAGGGGGGCGCGGCAATTTTCTCGTTGCGACTGCTCGGCGAGGAACGCGCTCGACGAAGTTGTTCAATTTGTTTTCTTTTTCTTTTTTTGTATCAACTGCATAACGCTGCATAAGGAAATAATCTTCCATCCAACGTTTCATCGATGAATCGATCCGGAATACCTACTATTCACGAATGGTTTCATTCCCTAATTTTCTGCGACGAATTGCATTCTTGAATCGTATCAGAGAGCGAAAGAAATTGAAAAACTCGTCATTGACAGTTCGAGGCAGCAACCACCCCGTTTGGACGGTTTTTCGTTGTTATTATACGAACGATGGGATTTATCTGGCGCGCATTTCTTGCGAATCCGCGTGGATTATGCGCATTTATGAAAAGAAACGGGGCTACACTGTGCACGGGGCAGACAGAGAAGAATAGACGCGAAACGGGGCGAGAATAGATAGAGATTCGAGTATTTTTCGGGGGTGGACAGCGTATTTTCTTGGAGTTGAGGATGTTCTGCAGATGAAATGGGATGCCTGTATTTTATTACTGGCTCCGGCTCTCCGGAAAAATGCCTTACGTTTTGCCGACCGTGGATGAATTTGAAGTCTCGTGAACCTCTCTGCTCCGTTTTAAATTTTTCGTTTGAATTATTTCCGGTTCAGAAACTATCCTCGGCACAGCCGACGTAGAATTTGGACCGCGCTTGTTTGTGCGATATAGAGAGAAGAGTGTTAAATGATTTAACAGTGGTAAATTCCGTTTCAACTGAACCGGTTTGAATTAGAATTCGAATTCCAAATTCGGTGGCTGCGGTGGAACAAACAGTTTCTCGATGGAGAACTATCATTCAACTGACGTGACGGTGAATCGAATATATATTATTTTTTGGAATCAAATTCCGTTTTTTTTTTTTTTTAGATAATTTTTATTGCGCGATACGCGAAAGTAAGTAATAAAAGAATCTTTCTTTTTTTTTTTAAATTTTTTTTTAAATTTCGATACGCTTATATACGTAGCATTAAAAATAATACAAAAATATATTTTATATTGTTCCAATATCGAGTTAAATTGATAAATCGCGAAGAAAATAATCGATTGATATTTAAATATTTTTAGTTAACTACTTTATGATCAAGATATTTTAATATTATAATTAAAAGTAATTTATCATATTACAGCGAATAAAGTATATTATCGTTTCTACATTATTTCTCCTTTATCGGATTCAACGGTTTGAGCGCGTTCAATGGAAAAACATTTGAAGAAAGTTAAATTTAATTTGAATAAGATTAAAGATTTCTTTTATAGTTGCTTGAACGGGCCATTTTTAAACTCGATTCAACAAACTTCCTTCTTTCGTGCCTCCGAATGGCTGAACAAAGTCGTTTTTCGATCGTGCAGAAAGCCCGGTTTCGGCCGTTAAACACATTTCAAATGCATTATCCGCAGCCATAAATCATAGAAACAACCTTAGATCAATAATTCCATATCCACTGCAACTGCACTTATTTACCATGGCGTATTTCCATCGGCGATCCCGAAACCGAAAACTGTGGCTTTTAAGGCTTTAAGATGTGGAATTATGGATGAAATGGATAGAAAATGATAGGGTTATTTTTATTAAAAACGAACATAAAAATGTAAAAGTTTCTATTCCAACTTTCGTCAAATTTTACGAGCCGAATAATTCTGACAAAAAAAAGCCATTTTTCCGGGAGAACTTTTACCGTGAAAATACTTTTTTTTTCTTTTTTTTTTTTTTTTTTTTTTTTTTTTTTTTTTTTTTTTTTACAAATATACGAAACTGTTTGTTTATTCTAAAACCTAAGTAAACATTATTTTCCATTAACGATTAAATCGACGATCGCGAAATGATGGTATCTCATAATTGCAAAGTGAAAATTCATTATTGTAAATTTCCTCATGAAATTGAGAACGAAATTACTCTCTTGATTGTATTTTGCTGGATGCAATAAACTATACGTCACGCTCCAACTCGTTCTTGCACACGATATATTAACGGTAAAACTTTACAGACAAATTATTATCGATTAAAACGTGTTAAAACAATTTTTTTTAAAATTAATATTCTCAAATTGCCGTTTCCCTGTAAAATTAAGCACGAGCTACAATGCACATGTATATTACAAAATAATATAATGTTTCAACCTAGCTTTTATTATGGAAATTAGATCCACGACTAGCCTCTGTCTTCTGTGTTTTCGGGATTATTAGAATGTGAAAATATCGAATATATGAATGCAACGATAATGAAATTTTCTCCTCGCAAAATAATAAAAAAATTGCACGTACAAATGAATATAATAAATAAATGACGTGAAAATTCTTCTTCTTCTTCTTACTGATCATACGTGTCATTATCAAACAAAAATAAAAGAAAATTAAGCCGATTTCATTTAAGTTTCAAAAAAACATTACAGTTCTCTCCTCGATTCTTTAAATCGCTAAAAGCTAAATTCCTCTACCATCTTCATTCCCATTTAATTTCTACCGATCTACAGAGAATTTTATTCTACAAAAAATTTCATACGATGGCAAAGAACATTGTTTACTATTTCCGTCAAAAGCTTCGTTCCATCCAACAAACGTGAAAAATCATTCAACGATTACGAAACACCGATAAACACCGATAAAAAGAAATAAGAAATACCGTCTCAAATTTCACGATAGGGAAGAAAAAGGAACGAACATCCGTCGCAACCCCGAAACTTGGAACGATACAGAGATAAAAGAAACGGTTCGATCGCGGCCATAATTCGCCGCGGGAAACACGAGGGCGCGATTCGTGAGGACACGTGGTGTAACGATCACCCTACTTTTAACAACGTTGACGCCGTTTTAAAGGGAGAGGGATGATCGTTGGAAGAGGGAGCGCGTGTAAGAATTCGCTACAATCAATTCCGCGGCAGCCACCCCTCCAAATCCCTGCGCTCTTTCGACCCTTCACGTGAAATATTAACTTGTCCGCGTGCACCGCCCTCCCCTTCCACTTTTATCCACGACAAACGTGTGTCCCACACGTAAAGTGCAGCGCGCACACACACATACACACACACACACACAAACGTGTCGCTTTCGACGATGACCTACATCAGCCTCGCGAACGTATTTTTGAGGGAATTGAAGGAAATACGGTCATAACGATATCCGTTAAATACGAATTTGCATATAATGCTACAGGTAAATGCGAGTTGAAAATTTTCGAACGGTCAATGGGAAGAGACGAGGATGTCAATTTGCATAAAATTTCGAAATATCGTGTTACACTACCGAACGGGATGCCGCGGTGCTTATGAATTTCCGGTTACGTGTGAAAAGGAATTATTTCTTCTTTCTTTTTTTTAATGGATTGTAAGAGATGGAATGTACGTCATTTCGATTAAGGGAATTGGGTTTTTGGACGATTGTGGAAGGATGATGGAAAGATGTAAATTTTATTTCCTTCCTCTTTTGATAAGATTGTGACAAGCAATGAAATATTAAACAGGCGACTCGTTTCCTTTCGTTTCATATTTATGAAAATTATACCTTTGGTGGCTGGTAATTGATCGACATTCGTAAATTAATAACGAACTCGAAGATACTTTGTTACACGATTACTCGTGAGATATTTTTAACACTGATATAAGTTTCACAAATTTTATAAGATAAGTTTGTGGAAATTTCTTATATTTTAGAGAGTCACGATAAAAAAAAAAAAAATATGAAATAACGACTCGCTTTTATAATTGCAAAAGTAATTATGTTCGCCATTACATATATAAATTTATTCGTTTAAATGAATTAAATATATCGTGCCGAATAAATTTAATAATATATTGATATTATTTTATACCAACATTTACCTACCTACATTTCCTGAAATCATATTTTATTCATAAATATAAATATGTTAAAGCGTTTCTCGTGAACTTCCTTTATTAATCTCCCATAGAAACAACTGTGCTCTTCCAAAACAACCACGTACCAATTCAACGCAATAGTCTCGCGGATACTCTCTCACATCCGTATCTCCTCTTTCTTCCTCTACTCTCATTTTCTTATCCACCAGAATTTTACCATTTTACCATCCTCCCCACCATCCTTCCCCCATTTATGCAGCCTATAACTCACGCAGTTGTTGGCGGCGATTAACCAGCGACAAAAAGCAGCGCGGCGCAGTCGATCATTCCCGGCCCGACCTCGATCATCCAGTTACAAAATTCTCGCGTATCACGCAAACACAACGAGCAATTAATCTCCCTGGCTGCCTGGTGTCCAGCAAATAATCCGTCGGCCCCGTTTCTTCGCCCCGTTTGTTCGAGCCACGCGCGCCCTCCGACCGAGAGAAACTTGCCACCCCTCCCCTCCCCTTCCTTTCCCTCCTCTACCCTTCCTTTTTCCACGGTGCACGCGAGAATTATTTCCGCGTCGTTTCCATCCCCCTCCATGCCAAAAATACCGTGGACAGAAAACGAGACGTGGACAACGAAAAGGGGAGGGGCAGGAGAATGGACAACGGGGCAAAAAGGAGGGAGAGGACGACAGAGAAGGAGAACAAAGGAGGAAAAATTGGGGAAATTTTATTTTTATACGCGGGATTTGGTAAGACGAATCCACTTTCGGTTTCGGTTTATCCTTCGTTTATATCCATACCGTGTTTTCCACGCGATGACAAAAGGGCGAAGGGATTGTGGAGGCGGTTATCGGTAAACCGCGCAATTATTCGTCGTTTCGCGCGCGATTTCCGGCCGAATGAATGCCGTCAACCGGGACAATACGGCTTGACCAATATTATTCCGCATTAACGATTCACGCGGCGAAATGGCGAGACAAAAGAGCCGCGCGAGTGCTCGACCGCGGACAACTTTCAATGGCGGTGGAAGGGGTGGTGGGATCGAGGGGCTGGGGAAAAATATACTTGGCGATATTGTGCACCGTTGATCGAACTGATCCGCGTGATGCCGTGTAATGGATGGATGATATTGATGGCGATGAAAGGGGGAGGAGGAGGGATTTGGGAAGGGAAATTATATTGGTTGTCGAAGCGGTGAAGAGGGTAATAAGCAATGCGCTCGATGACTTGCACGAAAAAGAAATTTAAAAGGAGCGTTGTAATATTTGTTAAATACTCTTTTCAAAGATGAAACTTAATTCATATAGAATATGGACGGATATTTTTCCATTTTCCAAATTTTTGACCTTCCAAACTTTATCAATTTTAAAAGATCATCATAGTCAACCTCAAATCGCTCGACGAGATTGGAGAACTGTTAACAAATTAATTCATCCCTGAGAAGAAAGAAACGTGAAAATACCGTTGCATTTCTTTCCTTTTCAAGATCCATCGATCCTGAGGAAATAACGTATACAACGATGACCATGGTCCCTTCCTTCCAAGCATCGATGCGATTATTTTACTCTTTATGAAGTCGATGCGACAAAACAATCCTTTTGAACCGCTTACAAAGGATGTTTAAGGAGAAGTGGAAGAAAAATGTTCCGGCGTTAGCGAAAGCGATCGCGCAAAACCTTCCCCTGCCCCCTCCCTCTCTCCCTTCCCCCAGTGTTCTCTACGTTGGAAACAATCGTATTCCGTGGACCATATAACGGACGTTCGAGTGGTACGGATTTACGTCTCCCGCGTCACAAAGGGGAGGCGAGCAGAACCGTGAACAAGGTGGTTCCGGTTTCTTTCCACGGATTTCGCCAGAAAGGGGAAATTCAGCCGTTCTTTGTAGCTGGTCTACGCTTTGAGGATTTCGTAAGCCGGGGGCCCCCCCCGTCGTCAAAGCAAGTTAAATGCCGAATCGAGAGAGAATCGATGAGACGACGAGCCTTTATTTATCGACTCGGCCGAAATATCCAACGGATTTGACGCTTCTGTGATCTCGCTTCGTCGAGTTTTTCGTTTCTACCATGTACGTAGAATTAAACGTGTATTTGTTTGATTGCTGTTTGGTGGAATTAAACGAGGATATTTGTAAGTACGTTTGAATTGTTTCTTGAATGGAATTTGAGGAAATTTTTTGTTTTTTTTTTTTTTTTTTTTTCTAATCGATTGTTTCGTTGTAGGAATACGTTTCTCTGCGATACGAATTGAAGTTATTGAATATAATAAAGGGATTCAACGATTCGATTCAAATGAAAATGATTGGTTGACTTGGTAGAACATAGTGAAAAGAGTAAAAGTGTTTGTGGTAAGAGATTATATATATTGTGGAATTTGGTGGAATTTTGAAGAAGATATATACGCTTATAAACGGTAGGTATTTTGGACAAAAGTTTATCGTCGGTCCCCAGATAATAGAATTTAATGGAAATATGTGTGCTTTTAAACGGTTCTTTGGATAGAAGTTTATAAATTGTTTCTTGGTAGAATTTAATGATGATGTATGCGCTTTTCAGCGATGGTCCCTCGAATAAAAGCTTCACTGCATCATTTCATGGTGGAATGAAATAAGAATGTGTATCTATGAGCACAGAAGGTGAACACAAAATAGAATGAATGAAAATTTATGAATGTTCATTTTCGATGTTCATTCTTTGGCAAACAATTTTATCAACCTATATAAAATATTTAATAATTACACTTATAAGATCTACGATCGAAATCGAATATCGGAATCAAAAACTATATATATATAATTACTTTCGCTATTATTTTTAATTTTCAAAGAGAA
Source organism: Apis laboriosa (assembly GCF_014066325.1). Taxonomy (NCBI): domain Eukaryota; kingdom Metazoa; phylum Arthropoda; class Insecta; order Hymenoptera; family Apidae; genus Apis; species Apis laboriosa. Next base: position 3,401,837 of record NW_025221207.1, read on the forward strand.
GAGCGCCAAACGAACGGTTCTTTCCAATTTACAACGAATAGCGTAATTTATTAAAACTTGTCGCAACTTTCATCGACTCGCGGAGAGGAGGAAACGAGCTTACAGAATCACAAAGGGGGAGCCACCGGATTTAAATCCGTAAAATCCGTATTAAGAACCGGCGGTCCGATTACCAGATTTTTTTTCCCCTTTCTTTTTCCTTTCCAATTAATATCAAACTTCCTTGAACATTCCCCGTTTAAACCATCGTTCGAATTCAACCTCACAGATTCCCTTCAACACCCTCCCGAGAATCCGATGAGAATACGGCGACGACGATAATAATCGTCGAAATATACCTCGAACCATAAAACTCGAGATGTCGATTTCACGCGAGCGCATCCATAAAATCACCGAGCATTTCCTTCGTTGAGACGAGAAGCTGTTCGAATCATTTGAAAAAGAAGCGGCGTTCACCCCTCGAGGATCGAAGAGAGGCCTGGCGTTCGTTTAAAACGCATAAATCGACCGAAGTTTTATGGTTCGAGTTTGCTGTAAGCAAACAGGTCCAAGAGATACGGCAGAACTTGGATCGCGGAGCGTGCGAGTTGTTGGTCGAGGAACGCGTTTCCGGATGCGACGCGAGTTCTTTTGAAGAAAAGAAAACGGGGGAGATGAGGTCAGTAATAAAGATAAGAAGGAGGAAGGGAAGGGATGAGATAGAAAAAGAGACGAGAGAGATTTTCGAAAGAGTTTGATGGAGAGGGTAAAGAGTACTTATCGAAGGGTGAATGAATCATTGATTTGATATGAATTTTTTTTTATAACGAATCGAGACGGATTTGTATTATAATTTTGAATATTGGTAATATTAATTTCTTCAGGAACAAAATTATTCCAAAAAAGTTGAAGAGAAGAAAACTCTTCGCTGCAAACAGTGTCATTGATAACTCATATCCTTAAAGAGATTAAAATAACAAGCGAAAGATTCGATTTTCATTCATAAACTGTGTTACAAATATATTGAATAATTTTAAAAAAGGAAATAAAAATGTATCGATCAAAATTTATATATAATAATATACTTTATACTTAATTTCAGGATTTGTGATCACGTACATAAAGAACGAACACGAATATAGAAGAGATTAAATCAACGAAAAGGTACAATAATAAGAGGAAGGGAGAAAGAAGGGGAGAATATAGAATCATAGCGAGGATTAGAGAAGGACGATGGTCGAAAGTATCGTAACTATAGCGTTAACCGTAAATAATATCGAGTCGAAACGACGATGGAGCCACTCTGTACGTCGTATGACTATTGAATTCGGTATGAATTCATCTGTAACGGCAGGTAGTAACGATCTAGGCAGGTTGTCGCGATGTAACGCCACGTAGCACACCGTGTACCACGATGCACTATTCATGACCCCGGCCCCGATCGAGGTTCATGAGGACGAACAGGCCCTTTATATGTTTATACGCGCGAGTGAGCGTGGATAAGGACGAAGGAGAGAAGGGACAAGGACAATGGGGGGGAAAAGTGGTCGATGGCCCCCCTGTATAGTATGCGAGTAACGTTGAATCGCAATGGTATACCATTGGAGAACGTCGGTAAACAGATTATCGTCGCTAATGAAACGCCATACGCGCTTCGACGATGTTTATGATCGCGAGGAGGTCCTTCCCTTCCCCGATAGAATGTGCGTTGCAATAATTTTGACCGAGGATCGCAACCCTCGAACAGTCGTGGTATGATTAATCGAAATTGATCGCGTTTGAATATCTTTGGTGGTGCACAGCCTGTGTGACTCACTGATTACATTATCCAAACCTGACTGAGAAACTGAAACCAATTTCCATATTATATTTCGAATTACATTTAAAAGAAAAAAGAATTTGGAATATTTTTGGAAACATTCTCTTTTCTAGAATCTTGAAAACGACGAGACAAGTTAGAAATTATTAGCACATTTGGATACGATTGATCAGAACTTAAAAGGGAGAAAAAAAAAAAGAAAAAAGAAAGAAGAAAACTCTTTGATCCTTCGCATGATGGTTATACTATAAAATACAAAAGAAATCTCGATGAAAGTATCACTCGAGATAATCCGCTGAAAGAGAATTTAGCCTCCGCGGCGATACCCCTATGCATTTTTCATTTGCACGCTCGCTTTCGAGGACTGTTAAATATGAAACAACAACGAACTTATCCCTCCTACAAGCGAAAATCCCTTGAAAAGGGATGAGACACGCACCCGGGAGGAAGCGGATTTTTCCGAAATGGGGGTCACGGCGTTTAAATTTCCCGTAACAGCAAAACTTTCCCATTTGCGCGTCATTGTAGCTGTAGAACGTGCTCGCCTCCGATCGGCCCCCCTCCCCCTCTATTTTAAAGAAATTCAAATCCTATCTGATATGGAAGTTCGCGAGAGTAGTAAGTGGAGTCTGGAGGCCTCTGGGGGACGGGTGGTGGTTGTCGGCCTCGCGCATTGGAAAAAGAAGCTGACACGGCTGAATTGCGGAGCCAATCGGATAAGTGCATTCCTATAGAGCACGAGACGTCCCGTCCAATCAGATATACCAGTAGCCTTTGACGTTTCTCATGTCGTATCGCGCGATCTTCCGCGTCTATCCCCCTCCCACGCCCCTCCTCCTGACGTCGGGTGAATCCTGACCGCGGCGGCGGCGGCGCCTCTGCCTCTCCCCCCCCCCCCGATCCGCGGGGGCTCTGTGTAAAATGAGAAGAAAAGCCGCGGGAAATGAATCAAACGTCTCCGACGTTTCAATTATTTCTTACACCCGCGTCTGGCCCCTTATCTGCCGCCTTTTCGACGCCCACTCTCCCCGCCTGGAGGAGGAGAGGTGGTGCAGGATCTGGCTTAACTGTGCAAATAAAAGGCAATTCGAACGTAACGGCTGTCCTATTCTCTGAACAAATGCGTGGATCCTTCTCTCCACGGTTCGAGAGCCGTTCGATTCGAAAACTCTCTCTCTTTCTTTCTTTCTTTCTTTCTATTTGGTAAGGGAAGAATAGCGGTGGAAGAGTAGCGGAGAAGTGGATTACTCATTTGAACGTAGTGGAACGGTAAGATGAAAGCTTCGGGGATCTCGTGAAAACGGCTGTTATTGTAGTAGGGAAATTTTTACGGGGATTGTTGGAATGGCTTTTGTTGGGAATCGCCGTGGGAATGATAAAAGGGGAATTTAAAATTGAGTATCTGTTAATCTTTTGCGTATTACGATGGCGCATGAACGTTACGTAACTATACAGCTGTATGTATATATATATATATATATATATATATATATATATATATATATATATAGCGTCATCGTGAAATTTTAATTATCGCGATATTTTTTATCTTGTATATAATTCAACGTATAAAAAAAATGGAATATAAAATAGAGATAAGTTAACTTAAAACTTATCCCACATCGAAAGGATATCAAAAAACACTGTTAATAAACGATCGAATCGCAATAAGGAATAACGATTTGGGCGTTAAAAACGGAGAAGTATCGAGAGAGGGAAAGAAGGCGGATAACATGTGGTGGTAATCTAATCGGATAATTAAGTTCCGGAGGGAAGGCCGGAGTCCAACAAGCTCGCATCGAGGCTCTCGATAACGCAACGCATCATCGCTGTTCTCTAATTAACGTTGCTAATCAGAACCAGTCGGATAATAGGATTATCCCGATGGCAGATCTGCTACGATTCTGACATAGTCCCGATCGGCTCTGATCGAGCGGAGCCAATGACGTCGATCGAATGACTGTAACGAGGCGAGAATCGGGCAGCGAAACGGACGGGAGCAACCGATCGTCATAATATGCCTGTAAACGTCGATAATACGTGCCTCTTTGCACGATTGCAACCCTCCATCGTCCACGAGATTTGGGTCGTTTAACGGCGGGCGTGATCACCCTTGAAAAATGTTCGATTCAGATGTCAGGCGTTGCGACGGCTCGACGATGCGTGTTATTGGTCAATGGCCAATGAATTCCAGCGACGATGCTTGGTGGAGAGATACGTGGATACGTTTGTTCGTTCGTTTGTTTGTTGCACGTTGAATGATACAACGAGGAATATAAAGGTTAATGGGTTAGAGAGGTAAGGATGGTTTGGTGTTGTGTAACTTGGTTGGAAGAGAAATTAGCGAATACCTATCCAAAGTTATTATTGTAATGTACGAATAACTCGACTCGTGTAACACAATCGGATATTTAGATCCAAAATAGAACTAATCTTCCTATTATTGCCTTTTAACATTCTATTAGATTTATCAGAATTTAATTTCTTTAATATTTAATATGGCGAGTATAGTACAAGAAAATATAAGGGAAAAATAGAATTTGGATATTCATGAGTATGAATAGTTATTTCCAATTTTTAAATTGAAGTTATAATAGGTAATGATAATTTAAATATATCTCCATAATAAGAGATCTAATGGATATATGCTAATGATCTAACCAGGTCTTAAAAACAACACTTTTACACCTATATTAAATTAGAAATCTAAATTAATCTAATAATACTACGATCAAGAAACGTTTGATCAAAAAACATTTGAATTAATGAGATGAAAATAAAAATACGTTTCTTTTTGTTCAAATAAAATTCGTTTCGATCGATTTCTTCTGGAAATCATCTTATTCGAATATAACTTCGTTTAATTGGTATCCCATTAAGTCACGGAATCGATCGCGCACCATAATTATCCACACAATTTCCCGACGAATAAACAAACGAATTTGTAATGGAATAATTTCCGACAATTATTACCACGTTAAACCACTCATACGAAAATAAAAGCGGCCGGTCAAGCGAAACTTCGAAACAATTTGCAAGCAATTTGGGAAAAGGAACAACGAGTCTCGGTTTATTCAGAAAAATGAACGGCTGGCTAGGCGAAAGAAAAAAGAAAAAAAAATAGAACGAATCAGGGGTGCAACAACTAGTTTAAATTGACATACGTGTTTCGATACGAGGAGAGAAAAAAGAAAGAAAGAGAGAGAGAGAGAGAGAGAGAGAGAGAGAGAGAGAGAGAGAGAGAGAGAAATATTTCCGGCGCGATGTTTGCAAATGAACGAGTCTATAGATCGATAAATCGTGGAAGGCACGATAGTGGAATTCTCGAATAACCAAAACTCCATGGATGAAAATCTCGGACGTAAAAATGGCCGTAATAAAAAAGGTGTTACTCGTCTGTGTGTATTGCATCCTGTCGATCTGTAATCGTCGATTCGAACTACTGCGTACTACTAGCTTCTCGACGTAACCGTTTAACACCTAACTGCATATAATATCACGATTGATGAAGGCTCGTTGTACATCACGAAATTCTTTTTATTTCAAATTCACGGTGGTGGTCGTGAATTTGTGGCTTCAAACTGCAATTCGTACGCGATCAGAGTTATGCTGTTATATAAAGACAAAAGAGAGATGAAAAGAAAAAGTAGAAGCGTGAAGAAAAATGAAATGTGCATTTGCTCCGTTTGTTCGCCTTTCGTTGGCAATAACTTTTGCAGATTATTCCTCATTGTTTGAATATATATATATAAAAAAAATGTTTTTCTACTTTGCCGTACAATTTTAATTTATTCGTATTTAATATATCCATGTATCTCGATTGGATTTTAATATGTATTTTTTAATTTTCAATTTTCTTCCAGATTATAGATATAAGGAAGAAAAAATATAATGCACGAAACTCGGCTTCTATTGTATCTTGTAAATAATATGCAATTCTTCTTCCATGGAGATAAATCAAACTCTTTAAAATCCATACACGAGGAAGACAACATCGTGTCTCCTTTCGTCCATAATAATTTGAATGGTAATTTCATAAAACAAAAGTACGTATCGAATCACAATTTCTAATCAACCAATTAATGCTTTTACTTCTGCCCATAAGTTTCCACGAGTGAACAATATCGCGCATTTACGTCCATTTGTCATCATCTTACGCAACGCAATCTCACGCGTTGACCGTATCCAACACAAATTTCCCATTTCCCTCGTCACGTGGACCAACAAGTTTTCAACGCTTGGACAAAGAGAGAGAGAGAGAGAGAGAGAGAGAGAGAGGAGAAATCGTTCGAGCCGGGGGTAAGTAAAGGATCAAGAGGGTTGGTCGGAGGTTGGCTAGGATGTTATGACGTATTACGGTGTGTCGTTGTTACGAAAACAATGTGATTAGTTACTGTAATTGTGCGCAACGTGGGTTTATGCGCGGTAACCAACTCCGTTCACCGACCACGTCTTCGTTCCCAACCCTTTCCCCGCTTCCCTCGCCGACCCCTTCGATCCTCCGTGACAAGCGCCCCTCCATTCAGTGCCCCCACAGTATAATGGAACGAACGAATCATCTATTTTCGCGCGAGTCACGATTCTTTCTGAATTTTTCTTTGACGAAAATTTTTATTACGCTCCGCCAGGTTTAATTAATGGCCTGGTTCGAGCGAACGTTTGTAAGATTTTTTAAGATCGCGCGAAACATTCCATATGCGAATATCTTTGATACTTTGATTTTGAGGATTTTTTTTTTTTTTTTTTTTCTTTAATCGGATGCAGAAAGATTGAGATATTTTAGGTATGAAAATATATAGGGACGAGTTTTAATTTTTATATGGATTAAGAGAGTTAAGGGATCGATTGAAAATTGATATTTTAAAGCATGGAAAAGTAATTTTAATGGAAATTTTTGAAAATTTATAGAATATTTGTTCCACGTTTCGAAAAAATGAACTTGTTAGCGAGTTTTTCAATTTATGTTTGAATAAATTAAAAAAAATGTATATATATTTTTATACACGAGACAATACACGATGTAGTTTGATATAATTTTCGAATTTATACCGTGATTAATATTCTTTGAAGTTAATAATTGTTTTGTTTCACGTGTCAACAGTGACTTTTACTCTCGAATACATCCACACCTATCAAAATCCAAGAACACAAATTCACACAAGAATCAATCACGAAATATTTATCTTTATAACAAAAAAAAAAAAAAAAAATAGCCCCAAAACCACAAACCACAATATAATTTCATTTTCCAAAGGATAATCCGAAATAACAGCATTCGTCGAAACCCATGATTTTTCTCGCAATATTCTCTCTTCCTCGAGAGCGATTCCCAAGAATCTTCTTTTTTTTCTCGAACATATTCACATATTCTTAGATAAATACAAAGATAGAACGGTTTATTTACGACAGAAAATTGGCTCAAATATATGAATAAATATCCAAAACCGCAATACAATTTCATTCTCCAATACGCGGTTCGTCCAAAAACCACGTTTTTTTTTCCCCCCCTCCCCCGTTTGTTCCTTCGCGCGCCACGTCGATTCCCCGCTCCCTGTTGATTTAATTAGCGGAATTACTCCCCGGACAGTGGCGGCAGGGAACACGGCGAACTAAGTTAACAATGGGTCAGCGGCGATCTATCCCGCATACAATCCAGTCGCGACCGTCAACGACAGAGACGGACACGTTGCATAAACACGTTTGCGCGCGAGGGGTACAGGAGTCCCGAGTTAGTTTGCAAATAGCTGGATGGAAGATAGTTCTGGACGGTGGTTCGGTGACGCGCGTCGCGACACCATCCTGTTTAACCGGTTAACCCTGCAGCAGCACAAGGATCGATCGCAATTAAAACGTTGAACCGAACCGGGACGGCTAATTTTCATTGTTCGCCCGTTGAATTTTACGCTGGTTGAAGTTGGACCGACTGAACATGGAATGATTTCAATTTCAAGTTTTGAAAATTTCGCCAATCTTTTAATCCCCCGTTTTAGATTTAATTTCGATCTTGAAAATTGTGACTTGGAGAAAAAGAGAATGTTTGTTCCGCAACGTGATACTTACTATAATCTCTTTCTTAATAATCCTAAATACGGACGACGATCGTCGACGAAAAGAAAATGTGAAATATCGTAAAGTGGGAGAAACGTGTGGTGTTACGCGCTTCTTTTCAAGATCGCTATCTTGATGTGAATTGTGCTGTGCTAGTGGGATCGTATAAATTCAGTCGACGAGGGAAATAACGTCTCGTGAGAAAATGTGATTTCTGTGGATTTAATTTAATCGCGCGATCTCAAGGATAGACGGAGGTTTAAGATTCTTCGAGATTGCCGATCCGATCGATCGATCGATCACGATGTAGTTTTCGGACGGTGTCGAGGGAAACATCGTAAAGAAGCGAGTTGTGTGTAACGCGGAAGCTGGCCTGTTAAAGTTCCCCCCAAGTTGCCGAGTATCTTGCTCTCGAATATGTTCGTAGCTACCCGGTACAATGTTCTTGTTACGCTTGGTCAGAAATAACGACAGGAGTCGTTAGAAGTTGTAGGTACAATTTCCGGCGTAACTTAACTGCAACGTGGAGACGCCGCTCAAGTCTACACGAATAAATCGCGCGAGATAGAGTTTCGTATCAGATTATTATAACGATTATGCGAATCATCGAATCGTACGTGATCAGGGAAAATATTGTTTAGAAGAGGAGATATTTTATAAGAGGAGTAGAATAGGTAGAAGATTAAACAAAATTAAACAAATACTAAAAACGGGATAAAATTAAAATAAACGAAGAACAATATACTGAACAGGCAAATCAAAAATTCATAACTCCTTCCAAAAAGTCATAAGATTCTGAAAAGAATAGAGGAACAATATCTAATACAAGGGATACAAAATCTCCAACAGTTGAATCGCATTATCATCGAGCAAAATTCATCTCTCACAACTGCACAACTTCTACCAAAAAAAGAGCATAAAACATTCGGTTCTGAATAGCTCCGTCGTAAATCTCAAAAAAAAAAAAAATAGAAAAAAATAAAAAAAATAATAGATAGAAAAAAAAGAAAGGCAAAAGGAAGAAGATAACGAACGATGGTTGCTCCATAAATCGGTGGAACGCGGTGGTACGCGCAAAAAGCTACAATCGTATAATTTATCGCGGTGCCTAGATACCTGGTGGAAGTGGCTCGAGAGAAAGGGAACACGAGAAAAACGAGAAAGCGCGGGTCTCTGGTATGCTCGATGGCGCGAACACCCATTAAATTTCAGGCCGGTCCGCGTGATTTGCTTAATGACGTTGCCGACTGTGCAACTCGTGCACGGTTACAAAGCTCGTACAAAGTAATTTTCAGGGGAAACGGCGAACGCAGGTGTTCCACCAGGTGTTGTGAAATCACGCCAAGACGCGTTTCATTTTTGCGAATAAAGTCGAATAAGCATTGACTCCAGCTTATCTTATCCCGTCGTTCCTCCTGTGAGTTGCGGTTTCGGTTGTTCGCCTCGCTTATTAATATCGCGCGCCTTTCTCTAAATACGTGTGCAGGAACGCGGTCACAGGTGTAGAGACGCGGTGAGACGCGTTTCGTTGCGCCGTTTTACGCTTCTCCAACCGCAAAATAATTGATCTCGAGAAATTCCATCGCTCGATTAATGCGCCAGCCGAGCCACTTCCTCGAAAATTTTGGCTGTTCCCTCGAGATAATGTTATTTCTGAACGCTCGAACGTAATCGTCGTGTTCTTGTTCCTGGTTCGATACACGAATCAGATATGAAATCTCTGCGTGTATATATATATTGTCGAAAATTGCACGAAATCGAGTGATAATTTTGTGGTAGGAAGACTATTTTTAAAATAAACTAGATCTAGATGTTGACAGTGAATAATAATAATTTAAGAAATTTACAAAGCATTTCTAGCTTCTTCAAATTCATCCTTTCGATCTTCTAACTGTGTATTTTTAAACCCTGGATCTTTTAAAACGTTAGAAAAATATTGTAAGATTATATATTTCTCTCTCCTCAAGAATTTCAATTATTTTTTAAAAAACGTGTTTCAGAAGGGAAAGATTATTAGGGTTGCTTTTCTCTTTTTTTTCTTTTTTTCTTTGTACACACAGAGAAATTTGTTTTCCTTTCTCGAGAGAGAAAATCCATTAGAGGTAGAAAAGAGAACAAAGTTGGCCATATTCAAATTGAATATGAACGGATACTCGAAGAATCTTTTACCACGGTTCTATTCGTGAAATCCTTAATTTATAATTGGATTTGCGGCATTTTCCGCCTTAGCGAAATGTCGAGTATTGGGGTCGACCGGCTCCGTTCCAGATTTCCGGTTGAAAATAACCAATGGAATTGCTTCACAGGTAACTGCAATTTAATTCGACTTAATTAGCTCGACTATCGCTAAACTGAACGTTACAATTGTTCTTCCGACCAATTAATTTCCTATGCGTTGCGAACACACCTCCCTTGTAAACGAGGGTATATACTGTATACGAAAACGAAACTTGCAACACTCCCAACTGGAAGATACCAAGCTTCCCTTCTTCCAATTTTCTTTCCACTCGTCGAGATAAACTTTTAAAATTACTTCATGCCACTCTTTCGAAATCGATCGAAATTATTATTTAAAAAAAAAAAGGAACCAATCAATCAATTCCTTCCAATTAAATCCAAACAATTAAACAATAAAATAACAAACAAACTTTTTCCACGACAAACAACACTTTCCCCTTCCCCATTATCATCGGGATAATTTATTCCCTCCGCAATTTTCACACACGACACGCAAAGAGATGCGAATCAGCGACGAGCACGTTCTCGCCGCCGCGTGTTATTCAAATCTTCGAACACCTCGGCGCGCGTGCACCGTAGTAAAACGGAAGAATTCACGGTGAAGAATCGCGTGCTCGGGGGCCGGCGATTAACCGAGGTAAACTCTTAATTTCCGTAGGGCTAAATTTAACGGTCGATGCGTGCATGCGTTATTAAACCGGTTGCCACATCTGCACCGCGGCTCTCTCGTCGAAGAATAAATGAGGGTGGATGGGAATCGCTGGGTCGTAACGCTCGAGGTCGAGATAGCGGGAAGAAGACGGGCGTCGTGCGTGTGTTGTGTGTTGTGCAGGGTTGGCAGGGGGGGTTGCGGGACCGCGAAGGGTGATTCAGAAGGCGGAGGTGGGTTAATGCGAATCCGCGCGAGGACACCCGCTGAGCCCTGCGGGAGTTAACGCGGGAATCGCGTGTTGCCGCCAACGAAACACACCGGTGTACGAAAATGGGAAGGAGAGAGGGAGGAAGAGAGGGAGAGAGGGAGAGAGAGAGAGTCCAGCAGACCTGGAAACAGTCGGTCGAGGAAAAACACGGACGCTTACCTTGCCGATCTTTCTTTGATTTTTGCCTGTTCTTCGTGGAACAATTAGTGAAGGTTTTTCTTCGAACGAAGAAGAAAAAATTATGAGCGACAGACTTTGTGACGCAATTTTCAATGAAAAATTTGCTTATTTTGATGTATACGTTATAATACGTGAGTATTGATTGGGAAAATGATTAATGGTACGAAGGATGATGGGAGTGATAATATTTCCTATATAGGGGATGGTTTAAATCGTTTAAACTCTTATCTAAACTGGTTTCACTGGTGTCGAAAGAAAATTAAAGATAGACAATTTAATAAAAGCTGTGAGAATCGACGCGATGTAATTAATTTTTCTTAGAAAAAAAAAAATTAAAAGGAAGGGGAACGAGAAAGGCGATGTTAAATCAATATTATCATTCTATATTCTTCCATTTCTCGTGCGCGATAGCCAAACAAGGCCCATCCCTCTGAATCAATCTTATTTTCCAATATTTTCATCGGGAAACCGATATCATCATCGATCGATTTCTTCCACATAATTAAGATTTCAAATAAAAATTCGAAATCCAAAACTTCAACGCTTGAACATCAATGCAATCATATCCGTAAACTCCGAAACATCATTGGATCACATTGGAGGCGACGAATTAATTACAACGTCTAAAAATTTCAAATTATCTGAACGCTCGCGCTCGGAATATCAGCACAATTGGTCAGCGAACGTGTAAACGTCACGTTCCGATGGACGTTCATTTGTAAGTGGAAGCGACGAATTAATTCGCGACTTGTCACGTTGAACGAAGAATCCGCGGCGAGGACGTATCTCGGCCGAGGAATCGGTTATGTCCCTGCTCTTACGCGTATAAAACGGATATAAAATTTATGACCGTTCCATTGCCGTCACTGGTTTATCTAAGAAGATTATCGTTGCAACGGGGATATGACCACCCTTGGGACTCCCGCTGGCCAGATAAGAGTTCACGCTACGCTGATCCGCGCGTTTACGGGCGGCGAGAGCCCGTGGCATAGCACACAGCACCCACGCCTTTCAGACACTCTGATAAATTACTCAACACCTTTCTCATCCATCGTTCGCGCGCTAGTTTCGAGCGTGGAGCGGGCCTATCGGCCGGAAAACCCTATAACCAGACCCCCATCAACCTCGTCCTCGTTGCGGAAAACACGGAAGTAAGGAGATGGCCGAGATATCAGCAGGGAAATGGAAGATATATTATTTGGAATGATATACTTGTCGGTAGGTTATCCTCGAACGAATTTGCAAGATATTTGCAAATTGTGGCGAAAATAAAAATTAACTGGGAAATCCGATATTAATAAGGAGGGATTCTATTCTTATTGCAGGAATAAATATCTCGTGTTAATGAATGATTATGTTCTATAAAAGAAGGGAAGAGCAAGAGAACGTTAAAAGTCGTAGGTCGTGGATATATTTTTGATAGAGACATTGAAAACTCGACTGTTATTTCATCCTCACGATAAATCCTCACATCGCATCAGGATCTTAAAGATATTTTTTCCCTCCCGTTTTTCCTTTTCAATTTACAAAAAAGACAGAGTTGAAATATCTCGGCGTTCCAATACTTTGACAAATATTGTCGAAAGTTTTTCTAATTTCCCCCCCCGCGCGTTACATCTTAGAAAAACAATGTTTCCAACTTTCGCTCGGAAAGAATGCCCTATTTCACGATCGGATCTCGAGACTTTCGAAGAGAAACGGGTTAGAAACAACGAAGGAAAATTTCACGCCACGATATGTCGGGAAGCCGAACGGAAGTGGAGAGACTCCATCGCGGAGAGAAGAGAACGAAAGTACGAAAGAAAGATCAATGATCCGGCGAGCACGTTAATAATCCCGATTCATAAAGCCTGGTATCCCGATACGTCGGCCACGAGTGGCCTGATAAAGAATGACGATCGTGAGGGAAGAAAGTTGCAGGCCGCTTATCGCCCAATAAATTCTACTTCAGCTCCCCCTGCCATCGTTTCCTCTCCTCGTCCCTTCCCTCCTGGCCCGCCCTCCCTTCCGCTTCCATCTCGTCTCGTTTTCAAGCACCGCCGCTGCAAAAAAAACCTGTGTAATTATCGCTAACTTCCAACTAAATTTTCCGCTAACGACGATTTACGATCGAATTAACAGATTGCCTGGCGGGCAGACGCCTTCGATAGTCTTTACAAGTCTTCTCATCTCTCCGCGGGTCCATGGTTCGCCATTTTCTTTTTTTTTTTTT